>NW_016690288.1:657586-683409 GCF_001604755.1 Lepidothrix coronata
GTCACTGTGGGATGGGTGGGTGTCATTGTGGGGGGAGTGGGTGTCACTGTGGGGTGGGTGGGTGTCACTGTGGGATGGGTGGGTGTCATTGTGGGGGGAGTGGGTGTCACTGTGGGGTGGGTGGGTGTCACTGTGGGATGAGTGGATGGGATGGATGCTGGTGGGTGGGGGGGTTCCATGGTGTGGGGGTGCCCCCAGTCTCAGCCCGTCCTTCCCCCAGGCCTACCTCCACTCCATGAACATCATCCACCGTGACCTCAACTCCCACAACTGCCTCGTGCGGGAGGTGAGTCCCACCCCGACCGTGTCCCTGCCCTGGCTCAGGGGGGGTCTCAGCCCCCTGTGTGGCTCCCCTGTGCCTCACCCCCTCTCCACCCCCCCAGAACAAGAGTGTGGTGGTGGCTGACTTTGGACTGGCGAGGCTGATGGTGGACGAGAAGAACCAGCCCGAACATCTCAAGAACCTGAAGAAACCGGACCGCAAGAAGCGATACACGGTGGTGGGGAACCCCTACTGGATGGCCCCCGAGATGATCAATGGTGAGGGGCAGCGTGGCCAGCCAGGGCTCTGTCCCCAGGCAGGGACTATTGGTGGGGCAGGGACGGGCCGTGTGTGGTGTGGCCTGACCTGTGTGTCCCCACAGGGAGGAGCTACGACGAGAAGGTGGACATCTTCTCCTTTGGCATCGTCCTGTGTGAGGCAAGGACTCCTGGGGCTGGGGTCTTCCACTGGGGCTGGGGTCCTCAATGTGTTTGGGTTAACCTGCCCCCGTGGTTGGGGTGTCCCCTTTGGGGTTGGGGTGTCCCCTTTGGGGTTGGGGTGTTTAGAGTCTCCCCTTTGGGATTGGAGCATCCTCCCTTGGGCTTGGGGTGCTCACTGGGTTTGGGTTCCCTCCCCCTGGGATTGGGGTGTCCCTCTGGGAATTGAGATCCTCAGTGTGCTTGGGGTTGGGGTCCTCATTGTGTTTGGGGTCCCCCTTGGGGTCAGAGTCTTTGTTATGTTTAGGGTTATGTTTAGAGTGCTCCCTATCCAGGATTGGGATTTCCCTCTTGGAGTTGGGGTCCTCATTATGCTTGGGTTTCCCCTCTTGGGCTTGGAGTCCTGCCTTGGGCTTGGGGTCTCCCTCTTGGGGTCTCCCTGTTGTGTTTGGCATCACCCTTGGGGCTTGGAGATATTCCCTTTAGGGCTTGGGATCTCCTCTTTAGGGGTGGGGTCCTCATTGTTCTTGGGTTCCTCCTCTTGGGCATGGAGCCCTCCCTTGGGGTTGGAGCCTCCCCACTTGGGTTTGGGGTCTCCCTGTTAGGGTCTCCCCCTCTGGGTTGGGGTCCTCATTGTGTTTGGGGTCCTCCCTTGGCCGTGGGTCCTCACTGTGTTTGGGGTCCTCCTTTGGGGCTTGGAGGGTCCCCTTTGGGCTTGGGGTCTCCCCTTGGGGCTGAGCCCCCTCCTCCCTCCCTTTGCCCCCAGATCATCGGCCGGGTGAGCGCCGACCCCGATTACCTGCCCCGCACCACCGACTTCGGCCTCAACGTCAGGGGCTTCCTGGAGCGCTACTGCCCCCCCGCCTGCCCCCCCAGCTTCTTCCCCATCGCCGTCACCTGCTGCGACCTGGACCCCGAGAAGCGGTGAGGGGCCGCAGCCCCCCCTGGGGACCCCGGGGGCGGGACACGGGGTGGGGACGGGGCAAGTGGAGCTGCCACGTTGTCCCCCCTTGTCGCCCAGGCCGTCCTTCGCCAAGCTGGAGCAGTGGCTGGAGACCCTCCGCATGCACCTGGAGATCCACCTGCCGCTGAGCTCCCAACTGGAGCAGCTGGACCGAGCCTTCGGGGAGACGCACCGGCGGGGGGAGGGCGGGGTCCCTGCGCCCCCCCGATAGACCCCCACCCACCCGCCCACCCACACCCCTCTGGAGCGGCGGGAGAAGGAGCTGCACCCGCCGCCAGCACCTCCTGGGGCTGCCCCCACCCCACCCCCGGGGCTGGACCCCCGGGGCTCCCTGGATGCATCCCCCCCTCCCCATCCCCTCACGGGCCGCCCGCCCCGCTGCCCTCACCGCCCCGGGGAGCCGGCTCTCCCCGGGGCCGCATGGCCCTGGGCACCCCCCCCGCCGTAGCTCTGCCCCCGGGGACCGTCCGGGTGTCCCCGTGTCCCCCCCGCCCCGGCTCACCTCCCCTTTGCACACCGGGGGCTGCCCCGCACGACCCCCCCGGACAGAGCCGCGGCCTTCGCGGCGGTGCCTTGGCTTTCCGTGAACTTGCACTGCGACACAGGAGGGACCCCCGGCTCCCTCGGGAGGGGGTCCACGGCCCCCCCAGGGCCTTGCCCCCCCAGGGCACCCTCGTAGCAACGCCCTCGGCCGGCCTCTCACGCTGCTCCCGCTGGCACCCCAGTCCCGGGGGGCTGCCGAGCGAGGGGTCCGTGTGGGGGGACACTCCCGTGGCGTGGGGACAGGCACGTAGCGGTCCCCGCCGCCCCCACGCCCCCCTGCCCCGCGTGCGCGCCCGGGGGCAGCGCCGGGTGGGATGCCCGGGTGGGATGCAGGGCTCGTCTGGGTCCCCTCGGCCCGCGGGGGCTCGGGGCGGGGCTCGGGGGCTGCGCCACGCGGTGCTTTTCATGCTCTTTATTCAGGTTCATTTTTCTGTAAGATATTTAAAGAGAAGAGTTTGTATTATTTTTTCATACGACGTAGCGTTTGCCATTTGTCACTGCCTCGGTTCTGCTTTCCCGAAGGGATCAAACTGTGAAGCCTCTCCGCGCACTTTTGCCCGGGAAGTCCAAGGCGACGCCCCCTCCGGAGGCGGGGAGGGAGCTCAAACTGTGATGTACCCCGAGCCGTGAGTCAATAAATCCTTCCCCGCTCGCTGCCCGGCCTGCTTGGCAATCGCTCGCCTCCCCCGGGGGGGCTGGGAGCTCGTGGGGACACTGAGGCAGGAGGGGACGGTCCCCCCTGCTCAGGGGTGTGGTGGTTCTGGGCTTGGTGGCACCCCCGGCTCGGTCACCCCCGTGGTGGCAGCGCTGTCGCCCTTCCTGCTGTCCCCACCCCATCGTGGTTCCTGCCAGGCTCCCCCAGCCCTGTGTCCCCTCCCTGGCCCGGTGGCCGTGCCATGACATGGCATGACATGTCACTGCTGTCCCCCCAGGGTGGTGACAGGCGGGGGATGGAGCTGATGTGACCGTTGTTGCCGTGGAGCCTTTGCTGTCCCCTGGGACCAAGGTGGCCCATGCAGTGGTGGCCTGTGGCCCTGCCATGCTGTCCTCTGTCCTTATCACCTTCCTAAACCAAATTAAGGTCCCCAAGGTGGGGGATCTCTGTCCTCAGGGGGTGTTGAGCTTTGGAAGCTGGAGAAGACTTGGAACTCAAGGAGCTCACGGGGGAGTGACAGGGAAGGGACTGGGGGGATGTCCCCAAGGATGTCCCTGGGTTTGCTGCAGCTGGGAGAGGAGCCTGAAGGGGTTCTGGGATCCAGGCTGGAATGTCCATCAGCAGACCTCATGGTTTATTGTTCAGGGATGCTCAGCTGGAGGGACCAGAGGGGTTGGGGAGGTGACAGTGGCTCTGTCCCCTCCAGGGTAGCTCCTGACTGCTTGTCACCCAGTACCCAGTGAAACACAGGGACAAATTGTCCCTGTCAGTGTCACAGGGCTGTCATGCCACCCTTGGTGACACCACACTGCCCTTGGTGACATCCTACTGTGCTGGCTCTTTGCTCTGGGAGCAGGATGCTGTCACTCCCTGGGAACATTGGGGACCTGCTGTGGCTGTCACACCTGGGAAACCCCGTGGTCCCCAATCCCCTGCTGCCTGGGGGACCTCCAGCCCTGAGGGGGGAACCCCCACACCCAGGGGACCTCCAGACCTCCCCATCCCCTCCCCCAGCTGGGTGGAGCTGTGGGGTGTGATGTGCCTGGTGGTGCTGGTGGCCCTTCAGAGGACCCTCAGTGCCAGGATGGGCAGGCCAGCAGCTGGCCATGACAGGTGGCCACTCAGTCACCCCCATGACCAGCAACTCGTCCCAGACCAAGCCACTGGCCAGGACACCCCTCACGAGGCAGGGAGGTGGCCCTGGCACAGCCCCAGTGGCCCCACACCATGACTGTCACCCACCCAACCCCTCCCCATGGAGGTTCTTCAGCACCCTGTGTCCAAATCCAGCCACTGGCATGTGTGGCACCAGGTCCCCTGCCAGCCCCTGCCCAGGGGCCACAGCCTGGCAGGGTCCTTGCAGCCCCCCACCCCAATGTGACCTGACACCGGTGTGAGGCCCCCTCACTGCCAGCACCTCTCTGTCCCCTCAGCCACCACCTCCCAGGAGGGGACAAGGACACCCAGACCAGGTCACAGGCCGTCAAGAGCTGCCACTGCACCCACTGTCCCCCCCCCATCTCCTGCTCTGTGCCCACCCAGGGGTGTCCCTGGTAAGGTCCTGCCCAGGCCTGACCCCGGTTTGGGATGGTGGCAGCTGGGGAGCCAGATGTCCCCACCAAGGTGGTGGCCAAAGGCACCAGTGGCTCTGGCAAGGACAGACCAAGAGCTCTGGGTCCAGCCAGGGTCCTTGGGCTGCCTGGTTTATCACCTTCTTCATGGGTGAGTTTGGGGCTCCAGGGAAGAGGAAGGGCCTGGCTCCTCCCAAAATTGTGGCAGGGTGGGCACTGGGGCTGTGGGGACCCTCCTGTGGACAGGGGGTGATGGGCAGTGGGGTCCTCACAAGGAGAGGAGCTGCTGGGGACTGGTGAGGGCACCCAGCTCCATAGGGGTGTGTGGAACTGGTGAGGGGTCACCGGGGTCCTTCTGGGGTGTCCAGCTCCATGGAGACAGATTCCCATCTCCAACCAGAGGAAGGGTCACCCACACAGGAGGATATTCCAGTGGTGAGCAGGTGATGCCACTGGCATCCTCTGGAGCCTTTTCCACCTCAGCCTATCCCTCTCTGAGCTAGAGGCTGGAATAGAGACATCTGGGGATCATTCCCACCCTCCACCCTTCTGATCCACCATCCCGTGCTGGCACCTGGCTCTCCCTGTCCTCAGAGCCACCCTTTGTCCCCTGGGCACAGCATCCATCCTTCCAACTCAGGACTGGGACTTTCTGTGGTTCTGGAGTGGCCTGAGCCCTCCCTCCATGAGGGACACGGAGATGTCACTGTCACAGCCTTGTGTCGTCTCCCCCAGCCTGGGCTGGAATAGGAGCCACCTGCTTGGGTCACACGTGTCACCAGGAGCTGGTGACTCCACAGGGAACATCCAGACCCCTGAAAACCCTGTGGGGGCTGAGGCCAATGCTGGGGGGTCAGTACCCACCTGCCTCAGTTTACCCTCTGCCCAGAGCCGGGGTGTGGAATACGAGGATGGGAAGCAGGAGCTGTTGCAGCAGCTCCCTGTGTCCCCTCCCAGATGTCCCCTGGTCCCTGAGAGATGAGACTCATCCCAGGCAGATCCAGGCAGGGAAATCCCATGGGACATGCATTCCCACCTCACTTGCCAGCAGTTTTTGTAGGGTCTATGTAAATGTGACATTTATAAACACAGCTCTGGGAATACAGCTCGCCTGTGCGTCGCTGCTGTCCTGCCCCTCTCTGCCAGCTGGGGACACGTGGGCCCCATCCCTGACCCAGCTGGTGGTCTTGGGGGACAGAGGGGCCTGGGAGGGGACAGCCAGGGCAAGTCTGGAAAACCTCAGCTCCTTCTGATGGGAAAAATCGCTTCTCCTCGGTCCCGCTGCCGTCCTCCCCCAGCTCCGGCACAAAGCCCTTCCCAGCGCGGGTTCCAGAGGAGGTGAGTGATGGGCTGGGAGCTTGGGGTGGCATCAGGGCACTCCTGATTCCCCAGTACCACCAGGTGCCCAGGTGGGACCAGGAATGGGCAGCTTTGGCTGGTGAGTCCTTTGTGAGGGGCTTTTGGGGCTGGCGGCATGTGACGAGTTGTGGGAAGGCTCAGGACAGGGCTTGGAGTGGGACCACCTGGGCTCACAGGTTTGGATGGCTGTCACTCTGTGACTCTGTGACTCTGTCCCTGCTGCTGTGCCACCATCCCATGGAACTCATCTGTGTCCAAACCCCTCCAAGGGGCTGGCACAGGCCAGACATGGGGGAATATGGACCCCCCCACACACACACAGACCCCTTTGCCTTGGAGACAAGGATGGAGAGACCCTGTTGTGTAGGTTTGGGGGCTGGTTTAAGGCTTGGGGGACCCCAGTGTATGGGTTTGGGGGACTGGGAGACCCTGGTGTGTGGGGTTTGGATTTGGGAGACCCCAGAAGGCCCCAGGTTTTGGGGCTCTCAGCTGCCTTGTAAGACTCAAGCCCAGGGAGCGACCCCGGCTCAGATCAAGGGAAATAAGCCAAAGGGCAGGAGTTACACTCCAGGTTTTTGGGGTCCACCCTGAGCACAGACCCCCAAACCCACCTGGACATTGTGCTGGAGCAGAACTTGGGGGGCACCGTGGGATGCTTGATGTGGCTTATCCTCTCCATGCTGTGCAAAATGAGTTTATTCCCAGCTTGGAGTCTGTTTGGAGACTGGAAAACGCAGCCTCTGCCCGTCCTTTGGGGAGGCTTTTGGGATGGACCCTTCAGGGCTTTGGGTTATGTTTCCCTGGGGGCAGCAGCGAGGTGCTCCTCTCCACTGGCATTCCTCGGCCCTGCCACTGCGCTGGGAAGCCCCCAAAACTGCATCTGTTGCAACAGAAGGAGCTAAAAATAGTCGTTCTCACGGCGGATGCAGGGAAGCATCCAAATATGCGGCCTCGGGAGCTGCCAGCAGCGGAGGACGGGGCTGACCCCCAGCCCATGCCCGGCTGACACCCTGCGGCCTCTGCCACCCCAAATCTTCCCTCACTGACCCTTCGAAGCCCCCCCAGTGCAACCCGAGCCCCCAGGACCTGTCTCGATGCTGGGGCTCTGCTGAGTGCAGGCAGGGGGAGCAGGCAGCCCCCGGGTGCAGGCAGGGATGCAGGCAGAGCAGGCAGGGGGAGCAGGCAGCCCCTGGGTGCAGGCAGGGTTGCAGGCACAGCAGGCAGGGGGAGCAGGCAGCCCCCGGGTGCAGGCAGAGATACAGGCAGAGCAGGCAGGGGGAGCAGGCAGCCCCTGGGTGCAGGCAGCCCCTGGGTGCAGGCAGGGGGAGCAGGCAGCCCCCCGGGTGCAGGCAGCGAGGAGTTAACCTCCCCACGCCCGCCGGATGCAGCATCCTGGGCTGGGCTCTTTCCATCTTGTTTTGGTTTGGAGGAATAAAAGCTTTGGCAGCAGCGGAGCCGCTTCCCAAAATAACTCGGCCTCCCATGGTAATTACAGAGCTCCGGGCCCCGGTGGCTTCTCAGCCGTGCTGGGACCTGCCGGACGGGGTGAGGGACACCGGGGTGCCTCGGGGACCTTGGGGACCTCTAGGGCTGTGCCAACCTCCCCTGGGTGTCACCATCGCCGTGTCATCCCCCAGCCGAGACCGTGCAGCCCGTTCTCTCCCTCCCGCTCCTCAGCTGATCCCTTCAGCTTTTAATGCTCTCCTTAAAGCCCGGGTTGCAGCTCGGTGGGCACTGGGCTACTAGGGAGAGGTCGTGGCAAGCTGGTGGCTGCGCCATGCTGTGCCCGCTGGCAGGGCTGAGAACACCCAGCTCATCACAGCAGTGCTCGGCCCGCCCTCCCACCCCCGCGGGGCTCGGGCGCTGCTCCTTGAAGGGCAGGGAGAGCCGGGGCTGAGCTCCTGGAGCCCCCCTAATCCCCGGTAATCTCGGAGGAAAGCGCTGGCTGTGGGGATTAGGGATGTAAACAGCCACCCTCACCTGCCTGCCCCTGCCTGCCCCCACCTGCCCCCTGCCTGGAGCCCTCCAGGCAGTGAGGATGGGTCTCCAGAGAGTGGGATCCCTGCCTGGCCCCCCTAAATATGGGGTCCGGGTGGCCACCGGTGCTCTGTGAGGCTGTGCTGAGCCTGTGGTGGTTATTTATGGGAATAAAGGGAATGTGGAGCCATCTGGACACAGCCTGGCTCCATAACGTGGCAGGGGACGAGGCTCCAGGCGGTGACAAGGTTGGGGACAAGGTTGGGAGATGGTCCCTGTGGGGTTACACAGCCTCGGTCAGGGTCTGTGTGGAGCTGGATCCATCTTTTCCCACTGGGGAATTACCACTGGTTTTCCTTATGGGTAGGGAAACTGAGGCAGGGAGGAGGTGCCCGTGAGAGGGAAGCTCTGGGGATGCACGTGGCATTGCCACCCCCCTGATTTGAGGGGGACAAGGACAGTCCTGCTGGGCAGCTGGACCGGGAGACTGAAATTTGGGGATGGCTGAGGCTGTGCCAGCTGCTCACGGCAGGGAACGGCCCCTGCCAGCCAAGGCTCCCCCTGCCCCTTTCCTGGCCGGAACAGCAGCGCCCCACGGTGCCCCAGCCGCGGTGCCAGCGTCCTCCCCTGCCCTCGGGGCACGGGGACACAGACACTGCCATTCACACGGGCTCGAGGCCGGGGGCATCCCGGGAGGGGGCTGTCACTCCACCCCTGGCGTGGGATGGGGACAGGGGCACAGAGCATCGGGTGGCTGGATCCCTGTGCCAGTTGCCAACACACCAGCCAGGGGCAGGATGGCTCGGCATCAGCCCTGGGAAGGGCTGCGGGAGGCAGAAGCAGGTTGGCATTTTGCAGAGGGAGCACTGGAAAAGGCTGGGATCCAGTGCCCCGTGCCCACTGTGTCCTCAGCCCCTGGTACCCACCAGGTGATGTGTGATGGGTGGTGTTGGCATGTTTTCCCAGTACCCAATACCCACTACCTGGTGCCCAGTGCTCCCAACACCCGGTGGCTGATGTGGAGCCCGATGTCTCCTGCCCAGTACCCGGTACCCACAGAGCAATGCCCAGTACTGGTGCCCACTCCCAGGAGTCACTCCCTGGCACTGGGGCTGTTCCCTCTCATCTGTGCCAGTCAGTAACTGCTGCTGAGGCCTTGTACCCACTGCCTGTACTGGGCCCTGACAATGTCCAGTACCCAGTACTGGTACCCAGTGCCTGTGCCCTGTCCCTGGTACTGGTGCCCTGTCCCTGCTGCAGTGCCCTGTTCCCGGTACCCAGTGCTGGTGCCCTGATGCCAGAGCCCTGTGCCTGGTGTTGCTGCCTTGTACCACCGCCCCGTGCCTGCTGTGCAGTGCCTGCTGCCTGGTGAGTGATGCCAGAGCCAGTGCCTGACCCCAGGGCCTGGTGCAGTGCTCGGTGCCCGGGCTGGGTGCCGATGCCAGTGCCCAGGACCAGTGCCCAGGACTGATGGCAGTGCTCGGTGCCAAGGCTGGGTGCCGATGCCCAGGTGCTGGTGCTGGTGCCCAGTGCTGGTACCCAGTGCCTGATGCCACTGCCTGGTGTCCAGTGCCTGCTCCGGGTGCCGGGTTCCCAATGCTTGATGTTGGTGCCCGTGCCCGGTGTGCCGTGCTTGGCCCCGGTGCCGGCGCCCGGTGCCAGGCGCTGTTTCCGATGCCGGTGCTGATGCCGGTGCCCGATGCCCGACTCTGCTGCCGGACGCCGGTGCCGGTGCCCGGTCCCGCCGCCGGTGATGCCGAGCGGCCGCCCCCCCCCGCCCCCCGGCCCGCCCCGCCCCGGGGCCGCCCCCGCCCCCGCCGCTGCTATTTCTGCTAATCCGCGGCGGGGCCCGGCCGTGCCCATCGGCAGCCGCCGCTCCCGGACGGCGCCCGGCGCCGCAGCCATGGTAAGGCCGGCGGGGAGCGGGGACACCGGCCCGGGCTGCCCCGCACCGCCCCGCACCGTGGCACGGGCCCGCTCCCGCAGCGCGGGCCCGCTCCGGTGCCCTCCGTGAAGGTGACGGTGCGCGGGGGCGGAGCGGACCCGGGGCCGCCGGTGCCGCAGCGGAGCGCGGGGGGGACACGGGCGGCACCTGCCCGGGCCCCGCGGGGGAGGCGGGGGGCGGCCGCGGGCCCCTCAACGCGGCATCGGGGCGGGCAGCGCGCGGGAGCGTCACCTGCGTGTCCCCGCGTCCTGCCTCCCCCCGCCGTGTCCGTGCGTGGGCAGCGGGGGCTGCTCTCGGGTGGCTCCGTGCCGAGCATCGCTCCCCAGCGCGGCTACTGGCAGGTCCCCGGGTTGCGGCGCTGGTGGCACCGCCAGCCTGGCCGGGCCCTCGGCGGGGACTGTCACACGCACGGAGCGGGCTCTGCACTCACCGGCAAGGTCCGGAGACGCCACTGGCATTCCCGGCCCGCGGGAGCTTGTCCTGCATCTCTCGTCCTGCCTCCCCCCTCCGCGGCAGTGGCGGGTCCCCGGGAGCCGCTCGGCAGGGCCACGTCCCCGCGGGGACCTCCGGCCACTGGCCGTGCCCAGGGTGGGGATGGGGACGGCGGGCTGTGGCCGTGGCTCGCGTGGCACCGGGGTGGCGGCCGCTGGGACAAGTGCCCTTGGTGGGGAGCGCTGTGGCCGCCCTTCCCCGGCAGCCGCCGTGGGAACCAGCCCGGCACATTCCTCGGGGGCTGGACGCAGTGGAAGCAGGGAGGAAGGAGGGCGGCTGGCGGAGCGTGTCGCAACGAGCGCCTTCCCGACAGGCTCCAAACTGTGGCTTTGGGATGCACAGAGCCAGGCTCGGGAACGTCTGTGCGGAGGACGGCGGTCGCGGCTGGGTACCGGCAGGGAGCTGCGCTCCCTTCTCCCTGCATGTGGGGCTGGAGGTGGTCCAGAAGGACCCCCGGAGGTGGAGCAGGTGCCCCCCAACACCAGTGCCACATTCCTCTGTCCCCAAAGCAGTTCACGGCTCGGCCGGAGATATGGGATGAGCAATGGTACCCCCCGACCTCTGCTCCCGGCTCTGAGTGGGCTGGATCTTGCCCGTCCCCACGTGCTGAGATGTCACCTTGTTCCCAGCCCGGACAGCCCCCACTGTCACTTCCCGGCTCACGGAGAGCCACCGCGCATGGCCCCATCCCGGGGTCCCCACGCAGGTGCTCACAGGTCCTTCCAGCTGGAGGATTCCCTGCAGGAATCGGCTGGAGCTGCTGCACCAAGGGATGTGGCTCTTGTCCCACCTGCTTGGTGACCAAGGACCCGCGCTGCTGCCTGCCCCTCACCCACAGGGTGCCCAGCACCCTGCTCCTCCGGGAGCTGTTGGGAGACTCAGATTCCCAATGGGATGCTGCTGATGGGTGGCAGGGGAGAGCTCTGGTTCTCCGGTGGGACCATCCCGTGCACCCGGAGCAGGCCTGTCCTGGGGGAGAGCCAGGCTGCTCCTGGCACTGCTGGGTTTGGTGGGGGCCACCGTGTTCCTGTCCCGTGCTGGGCTCGTGCCTTGGGGACGCCGCCTGTGCCCGGGGTGCTCAGCCGTAGTGACGCGGTGGAGCAGCGCGGGCTGCGCTCTAGGTGGCACATCTGGGTGGCACATCTGGGTGGCACATCTGGGTGGCACATCTGGGTGTCACCTTTACGTGGGCGGGGGACACCTCGGCCAGCCTGGCTGCGCGGGCGGCACCTCGCCGCGGCGTCCCCTTCCTCCCCCTGCAGAAACAGGCTGGGGAAACACATCCCATGGGAATGCGGTGCCCGGCGGGAAGCCGCTAAGGGACAGCCAGGCTTTCCTAGCTCGGGCTGTGCCCGCTGTCCCCGCGTCCCCCCTCTGCCGCAGCCCTCGGGCTGTCGCCGTGCGGGGCTGGCGCGATGCGGAGTGACAGGCGAGGGGGAGGCAGCTCGTGTGCCACCTCGCCGGGGCTGTGACAGCCCGGGTGTGAGGCCGCCTTGCACTCAGCCGGGTGTGTAATCTGCTTACGGGGGCACCGGCGCAGCCCCGGGCTCTCGCTGCCGTAAATCCCTGCTCCTGCCGGGAGTGCGGGCTGGGACGCTTGGAAAGCGGCCGAGAGCCCCTGGATCGCGCCTGAGCGGCTCTGATGCATCCCGACAATGCATCAAGGTGAATCAGCGTCCCTGGTGACCCCGAGGTGACAGCTGGGGAACCCTGGCTGCCACCCACGGCTCCTCCTGGGGCACTGTTAACCCTCCGCCTCCCAGGGATGAGCCGGGAAAGCCGAGGCAGGAACGCAGGAGCCTGGGATCCCTGTGGTGGGCAGCGTCCCTGCTTCTCCCAGTCCGGGGCTGCGTCCTTCCCAGGGAGGCCCAGCTCCAGCAGGAACTTGGAGCCGTGTGGGGAAGCTTTAATTGTCAGGTGCGAAAGTGTGGAGTTTTTAAACAGCTTTTCATGGAAAACTGGGTTTCTCCCCTCAAAGAGGCTGTGGAGCCCTCCCTGGCTGGTGTCTGTGGGGTGCTCCAGGGTGAGGAGCAGGAAAGCATGTGCTGTGCAGCAGGATGGAGGGGGGGTTTGTTTGAGGATGGAGGGGGTTTTTGTCCCAGGACAGAGGGCGTTTTTGTCCTGAGACAAAGGTGTTTCCAAGGACCGAGTGTCCTCCTGGGCTGTAGCCAAGCTGTGTGTTCAGCCCAGGGATGATGGTGATGATGATGGTGGTCCTGCAGCCCCCCAGTACCTCCCTTGCCACCTTCTTGGCCGACGGTGCTTTTCTGGTCGTTGAAATCTCGGCAGCCGGGCAGGAGCTGGGCTTGGCTCTGCCCCGGGGGTCCCTCTGCCCTCCTGTGCCCCGCAGCCCCCGCACGGTGCCTGGCCCCTGGGTGCCCTGGGCGCCCGGCGCGGAGCCTGCCCAGGGTGGAGTTATGCTAATGCCGCTCCCCTTCCCTCGGCGCAGCCGGGACCACTCGGCATCTGCTCCTGGCCACGGGCGACACCGGCTGTGCCATGGCCACCTGCCCCGAGCTGCAGCCTGGGCAAGAGGTACGGGGGCACCGACCGTCCCCGGCGGGGCGAGAGAGGGGGCAGAGGGGATGGGGGGACCCGGAGCACGCTGATACAGCGGGAAGGTGCCACAGCCGATGCTCCGTCCCTGGAACAGCCCTGCTGGGGGCTGCACTTGCTGCAGGAGCCCCAAGGATGTGGTGCAAACCCCTCCGGTGCTGCAGCACCGCCGAGGCCATCGGCCTCGCTGGGGGTGGGGGGGCGAGGGGGAGCCCCGAAGGGCCGGAGCCCCGAGGGAAGGAGCGGCAGCGGCGCTGGAGGCGCTCGGAGGTGGTGGTGGCATCACCTCCCACTCCCGTGTGCCCCCGGCCCGGCCGTGCTGTGGCGGGGGCTGGAGCTGAGCCCCCCCCAGAGCAAGGTCGGTGAGGAAGAGGATGCTTCGCTCGCACAGACCCACCGAGCACTCGGGACCCGTGGGGGGACAGGGAAACACAGTGGGTCCTGCAGCCCCCGCCACGGGGGCACCTGCTGTCCCCCAGCCTGGCACCGCGTCCCCCCGTGCTGCAGGCGCGGGGCGGCAGGAGAGGGGGGCAGCAGGAGAGGGGGTAGCAGGATAGGGGGCAGCAGGAGAAGGGGCAGCAGAAGCAGGGGGCAGCAGGAGAGGGGGCAGCAGGAGAGGGGGCAGCCGTGCGAGCGCTCAGCGCCGGCAGCGCCGTGACCTTGTTTCCAGCCCGCTAATTCCGCGCATCCCGCCTCGCCGCCGGCACCGCTGCCCGCCCAGCGAGCGGGGACACGGCTGCGGGAGGACACGTGTCCCCACGGAGGGCTCTCGCCTCGAGGGCCCCCGATCTGGGGGGGCACTGACCCCCAGCTGGGAGCCTGCAGAGTCAAGGGCTCCCCCAGACGCGCCGTGCCCCCTGTTTGGGGGTCTCGCTGCCCATGGGGTCTCCTGGTAGTTGCCACGGCAGGAGCTTGGGGACCTTGGTCCCGCGGGAGCTACTGCCGGACATGCCCTTGGGAACGCGTCTCCTCCCGCCAGTGCTCGTAAACAGGATGTGGAGCCATCCCAAAGCCGGCGGCCCCGGCCCTCGTCCCCACCCGCCGCCCCACAGGGCCACCAGCCGGGGGTCGCTGTGCCTGGCCCCCCCAGCCCCTCCCTGGCGCTGCTGCCTGCGCCCGCTCCAGGATGGGCAGAGCCGGGGAGGGGGTGTCGGGGTCCCGGTGACATCTATGGGCCGGGTCCCCTGCCCTGGCTGTCCCCTGGGACCGCAAGGACAGCAGTTCCTTGGGCCATCGCCCACGCTGAGACCCCACAAGTGGGCAGGTGGGGGGGCACGAGCAGACCCTTGCCCCCTCTCTGCCTCCCCCCGGCCCCAGCCCCACTCCAGCTTCCCCCCCACACCACTGCTCTTAATCACTTCTCGGTGTCTCTCCCTCCTCCCCGGCGCCCCCTCCCACCCTCCCGGCAGGCCATGGGGTGTGTGGGGGTCCTGGCCACCCCGGAAGACCCCGAGGAGCGGCAGGGTACCCAGGGGGATGGTGCCCATCCCTGTGCCCCGGAGTGCCAGGAGCTGGCTGCCGTCCCCACAACACAAGCTGTAAGAGCCCAGGGTGCACAGGACCATTGCTGTCCCCACTGCCATCCCCATGGATGTCCCCAGGGCTGTCCCCAGGGTGGTGGCTCGTCCCCTGGGGTGGCCGTGTCCCCCCTCTCCTCCCACCCCTGCCATCCTTAGGCTGCATGTGTCTGGCTGCTGCGGTTCGGGGGCTTGTGCTGCTGAGTCGGGTGGTGCCACCTCGGGCTGGCACTGCCACCGTTAGTGTCACCTCCTCCCGTGTCCCCCAGATAAAGCGTTTCCTGAAGGAGGACTCGGACGAGGCTGAGCTGACCCAATTCCTGCGGGATTGCCCTCCGGCCGACAGCCCCAGGAAGGTGGAGACTCCGGAGGGCCGGCGGGAGCCCGGCCACCCCCTGGGCACTGCGGGCAGGGGCCCCGCCGAGGAAGCCACGGACGAGAGGGACTCCAGGATCTTCTCCCGGTCCCGACCCCTGGATACCCCGCAGTACATCGCAGCCCCCCCGCCCCCCAGTCCCAACCGCCCGCGGAGCCCCTGGGGGCAGCTGGACCCCTACGACTCCTCCGAGGTGCGGGACGTGTCCGTGGAGGGGCGGGGGGGGGCACACAGGGGGTGAGGGGCTGCAGGAGTCACGGTGGAGGGTGTTCCCATCCTGCACCACAAAGGTTTAAGGCAGGAATGACCAAGCCTGGGGGGCGGGAGGAGGGGGGTGGCCTGCCAGGACAGGAGGTGCGCTGGTGTTGTCCCCTGTCCCACGTCCCCTCTGCCCGCAGGATGACAAGGAGTACGTGGGCTTTGCCACCCTGCCCAACCAGGTGCATCGCAAGTCGGTGAAGAAGGGCTTCGACTTCACCCTCATGGTGGCAGGTACGGGGGGCCCAGCTGGGCTGGGGGGTGCTGAGCCCACTCTGGAGCCCAAACACCACGGGGTGGGGTGGGGGGGGTACTGGCTACACCCCCTCATCCTTGTCCCCCTTTTCCAGGGGAATCCGGGCTGGGCAAGTCCACGCTGGTGAACAGCCTGTTCCTGACGGACATGTACAGGGACAGAAAGCTGCTGAACGCTGAAGGTGAGGGGGGGACAGTCACAGCCCACGTGGGGTGTCCTGGTGACACGGGGGGGTGGCAGAGCCCCGTGATGCCCCTGGGGGGCTGCAGCCCCTCTCCCTGCCCAGCTGGGCTCCCCTGAAGCCACATGTGGCCCGTTGCCAACCACCTGCTGGCCCTGGGACAGCTCCAAGGCAGCAGGGACCCCCCTGCCCAGCACGGGGACCCCCCACAGGGGCTTTGTCCCCACAGGGAAAACAAGCCCTGGCTTGTTGGGAATTGCAGCAAATCCAGGAGGCTGAGGGCAGTCAGGATCTGGGGCCAGTTCAGCTACAGGCAGTTTTTGAATTAAAATGGCCCAAACTTGCCCAAATCCCCAGGAGTTCGTGGGGTTTGTTCCACTTGTTTCCACTGCTTGGAGTGAAAGCCAAAGAACAGAATGCAGCAGGAGCATCCTTAGGGATCCAGGGACACGGAGGGGTGCTGGGGGTGAAGGGGCATGTGCAGCCTGGAGCTGTGGGGTCAGACATAGGGGTACAGGGGGCCTTCAGTGCTCCCACAGCGATGTCACCCCCAGCAGACCCCTGTGCTGCCCGAGCTGGGGTCCTGGGGTGCAGGTGGCTTGGGTGGGCATCCATGGGGATCCATGGGGATCCATGGGGATCTGGGGACCATGGCATGGAGTTGGACACCCTGTGTCAGGAGCAATCCAGCAAAGCCACCCCAGCCCCCCGGGGAGGGGGTGACACCTGTCCTGTCACCTCCATCCTCTCTTGCCCGTGGTGTCCCCGCTGTTGACGTGTCTCCTGCCACCCCAGAGCGCATCACACAGACGGTGGAGATCACCAAGCACGTGGTGGACATCGAGGAGAAGGGGGTGAAGTTGCGCCTGACCATCGTGGACACGCCGGGCTTCGGTGACGCCGTCAACAACACCGAGTGGTGAGTCCCTGGGGGTGCTCCAAAGGAGCCCACATTTTATAATATGTTTTACTTTACATTAAATTATTTCCCACATTTATACACACTACCCATGTAGGAATATCTCACATCCTTTGTGCGCACGACCCACATCGATTTTCGTGCTTCACCCCATAAACTCCCAGCCAAGACAACAACAGATCCAGGCACGAGGAACAGATATGGAACGTTCTAGGAATTAATTCAACAGTTCAGACTAAAACCTACTCAGTGTTAACTTATAAGTATTATATGTAAACTAAATTAACTTAGTTTACATATAATATGTACAATTTAGTGTGTATATATATATATACACATACATACATACATATAGTATATATATAGTGTGTTTATATATATAGTGTATATATATAGTGTGTATATATATGTATACACATATAACTTAACTTATATGTATGTTGACTTATAGGTGTATATATATATACACACACATATAACAACTTATATGTATACTGTTGACTTTTATATATATATATATATATATATACACACATATATATATACATATAACTTAACTTATATGTATAATGTTAAGTTATATGTGCAACCCACTGGATCCTCCTGGACACGGGAATGTTCCAGTACCTAATACCAGTCCTCTAGGACATAACATCAATTAATACTTGCTCTAATGGCACACAAGGAGCATCAGGTTATCTCTTAACCGTATTTCTCACCTGAAATCAGCAGCCTGGAGTCAGTAAGGCCTGTCACCACCAGCTGCAGGACCTTCCTTTCCCCCTGCACCCTCGCCCAAGAAGGTGGGCATGGCACGAGGGGTGGGATGGGTGAGAGCTGAGGGTCCACAGAAAGCCCAGGGGTCCGCAGAAAGCTTGGAAGTCCCCCAGAGGACTCGATGTCACCCCACTGTCCCCGCAGCTGGAAGCCCGTGGCCGACTACATCGACCAGCAGTTTGAGCAGTATTTCCGTGACGAAAGTGGCCTCAACCGGAAAAACATCCAGGACAACCGTGTCCACTGCTGCATCTACTTCATCTCGCCCTTCGGCCACGGGTAGGGGCACTGCCGGGCTGGGGGGGCTGGGGAGGGATCGGTGGGGCTCACCAGGCTCCCCCCGCAGGCTCCGGCCCCTGGACGTGGAGTTCATGAGGGCCCTGCACCAGCGCGTGAACATCGTGCCGGTGCTGGCCAAGGCGGACACGCTGACCCCCGCCGAGGTGGAGCGCATGAAGAACAAGGTGAGGGGGGATCGCTCCAGCCTGGAGCCATCCCGGTGGGTCCCTGGGTGTGGGGGTGCCCTGGGGGTCCCCGCTTGGCTGGGGGCTCTGTCCATCTCCTGCCTGGACTTTGCCCGGGAGCATTCTCCTTGGAGGACCATGTTGACCCCGTGGTCACCCAGGATCTCCCTGGGGCTCAGCTGGGGGCTGGAAGGGTTTGAGGGGTGTCCGTGTCACCTAGTCTGGGGGGAACAGGCTTTTGGGGGATACTGGCACTGTGTGGTGTCTCCCACCCCTTCCCGAGGGCCGGAGCCCTGCCCTGAGGGAGATGTTTGCCTCCAGATCCGGGAGGAGATCGACCACTACGGCATCCGCATCTACCAGTTCCCTGAGTGTGACTCGGACGAGGATGAGGAGTTCAAGCTGCAGGACCAGGCACTGAAGGTGGGTCTGGCTCCTGCAGCTCCATCCTTGGAGGGGCAGAGCCCCATGGTTGGGAGGACACATCACCCTGGGGTACCTGTAGGACTTTTTGGGGCCACACAAGCTCTGCAGGGAGGGCACGTCACCCTGGGGTACCTGTAGGACTTTTTGGGGCCACACAAGCTCTGCAGGGAGGGCACGTCACCCTGGGGTACCTGTAGGAGTTTTTGGGGCCACAGAAGCTCTGCAGTGGCCTCAGTGTGGAGGGGCTGGTACGTGTCACACTACCTGGACACATTGCCAAGATCCCACAGCTTGGTGGGATGGGGAAGGGGTGGAGAAGCTCGTGCCACTGCCCCTGGATCTCCACAGCTTGGGATATCTTGGTAAAGGGATGCTGGACACAGCAGAGGAGATACCTGGGGAGGGATGTGGGGCATGGCAGGCAGGACAGAGCCCTGCTGACCCCCCATTATTAAAATTATTAGAAATGCCTCTGCCTGAATCAAGGTGCAAATGAGCCTCAGACAGGCCACTTTGCAGTTTGACAAAGAACCTTTCTATGACTCTTTCCAGAGAGGGTAATCAGCCATTGGAATGGGCTGCCCAGGGAAGTGGTGGATTCTCCGTCCCTGGAGGTTTTTAAGATGAGACTGGATGTGGCACTCAGTGCCATGGGCTGGGAACCACGGTGATAGTGGATCAAGGGTTGGACTTGATGATCTCAGAGGTCCTTTCCAACACGGCTGATTCTGTGATTCTATGATTTTGACGACGTTTAAGACAATGAACAACATGTCAGTCTCTCCCACACCCTCCTGCAGGAGAGCATCCCCTTCGCCGTCATCGGGAGCAACACGGTGGTGGAGGCCAAGGGCCGGCGCGTCCGCGGGCGCCTCTACCCCTGGGGCATCGTGGAAGGTAACGCCGGGCTGTCCCCAGTGTCCCCACGGCCATTTGGGGAGGGGGATGTCCCCCATGTTGGTGCTGCTGAGCCCCGGGGGGGGGGTCGGGGAGCCCCCTGACCTCGGGCTGCCCCGCAGTGGAGAACCCGTCCCACTGCGACTTCGTGAAGCTGCGGACGATGCTGGTGAGGACCCACATGCAGGACCTGAAGGACGTGACGAGGGAGACCCACTACGAGAACTACCGCACCCAGTGCATCCAGAGCATGACCCGCATGGTGGTGAAGGAGAGGAACCGCAAGTATGGGGCTGGCAGAGGCGGGGCCAGGCTGGGCAGCGACGGGGGGGGGGAGGTGTCCTCTCCTCGGGGTGACCCCAGCCCACTGCCAGTGGTGGTCTCCAGGGGTTGGGGTTGTGTGCCTGTCTGTGCGGGGGTGGGCAGGGGGTTGGGGGGTGGGGTGGGGGGCCCTTCCTGTGCCACAGGGCTGGGAATGGCTGGGGGGGATGGGCCAGAAGTGAGGGGGACCCTGTGTCGCTCAAGGCTGGGTCTGTCTTAGGTGGGGATTCTCCAGCAGTGAGGGGGATCCTATGTCACCCTCGGGGCTGGCTGGGGTAGTAAGGGGGACCCTGCATCCCCCCAGGGCTGGGATTGACAGAGGGGGATGATCCAGCAGTGAGGGGCACCCTGTGTGCCCCCAGGGCTGGGAGGGGAGTGGGGGTATGCTCTACCAGCAAGGGAGGACCCCGTGTCCCCCCCGGCCAGGGCATGTCTCAGGGGATGCTCCAGCAGTGAGGGGGATCCTGCATCCCCCTGGGGCTGGCTGGGAGGGGATGCTCCAGCAGTGAGGAGGACCCTGCATTCCTGCAGGCTCCGGGGCCAGAGCAGGACCCAGACAAACATCCCGTGCTGGGACTCTGCTCCCAGACCAGCTGCAGCCATGGCACCCACATCCCCTTTAGCCACTCCAAGATGCTGAGGGAGCCCCCCAAGGAAGGGTCCCTCTGGGACCCTCCAGCCGTGGGGTTGGAGCAGTGTGGGAGCGAGTGGAGGCTCTGTGGGTCGGGGAGGGGCTGGAGCAGCGCTGTGGGGGGCTGCCAGGGGCTGTAGGCACCTCTCTAGGCACCTCTAAACGGTCTCTCCCTGCGTGCCCCGGGCAGGGGCCGTCCCTCCGTGCTGAGGCTGTGCTGCGCCGACTGCTCCGCCGACTGAGCCGCGACCGGCCGGGGCCGCGCTGGGCCCCGCCCTCCATCCCCTGCCACCCCTGCCACCCCCTGCCATCCCCCTGGCCCCCCTATAAAGTACTTGTTGGTACTCAACACTGTCTTGGTCCTTCTGTGCCAGTGCAAGGGCCGGGCAGCCGCCCTCGAGGCGAGCCTGCCCCGTGGCTACCCCCCGGCTCCGTGGCCACCCCCCGGCTCCGTGGCCACCCCCCAGCCCCGTGGTCACCCACTCGTGTCCCACACAGACTGCCCTTGGGGTGCCAGGAGGATGCTGTGTGCTGGTGCCATCACCCCCGCTCTCTCAGGGCTGGGGACATGTGGCCCCAGTTGGTGGCACCGAACCCCTCAGTGGCTGGCAAAGTCCTGCCCTCCCAGGGAAAGTGATTTTGGAGTGCAGACAGTCTTTGCTGGGCTGGTGGGGCTGCTCATCCCAGTGCTGGTGCCTGGCTCCAGCCTTGTCCCGCTGCCAGGGGTGGAGGGAGCTCCATGTGCTCCCCACTGTGTCCCCCCAGGGCGAGGAGCCGTGACAACGGGCAGCGACTTCCAAGGCACCTCAAAACGTGGCCAAACCCCGTCCCTTGCCCTGGCACAGCCCCCTGGCACAACGGGACCCCACAGGGCAGGGATGGCCCGTCCTGCCCGTGCCACATCCAGTGTCCATCACTGGAGGGGCCACGCTGAGGTGGCACGTGGCAGTGGCACGTGGCAGCACGTGTGACCCCTGCCAGCCGCTCTCGGTGTCCCAGCCCTGTTGTCACCCGCTGGGGTGGCACGTGGCATCCAGAGGGACGGGTGGGAGAGCTGGTCCCTCCCAGTGCCTCAGGCATGGGAGAAGCCATCGATCCAGGCTGGCTGCAGTCCTGCGAGGGGGGGGGTGGCCTCGGGGGGATGCTCATTGCTCCCTCCTCCAGGAATGGGGCTGAACGGGAGCTGAGGCTCAGGAAAAGGGGTGTGGAGCATCCCTGGGGCTGGCTGGGCACAGGAGTGCCCGGTGAGCCCGTCCTGAAGCAGCAGGGCAGAGAGGGGAGGTGCCAAGGTTACGGTGTTTTAAAGCAGCAGAGAAAATACTGGGCCAGCAGAGCCCAATCCCAGTGGGATGCTCCCCAAAATGGGAGGGTCTGCAGGAATTCCCTGGGTTGTCCCCCCCCTCCCCCCAGTGGTGTGTGGCAGGTTGGGGTTGCTGAGGTTTGGGGGGATACCTGGAGCCTCTCACATCCTCAGTGCCTGGAAAGAGGCCTCTTGTGTTGATGGCCTGGAGGCTCAGGGGCTGTGCAGGTGGGTGGTGGACACTGCACGGTTTGGGGTATCCGTGGGGGAATGTCCCCTCAGGGGGGCTGGGGAAGCATCCTCACCTCCTCTGTCTTCCCACAGCAAGCTGACACGGGAGAGTGGGACAGACTTTCCCATCCCCGTCATCCCCCCAGTGCCAGATGTGGAGACGGAGAAGCTCATCCGGGAGAAGGATGAGGAGGTGAGTGTGGGGGAGGCTGAGGCCCCCAGCCCCCCTTTCCCCTCTCTGCAGCCCCAGCCGTGGCACACCCATCGTGGGCCACCCTTCCTGCACCATCCCAGCAGCTGCTGCTCCTCAGGCCAAGGGTCAGGAGGTGCTGAGGGGCATCAGAAGGTTCCCCCCACTCACCTCCTGCTGATCCCGGCCTGCCTGGGGCTGGAAGTGCCGGCAGCCCCCATGACCCCTGCTCTGCTCCCTTCCAGCTGCGGCGGATGCAGGAGATGCTGCAGAAGATCCAGAAGCAGATGAAGGACTCACACTAGCCTCTTCCTCCGCCTCCTCCTCCTCCTCCTCCTCCTGCTCCTGGCCCCCGGATCAGAAATGTTTACATCACGCTCCGCCCCGCCCGGCCCCGCCAGACTCGGTACCAACCGCACCCGCCACCTTAAAGCTGCTGCGGTATCGCCTTATCCACCGCCCAGCGCCACCCCAGGGGACAGCCGGGGACAGCCGGGGACAGCCGGGGACAGCCGGGGACAGCCCACCCGGCCCGGGGGTCCCCTGCCCCCGTGTCCCCCCGCCCCCGGGGACAGCTTTGTCCCCCAAGCTTTGGCTTTCCCTGTGTCCCCCCAGCTCTGGGCCAGCCCGCTCCCCCTGTCCCCGTGTCACCTCGGGCTCCTGCTCACAGCCTCGGCTCGGCCCTGGTTTAAGGGGAGAGGAAACGGGGGCACTGGTGCCGGCCCCCCCAGCTGCCCCGCCGTGGGGGACAGGGCTGCTTGTTGCCTTGGCACGGAGGGACAGCAGCTCCCGGGGGGCACAGGGGACCCAGGGGATGGAGGGACAGCCACCACCCTGCTCCGTGTGCAGGGGGACTGAACTTGTCAGTGTCCAGCCCTGTGTCCTCACCCTGTCCCCACGGAGTGACACCAGGAATCCCGGACCCCGGGGAAAGTCCCTTGAACCCCAAATCAGAGGTCGGGTCCCCAGCCCGGCTCCCCCTGGCTGTTGGCCCTGTAAAGCAATAATGACAGTCCTGTGGCACCTCCCACCCCATGGCAACGCCGTTGTCCCTGCCGGTATTTTGGCCCGTGGTGCCACTTGCTTGTCTGTGGTGTCCCTGTGTGCCCAGGATGTCCCTGCCCCTGCTGCTTCCTGGCAGAGCAGCCCTGTGTGTTCTCCAAGGATGTCCCCATCCATGTTGCTTCTCAGTGAAGCACTGCTGTGTGTCCCCATGTTCCCCTGTGATGTCCCCATGTTCCCCTGTGATGTCCCCATGTTCCCCCACGATGTCCCCGTGTTCCCCTGTGATGTCCCCCTCGGTGTTGCTGCCCTCGGGAGCACTGCAGCTTGTCCCCCCCAGGCCGTCCCCATCCGTGTTGTGTTCCCCCAGAGCACTGTGCTGCATCCCTGTGTCCCCCCCAGGATGTCCCCCCCACCGTGTTCCCGCCCTGCAGGGCACTGTGTTGTGTCCCTGTGTCCCCCCAGGATGTCACCAGCTGTGTTGCTTCCCGACAAAGCCCCGCTGTGTGTCCCCAGGGGGAGCCTGGCCCACACCTCCCGGTGTCCCTGGGGACTGGATCCCAACCCCTTCAGCTCCTGCTCCCTCCTGGCTCCGGGGAAGGACAAAAGGGGCTGGTGAGGCAGAACTGGGAGCAGTGGGATCACTGGGAGCTCGCTGGCAGGGGGGTGCGTCCTGTCCCCGCCAGGGCCACCCAAGGTGGGGTCCCCCAGGTGGGTTCACCCCTGGTGGGGGCTGTGCCCGGCCGAGGCTCGGGGTGGGTCTCCAGGCACGTGCCCCCCGTGTCCCTGTGCCAGCCAGGGGTTCCCCGTGGGCAGGGCCCCCCCGGGCAGGGCCCCGCAGGGTGTATTAGTGCTTTCCTTTTTTTAATCTCGCTATTTTCTTACAGAAGCCCCTCCTCCCTTGGCATGACGGTCCTAGAGGCGTTTGTTAACGGATATAAGCAGAGTATAGGTTTATAAATTCTTATAGAGTTAGTGGAAATATTTTTATCCCTCCACAACTGTTCTCAATAAATAACGGCTGACCCGGCTTGTCTGCAACCCAGAGTGGCTTCTGCACCAACACCCCACATCCCTGGGCATCCCACATCCCTGGGCATCCTGTGTCCCTGGGCATCCCACATTCCCACATCCCTGGGCACCCCATGTCCCTGGGCTGGCAGGGTCTTGCCCCGTGGCCTCTTGTTCTCAGTTCCTGTTTCCTTGGCAAAGGCTTAAAACAGATATTGGGGGGTTTGTGCTGCACCCACAGGGACACTCAGCTTGGGGAGGGGTGGCAGAGCCCTGTGGGACACCCTCTGGGGATCAGGGGGCACAAGGAGGGGGTGCCCCCATCACCTGCTGCTGGCTTGTCCCCCTCTCCCGTGGCTTGGGGTGCTGCTGGTGTTGGGGTGTGATGGGAACTGGGGGGGCAGAGCCCGAGCCAGGGTGTGGAATTGCCCTCCATGTGCTGCCCCGGGCACCCCTGTGCCCCTGCCAGCGGGGTGAGCCCTGCCAGGAGACACCATCAGTTCCTGTGCCCAATTGCCACGGCCTGGCTTGCCCAGGAGCAGGTGGGGTGGAGGGGTGGGCAGAGCACACCAGGATGGATGAGCTGCATCTCCACCTGCCTCCCAGTGGGCATTGTCCACCTGCACCCCGTTATCCCTCCCTGCACCCCATTGTCCCCCCCTGCACCCCAAGATACCCCCTGCTCCATGACCCTGCCCTGCTCCCTGCTCTCCTCCACACTTTGGATCCAGCCTGGCACAGGGTGGGGTGTCCAACAGCCCAAATCCCACCAGGAAGCAGATGCTCCCAGCCCTGCTGTGCCTGGCTGGGTGTGTGTCATGGTTTAAGACCCCCCAGGTTCATGGCTGTGTCCTTTCTCTGGGCTAAAGTGGCCAAAGCACTTCCCAGGGGTTGCCCAGGTTCCTTGGCAGAGCCAAGGCCAGGCTGTGCCCTTCCCTGCCCTCTGCACCACCCAGAACACACTGGATTGGGTTTTCCACCCTGGTGAGGGTGCAGCTGATGGGCTGGAGGGAAGGGGGGCACCCAGTGGGGCTGTGAGAACCTCAGCAGGGCCAACCAGGCCAAGGGCAAGGGCAGGGACCAGGGTTAGGACAATCCCCAGGATCAGCAGAGTGAGGGAGGGATGGGTGGGGGGGTGGATGAAGGGATGAAGGGATAGATGGATGGATGGATGGATGATGGGTGGATGGATGATGGGTGGATGGATGGATGGAGAGGTGCCTGCTGAGAAGGACTGGGTATTACTGGTGGGTGACAAACAGGACATGACCCATCCACGGGCACTGGCAGCCCAGAGAGCCCAGTGTGTCCTGGGCTCACCCCCAGCAGTGTGGGCAGCAGGGGATGGAGAGGGTGCTCCCCCTCTGCTCCACCCTCCTGAGACCCCCCTGGAGCTGCCTCCAGCTCTGGGGGCCCAGCACAGACAGACATGTCCAGGAGGCCACCAAAACGGTCCGAGGTGGCCCACGGTCCCCACTCTAGAGAAAAGCTGCCTGTGGGGAGCTGCCAGCCCCACCCCCTGCCTGCTGCACCTTCTGCCCTTGCTGAGGGTCAGGGCTGGGCCAGGACAGCACCTCCCTGGGGTCCTTCCCTCCTTTGCCTGTGGCTGGGGATGCCAATTCCTGCTGCTCACCAGGCCAAGCCCCACCATCCCAACCATTAACCCCAACATGGAAATGGGGGAGCTTCCTGGGGTGGAAGGAGCTCCTCACCCCAAAGGCTGAGCTACAGGAACCTCCCACATCCCACCCTTGCAGCTCCAAGATGGATCCCCTGCCTGCACCTCCCTCCCTAGAACAGCCAACAGAGCCTCTGCTTTGGGCCCCTTTGGCCTCAGACCGGCTGATTTATCCAGTTCCACTTCTCCCCAGAGCAAAAAGCCCAGTGCTGAGGCTCCAGCGACAGCCCCAGCTGTGCCTACCCTTCATTCCATCTGATTTTCATCACACCTTTAAAAATAAAAAGTCCCAAACCCACTCAATCCCAGCCTTCCCAAGGCAGAGATATTTCCACATGGCAAATACTTCCATTCCCTGATGTCCTATTTTAGTTTTCTCCCCAGTGCTGGCACTGGTTGCAGACATCCCTGCTGGAGCTCCAGCCAGGCTGGGAGGGAGGGAATAAGGGTTTCTTAGGGCTGGAAAGGAGATCTCTCACCTCCTCCCCTGGGCTGTGCCACCCACATCTGACACCCAATGAGACCTCAAGTGGTGTCAGCCCAGCCCTTCCTTTCCTTTCCCTTTCCCTTTCCCTTTCCCTTTCCCTTTCCCTTTCCCTTTCCCTTTCCCTTTCCCTTTCCCTTTCC
>NW_016690288.1:683582-715099 GCF_001604755.1 Lepidothrix coronata
TTTCCCTTTCCCTTTCCCTTTCCCTTCCCAAACCTTCCCTTCCCAAACCTTCCCTTCCCAAACCTTCCCTTCCCAAACCTTCCCAAACCTTCCCCTTTTCCCTCCCCTCCCCTCCCCTCATTTATTCCTTACATTATTAACAATATTTTCCCCTATGGCAGACCCCCCCTTCAGCCCCACATTTTCCCCACTCCTTTCCAACCCAGAAGCCAAGGCTCTCCCTCTGGCTCCTTCCCCCCTCTCCTCTTGTACCTCTTCTCCCCCTGTCACATCCATTCCCGGCGCCGCCTCTCCGGGATCCCGGGGAGCCAGGAGCAGTCACTCCGATTGCACCCGGCGCCGGCTGCGTGCCCGGGAGCTGCCGGCTGGGGGGTGACAGCCCTTCCCTCGCCTTGGAGACGTGAGGAGGGCTGGGATGCGGTGTCTGAACGCATCCAATGGATGCTCCTGATGGAGCAGGTACAGCCCTGGTGACTCCGCTCACAGCTGGGGGAGTTCAGAGAGGTGAAAACCCGGTGCCGTGGTTGTGCTGCTGCTCTTCCCCTCCTTTAAGGGCAGCTGAAACATCCCAGAATTACCTTCCAGCTGGAAAATGGGCCACAGAGCAAATCCTCCATCCAGCTCTGGCAGAGAAAAGCCTTCAACACCTTTGTGGCTTCTCTGTTCCCCACGCTCAGAGTGGGAAAACCAGACCACGAGCTTGAAACCTTCCTCAGGCTGAGGGAGCTGGGGGGGTTCAGCTGGAGAAGAGAAGGCTTCAGAGAGACCTGAGAGCCCATTCCAGGGCCTAAAGGGACTCCAAGAGAGCTGGAGAGGGACTGGGGACAAGGCATGGAGGGACAGGACAAGGGGGAATGGCTTCCCACTGCCAGAGGGCAGGGTTAGATGGGATACTGGGAAGGAATTCCTGGCTGTGTGGGAAGCTTCCCAGAGCTTCCTTGAAAGCACTTAAGTTGTGCTGTGTTTTGAAAATACAATTCCCATTGCACATGAGACCCACCAAGAACATTCTGGGTGACCTGCCAGGGGGCTCAGGGGGTTGGCAGAGCCGGCCATTTCCCCCAGTGACGATTCCACCAGCAATGGCAGCACAAAGCACAGAGCCCAGGCTGCCAGAAATGGCAGTGAAAGGCTGCTCTGATGCTGATATTCCCCTGGAAGTGGCCCAGGTGCCACTATCCTGGATCTCTGTCCGGGACCACAGGCAGAACCTTGGAGAAACAGCACCATCTGTTTGCAGCACTGCTGCACCAGAGCAGAGGTGACAAGGTGGCCTCCAGGGGAGGGTGTCCGTGACCCATGAGCAGGGCTGAGGGTCTCACCCTGGAGCCAAGGGCTTGGTGCAGCATCCTCTGCTGTCCTGGGCCAGGCTGGGGCCCCCTGAGCTCCAGCCCCTCCTGCAGCCCTCAGGTGACACCCGGGGCTTGCTCCGGTTCAGGGTTGTGAGTAGGAGTTACATGGGGTGTGTGCAGGGACCAGGGAGGGGACAGCCACAAAGGGTCTGCAGGGAGGCCAGGCAGCCCCAGGCTGGGGGCTTCAGCTCAGGTTTGGCTCTTTCCAAGGCAGGGTCTGCCCTTCTGCTCCCAAAAACATTCACCCTGAGGGCCACACGGGTCTCAGCCTGTTCCCCACGTTTCCCCATCGCCGCCTCAGGCAGACACCGGCCCATCAGGGGCCCAGAGCTGGCTGGTGGGGCAGAGGTCCCAAGAAGGTGTTGGCCCCACAGGACCAAGGGGGAGAAGGCCAGCCTGCCCCCATCTTTGCTCCAGCTGGGAAGCTGTGCCCACCCAGCCCATCCCCACCTCTGTGGGGGGAGCAGCCGGGCGAGGGGCAGGGGCTGCCCCCAAACCCAGCTCAGCCCCTCAGTGCTGGGCCCCCCACGTGTTCTGGGTGACAGAAGTGACAAAAAGACCCCCCATTCCAGCTTTGCCACGGAACTGGGAGGAATGAAGAAGATCTGCTTTAATAAACCTGCTGGGGAAAGGGCACGAGGGGTGGCCTGGGGCTCCCAAAGCTACTTCCTTTTGCGGCGTTTGGTGTTCATCCTGACCAGCTGCTGCCCCTGCTTCTTGATGTCTGCCCGGCTCGGGATGTAGTCCTGCTCTTCTTCTTCCAGATCCAAGGGCACTGCAGGGGAGAGTGGAGAAGAGGGGGGTGGGAGGCTCTAAGGGCCGTTCCTGCTGTGCCCAAGTCCCCAGCAGAGCCAGCGTGTTTTGTTGGGCTGGTGGGATCCCAGAGAGCCCCCGTGCTGAGCACCAGGGTTTTTCCAGCCCAGCACCCCAGAGTGACCTGCAGGACCCGGTGATGGCCCATCTCCAACACTGCTGGGGCTTCCCACAAAGGTCTGGAGCTACAGGGTGGTGGGCACAGCTCCTGCTCTGCTAAAAACGGTGGTGACCTGCCAAAAGCTCTTTGTCTCCTCCAAGAGTGTCCACAGGCACAAGCACTGGTTATTCTTCCCAGCCAGGTGATTTTGAAGACAAGGGACTCCCTGCTTGCCCTACAGCATCTCTCCTTGTTCCCACTGTGGCCTGGTGCTCATCACCCCCCATCTGCCTTCCTTCTCCCACAGCCCCACCTCAAACCACCACCCATGCTCAAAGCCCTGGGGACAGCCAAGGTCAGCCCCAGGATCTGGAGGAAGCTCGTGGGTTGGGGTGTGCTGGGACAGTGGGAGACAGACAAGGACCCCCAGAAGTGCCAGCAGGCAGGGGCTGGGACAGTCACTGTGTCCCCAGTGTGCTCTCCTACCGTGGAATGCAGTGCCCACATCCTCAAAGGAGATCTTCAGGTTCTGTGCCTCAGACGCAGTTGATTTCTCCAGGAGGTTTCTGACCTTCCCAAAAGTCTGTGAGAGACACGCTGGGATAAGTGCTGATGGGAAGGTGGGTGTTAGAGCCCAGGGGGTGCCCCACCTCGCTGGTGTGGGGACACCCCACAGCTCCCAGAGCCATCTGGGGCTCAGCTGCTCCGTGGCTCTTCCCTGTGGCCACCTCCACGCTCTGGGTGAGGAAGGATGACTTGGATGGGCCGTGAGAGCCCTGTGTGGGTCCCCAAAGGTACATCAGGGACGGACCTCACTGTGCTTGTCGTAGGTCTGGGCGCTGGGGGGGCGGTCGGACACCCTCTGCTTCAGGTAATGCAGCTTCTCCTCACACTGCTTGAGCTTCTCCTCCAACCCCACGGGCCGGGGAGAGTCCCCCTGGAGGGAGGGAGAGGGAGAACAACCACCTTGGTGGGGAGAGCGAGCCCCTCGTGGTGGTGGTGGCTGCACCAGGGGTCACCCTGTCCCATCCCACTGGGGCCACACGGGCACCTGGTCGGGCATGGTGATGCTGTGGAGGCGGACGAAGAGGTTGTCGATGCTGTTCTCAAACTCGATCAGCTGCTCCTGGTTCCTCTTCATCTGCGCCTGCAGCTGCTCCAGCCGGGACTCCTCCCGCTGCAGGTTCTCCCTCAGCTCCTCCTCCCGCAGGCTGGAGCCAACAACAGGTCACACAACTGCCCGCAGTGCAGGGACACCCCACACCTGCTGCAGACACCTCAGACCTGCTGCAGACACCCCAAATCTGCTGCAAACACCCCACACCTGCTGCAGACACCTCAGACCTGCTGCAGACACCCCAAAT
This sequence comes from Lepidothrix coronata, assembly GCF_001604755.1. Classification (NCBI taxonomy): domain Eukaryota; kingdom Metazoa; phylum Chordata; class Aves; order Passeriformes; family Pipridae; genus Lepidothrix; species Lepidothrix coronata. Next base: position 687,212 of record NW_016690288.1, read on the forward strand.
CTGCTGCAAACACCCCACACCTGCTGCAGACACTCCAAATCTGCTGCAAACACCCCACACCTGCTGCAGACACCTCAGACCTGCTGCAGACACCCCAAATCTGCTGCAAACACCCCACACCTGCTGCAGACCCCCCACACCTGCTGCAGGCACCCCAAATCTGCTGCAGACCCCCCACACCTGCTGCAGACACCCCAGACCTGCTGCAGACACCCCAAATCTGCTGCAGGCACCCCAAATCTGCTGCAGACACCCCAGATCTGCTGCAGACATGCCAGACTTGCTGCAGATCCCCCAAATCTGCTGCAGACGTCCCAGACCTGCTGCAGACACCCCAAATTTGTTGCAAAAGCTGCTCAGGTCCCCCTGCAACTGCAGAGCAAAAATGCTGCATTCAACCCAACTCCGTGCTGCTGGCACCACTTCCCGTGCCAGGCAAGGAGCGAGGGTGCCCCCAGGGCCACAGTGGGAGCTTTGGGTGCTCTGCCAGGAGCAGAGCCAGGGGATCACCCTGCTCAGGAACCCCCCTGGTGCAGGAGGGGTGGGTGGCTGCAGTGGATGGAGGTCGGGGTGCCTGTTGGAACATATCCCCCCCAAGGATGGTGCCCTGGTTGGCACGACTGCCCCAGCAGCACCTGGTTGTGCTGAGGGGCTGGTGAAACTTCAGCCTCGCCTGCTTCAACTCCAGCTCCTTCAGCATCTGCCTCAGCACCTGCTTGTTCTCCTTGCACTCCTGGATGTGCTGCTCCAGGTCCTCCAGGGACTTCAGCTGTGCCAGGAGGCTGCCCGGGATGTCCTGGCCAGGGGAGAGCAGGAGGGCTCTGCCCATGGTGCTCCTGCTGGGGGCACCTCGGGGGGCTCACAGCCACAATCCCGTGCCATGGAGAAGGGCAGCTCTGTGTCTGCCCACACAAGGAGACACTTTGGGGGGCTCCAGGGAGGGGAGAGCTGATAAACCCCACAGTGAGAGCAGGGCAGCAGAGGGGTCTCAGCCCCAGGCTTGACCAGAGAGGGGGTTTTCCATTACCCAGATGCTGGAGCACTGCAGGGCAGCCTTGGCCATCTCCATCTTGTCGTTCACAAAGGCCTCGCGCTCCAGCTGGGTCATGGCGGCCTCCGCGTCGGCCCCTGGGGTGGGAGGGGAGCGGCAGGGGAGGATGTGCCAGTGGCAGTGCCCACAGCCCAGCCCTGCCCCCCGCCAGGCACTCACCCCCCGTCGCGTCCGAGGAGCTCTGGGCTTGGTCAGCGGAGAGCAGGGACGCCGCTTGCTGCAAGGACAGTCACCGTCACCCCCTGCTGCCACCGGGGCAGCTGCCCCTGCAGTCCCACCCCGGGGGGCTCAGCACCGCTGGCTGGCACCTCCCCACAGCCCCGGGCCCCCAGGTCACCTCTCTCAGCTGCCTCTCGGTCTCTGTCTTCTGCTGGAGGTTCTCGAGGTTCTCCCTCTGCTCGAGCAGGGACTGCTCCCTGAGGGACCTCTCCAGGAGGACCTGGGGGCCTGCCTCGGCCATGAGTTTCTGGAGCACAACAGAGGAGGGAGAAGTTGCTGCCAAAGCTCAGCTGGAGCTTTCTTCAGATGGGTTATTAGGTTTAAGTATTGGTTTAAGATGGGATATTGGGAAGGAATTGTTCCCTGGGAGGGTGAGGAGGCCCTGGCACAGGTTGCCCAGAGAAGCTGTGGCTGCCCTTAGATCCCTGGGAGTGTCCAAGGCCAGGTTGGACAGGGTTTGGAGCAACCTGGGCTAGTGGAAAGTGTCCCTGCCCACGGCAGGGGATGGAATGAGATGATCTTTAAGGTCCCTTCCAACTGAAACCATTCCATGAATCTGATTTGTGACCTAGTTGAGCTTTCGGGATAGCCAGTGTCAAAAATATCCTCAATTCCATGCAAACAGGCTGGGAAGGAAGCTGGGAAAGAAGGGCTGGGGCATGGAGCAAGCTGCCTTCCCCATGGCTGGTGCTTCAGGCAGGCTGTCCCCAGCCCCAGGACAGCCTGGCCCAGGAAGAGCTGTGGAGGCATCTGGGTGCTGTGGGCGACTCCAGCTCTGTCTCTTTTGCTCTTGACTGAAGGAAGGCTCACAGGGTATGTGGTGCTGTCTGGGGGTACTGGAGGGTGGGAAGGGACCCCAAGGTCCTTGTCCCAAGTCTCACCTTGATTACATCAGTGGCTTTGAGGTTTTGCCGGGATGTGAGCTCCTCATTGTACATCACAGTTATCCCACACATGAGGTCCAGGTACCGAGGCAGGTAGAACAGCTCCTGGGACACAGGGAACACAGCAGGTCACCCCCCGAGCCCTGGGGGTCCCCAGGCTGTGACAGGGGATGGGGGGAGCGGGAGGACCCCACCAATCCAGGAGGGCATCCCCTTGGACATGGCCCCTTGGGCACCTCGTGCCTTTGCGGGGGGAGCAGGTGGGATGATGGCACGGTGAGCAGGAGCTCACCTTCCTCATGATGTCCTGCACCTGCAGGTACATGCTGGTCACCCTCTGCCCAGTCTGAATTTTCATGAGCATCTTCTCAATGTCGTTGCCCAGCTGGCGAATCGCCTGGGGCAGACACCGGGGGAGGACTTGAAGTGACTCTCTGTGCCATAGCCAGTGCCCACCTGGGGGGTGCAGGATTGAACCCCACCCCAGGAAGGGCTCCTGGGTACCTGGAACTGCGGCTGCTGCAGCCTGTCGTCCAACTCAGCGTCCTTGAGCTGCTGCAGGTACCTCTGGCGATCGTCACGGGCCTGGCTCCACTGCTTCACCTGGTGCAGCAGCATGTCACACACCTTCACCTGGTCATGGACCACGGCCTCCAGCCTCTTCTGGGCCGCCTGGATGGGCATGGCAGTGTTTACCAGCCTGGATGCTGTAGGAGAAGGGGGTCCTGCCTGGCAAAGCCCTCCCCGAAGTAGAGCCAGGGACACCGGGCCATTGTCATGGGTTTGACAGGCTGGGATGTGGGAGAGCTTTGCTGGGGTAAGGGAGAGGTGGGCAGGGCTGGGCTGGGCTGGGCTTAGGGACTCTGCATAACACAGACCCAGGGCTGGGGGTCAATAAAATCGACCAGTGCCCCAGCTGTGGATGTTGTCAGAGCGGCGGCACCGCTCTGTCCCTGCGAGGGGCCCGCAGGCAAAGGCAGCTCCTCCATCTCCATGGGCTCATAACCAGGTCACGACCTTGGGACAGGCAGTGAAGGACAGGGATGGCATCTCTCTCCCAGGGATGCAGCTGGACCCTGTAGGAACCCAGGCAGTGCCAGGGTGGGACAGCCGGGAGGTCACTGGGGCCAGGGGTCTGCTCAGGGAGCTGAGGGAGGACCTGCTTGGATGGGTCCTGTGGTGGAAAGGGACCCACAGGACTCATGTGAACACCCCCGAATCACCACAGCGGCCCTGGGGGGCTGTCCTTGTGCTGGCACCACATCCCTCTGCCATGCACTGCTCTTCCCAGCATTCCCAGAGCCCCAGCCCCCCAGGAGCAGCCCGTCCCACCAGACCCTGCTGGTACCTCCAGGCTCTCAGTGGCTGCAGCAGCGACCTTCCCCTCTGAGAAGGCATCGTTGGCGGGGAGCCTGTTGTACTGCGGGCAGGAGAGGGACAAAGGGACTGTCACTGCCAGCCTGGCAATGGCAACATCCTGCTGCTGGCTCCTGGAAGGGACTGCTGGAGGAGCTGCAGGTGCAGGGGTGCAGAAAGTGGGGCTTTTCGGTACCTTCAGGACAAAATCCAGGACACGGGCATCCTCCTGCAGCGCCTGCTGCAGGCTGGGCAGCAGCTGCCTGTTCTGCCGGAGCTTCTCCTCACACGACTGGGAGAAAATCCGCAGTCCTTGCGCTGGAGGACATCGGGGGATCGTTGGTAACGTGCAGGACGACGGGGAGGGCCATGAGCCCACCCCTGTCCCCGTGAGGCCGAGGGGCAGCACCTTGCAGGCTGACGAGGTCACGCAGCTCCCGGCAGCGCTTGTCCAGCCCGGCCTTCTTGCCCTGTGTGCCGGCGGCACCGCGGCCCCGGGCACCCATCCCTGCGCCCGCCGTCCCCGGGCCCACCATCCTGGGCCCGTGAGGGGCAGCCACAGGGCCGTGACCACGACGGTTCCGCCGTGGAACCGTCGCCGTGGCACCTCCAACTGCCACCGGAGCTGCGCCTCCTGCTCAGCAACGGCCCCTCTGGGCCTCTGCAGGCTACAGATTAATTAGTAACTGGTTAATGAGGGGGAGAAGGATCCCAGCCGTGTTTCCTATCGCTGTGGCAACAGCAGTTGTCACCCAGCCAGTCATGGACCATTCCCAGCCATGGACCATTCCAAGCTCCACGAGGAACAGGACAATTCCAGGGAAAACACATGTGCATGGACACCCACCACACCAGCAGTGCTCTCCAGGAAGCTGCCAGCTTATTTACATGCCCACCTCTGGAAATTCCACTTAATTAGCCAGGAAACCCTTGTGCAAGGAATTCTGCTCCTGCAGGAACAGGCAAACCCAAAGCATTACCAATACTGAGCTTTATTTTGATGCTCACCAGACATTCTTGCTGAACTACAAACATGACAAGAAATGCCAGCATGTGCATTTATTTGTTGATAAATAAACCCAAGCTCCCTCCAGCAGAGAAAATCCTTAATGTTTGGATTTGCAGAAAAAAAGGGCTTCCTAAGGAAATTGCCTTCCTTGTACCAAGCTCCTAAATCAGCTCAGATGAAGGTTCTGTAACTCCAGATCTTTGACCTGCAGCCATCCTGTTGTGCTCAAGGTGTTGAACACGGAAAACAAAGAAATTAAAGGCTTGTGAAATCAAGTATTACCCACGCAGGATCCTTTGAGGCTCTTGCTCAGCGTCTCATTTGCATATTCATGAACTGCATTTTAGTGCTAATTGCCAGTGACAAGCTAAATACCCACATGATCATCCTCAGTGCTTCCTGAAGCCTGTGTGGGGACATGGCCACGGGAAAGCAGCAGTTCAGGGCTGTACCCACAGAGATGTCCCACACTGAGCCCGTGTCCACGTGGCCAGTCCAGTAATTACACCACTGAATTTCCCAGGCAGCATTTAAACCCCCTGGGGACAAGAGATAGCATTTTAAAACGGATCAAGTGGTTCAAGAATCTCTGTTTCACCTGCCCTCAGCAAAACTCAGGCTCTGGAGCAGCAAGTCCTCCCAAAATCTTGCTGAAGGAATTGATGCTGGCCTTGCACGAGCACAGATCAGCTTCCTGGGGGAAGCCTTGGACTGAGGATCCACCTGACATGCCAGAGCCCCCCTCCCTCCAGCTGACTTCCACCCTGCTGAAATCCTGGGAAACTCACAGTGAGTTCCAGGTCCAGGGGAAAAGGTCAGGAGTACAAACCTGAGCTCAGTTTAACTGTCAGAGGGTGAGCTCTGGAAGGCGACAGCAACCAGGGACCACCACACGCTCACCTGGGAGAGATCTGATCCGTGGCTGGATTTATCCCCAGCTCCTACTATCAGCATGGAAACAGGAATGTAACATTAAAGGCTCCCAAAATTCCTGCTGGTTTAGCTTTTAGTCACTGAACCAGATCTGCTTTGCCTGGTGCTTTGTATTTTTAGTCTCTCCTTCCCCCGTTGTTGTCCTCCCTTCCCCTCTCCTTTGAACCCCCCTGAATCATTTGTTTAACGCAGCTGCAAGAAGATTTAACAGAATTAGCAAGAACTATATCCCGTGCCCCAGGAGCTGGCTGGAAATTCCGTGCCTGGATTAGAGAGCAGCACAAAAAGACAGAGGATAAAGGACAGCTGCCAGAATTGGTCTGTGCTGCGCTAAAAAAGCAAAAGGGGCACACACAAACAATTCCTGCTGGGAATTACAGCCCAACAAAAGCCCGTCTGGCTCCATGGCCAGAGGCCACCACTGCCTGTTTGAGATTCATTTTATCATGTGAACAGAGCAGCTCCCAAGCACAGGCTCAGCCCACAAAAAGCATCACCACAGCCAGGGATATCTCCTATACTATTAACAAAAATAAGTATTTTCTTTCTTTATCTATAATATATAAATAGATGATCATTTGCTTTTATTAATGTAGCTAAATATATCTTATGAATAAGTTATTTGGAGAACATCATCTCTAAGTCAGCAAGTGCTGTTATATCCAGTGAAGGAAATCTTTACTAATGGTCCTTTGAAGTACTTTAATTACCAAGCAGCCAATTATGGAAGCCTTAAGTCAGTTTTCACGCTGCCAAAAGATTCATTTTTGGACATGATCCACACTTTGCACCTGTTAGAAGTGAAAATGTGACTCTTTTTTTTTAAAGGTGACTCTCTTTTTTTTTAAAGGTTCCTCTCCTCACACACAAACCCCCTCCTCAGTGACCAGTGCAATCTTCCACTCAACACTGACAACTTCAAAAGTACAAACAACTGGCACCAAATCAGTCAAACGACTTCAACAGCAACCCTGAAACTAAAGCAAAGCCAGAGTGACCTCCTACCACATCCTAACTCAGTCCTTATTAGTGCAACTCTGACACAGAACCTTCCTACAGGCAAAGACATCTGTAACCCAAACAAGTGTAAAATGATAAAAAAACACCCCCACACTGCGTGGAAAAATCCCAAAGGATTAGTGTCAGGAAACATTTGGCAGCAAGAGATTGGAAAAACCCACGAAGGCCTAACAGAAGAGAGTGGCTACACCAGTCATTTCAGGGGAGGCTGTCGAAGCAGAACTGCTGCAGGAAGGTTTTGTTATTCGAGCTTTTCATCTCCCTCCTCCACATCCTTCAGGCTGAGCACTTCCAGGGATCCCTTCCCTTTGGTCTCACTCCGGATCAGCTCGTCGATCTCTCGGAAGCAGCCTGGGTCAACAAGGCACACCTGGAATGTTCCACATGTCACAGTCAAGCAAGAATATTGGAATCTCACCAGGCCCTAATCAAGGCCTAACATTAATTTTCATTAAAAAACCCCATTTAGTTACTAAGAAGGTCTTGGCAGAGCTGATAAACAGTATCTTCCAGGTAATCCAATCTAATCTTTCCCCTGAATTTCTGCAGTTCCAGTTCCCCATGCTGGACATGGCTTTTTCCAGTTGGGATTGCTGGATTCTAATCTGTTTTCAAAGAAGATTTTTACAAATACCAAATTTTGCTTTACCACACACTTTTAAAAAGAAATCATTAACCACTAATAAATAATAAAATATAATACAATAATAAAACACAGGCTTGAGCCACCACATAAATAACAGTAACATTCCACATATGCAGAAAAACTTATCAGTGTGGCAGGATAATCAATGCTAAGAGAAACTGCACTGGGCTTCTGCTCAGCTTGGAGCAGCAATCTCTGGATAACAAAGGCTGCTCCCATGCTCACATCCTTAGGATTGTTTGGAATTAAAAACCCCAAACAGCAGCTCTGATTCAGTTCCACCTTCCATCTATGAGTTCACCTTCTAGTAAAATATGTAGTCAAGTCAAGTATGAAGCCCAGGGACTGCTTTTTGCTTACAATTTCCAGCTGCTCCTGGAAGTCCTCGCTCTCAATAACTTTAATCAGTGGCTTGAGCTTCTCTTTCAGCTTCTTGCCCTCCTTTGGTGGGAGGATAAACCTCAGCCTCATGTGAGCACGTTCAATTTGCATGGTCTCCTTCAGCTGCCTGATCACTTCCAGGGCCTGGAAGGACACAAAGAGCATTTACACACCTGCTTCAAAACCACCACGCTCATCAAAATCTCCAACCCTTTGCACCAGCTTCAGACCCATCTCTCGGTGCTGGTCACTGCCACTCTGCTGCAGGGAGGTTGCTGTCACACTCTTTTTGCCAGATTAACAAGAAAAAGTAGAGTTCTTGCTGTTTGTGATCACTACAGACACTTAAAAACCTTGTCTGAAATAAAATTAAAAAGTAGTTACACTGCAAAACACCACAAACCCAGGTGGTTCAGATGCAAAGGCTGATCTAACACCTCAGTTGGGATAAATCACAAACCTTTTATTTCTGTTCCAGGTGTACCACTGCTGCTGTTTTATTTAAGTTTCTTTCTTTCTCCCTTCCTTGAATTCTTAGAAAACAAACTGCCTGAGTTTCAGGAGCTGCCTGTATTCAGCTGCCAGATGGCTGAGTAATCCCTCTGAGGGCTCAGGTGCCGGGGTTTTGCTGCTCCCTGTGTGACAGGGAGCTGAGGAATTACACCGGAGCGCAGCACCTCGGAGCAGGAGCTGGTGTTGCAGGAAGACTCACCTGCTGCTTGGTGCTCTTGTTGGGTTTGACAGAGTAGTGGATGTCCTTCATGGCTCTCTCTATGAGGATCACTGTGTAGGGCCTCTTTGTTTCGGGGTTCACACATTTGTCAGCCACGATGGTGGCGATGTCTCGGAACATTTGCTCCAGCTGAGTGTGGCGCTCTTTGTCTGATACCTGCAGCTCCCCTTTGGATAAAATCTGCGTTGCAACAATAAAGAAATCAGTTAAGAAACATCATGGACGTGAAGAGTGGAAATTCCAGTAACTTTGTTAAATGTAACCACTGTTGGAATGGTTTGGGTAGATGTGAAGTGCGGAAAACAAAAATCACGTTGATAAAGTGAATCGTTACGACAGCTCTGGAAAGACTTCAGACAAAAAAACTCACCATGGAAACTACAGCGAGGGAGGCACAGACTTCACAGAATCATAGAATATCCTGCGTTGGAAGGGGCCCCCAAGGATCACCCAGTCCAGCTCCTGGCCCTGCACAGACACCCCAACAATCTCACCCTGTGCCCCAGAGGATCAGCCAAACCCTCCCTGAGCTCTGGCAGCCTTGGGGCTGTGCCCACTGCCCTGGGGAGCCTGGGCAGTGCCCAACCAGCCTCTGGGGGAAGAACCTTTGGCTGAGATCCAACCTGAGCCTGCCCTGACGCAGCTCCAGCCATTCCCTGGCTGCTGTCCCTGGTCACAGAGAGCAGGGATCGGAGCTGCCCCGCAGGAGAAGCTGCAGCTCTGCCCTCAGTCTCCTCCAGCTGAACACACCAAGCGCCCTCAGTGTCCTCACACACCTTCAAATCAAGGCCCTTCCCCATCCTCGTGGCCTCCTTTGGACACTCTCCAATGGCTCAATCCCTTCCCTCTATTGTGTCCCCCCAAACTGCCCCAATGTTGAGGTGAGGCCGCCCCAGGGCAGAGCAGAGCAGGACAATCCCCTCCCTGGTGCCCCCAGGACAGGGTTGGCCCTCCTGGCTGCCAGGGCACTGCTGACTCATGAGATTTACTTGAATTCTTATCACCCACAACAAGCCCACAGTTCCTATCCAACCAAGAAGGATCAAGAGATTGGATCTGTTATTAACACTTAAGTGAACTGTCCAAAGTAAGCAACTGTCCATTTATCTTAGGTGAGGAACTCTCCAGTGCTCGACATCAGTGCAGAGAAGCTGTCTGTTAGAACACTCAGAACTCTTTTCAGCCAGATGCATATATAAAATTTAAGACTATAAAACAGAGTTCCTAGTCCTTTTTACTCATTTCATAACAAACAACTAAAGCAGCATTCTGCAAACAGTACAAACCAACCTACTGTGTGGCTGTAAGTCTTCTCCAAGATTTTATAAAGCAAAGTGTGTAAAACCTACCATCTTACAGATTTCTGTTTGGTCATCTGTCCCAAATGCCTGAACCAGATCTTCCTTTTTCGCCACCTGGCCTTTGGAAACATTGACAAACACAGTGTGTGTCTGCAGGACCTCGTCGAGATCTTTCTCCCTAGAGAAAAGGACGGGGTTAGAAACCTTCACAGAATCATCCCAGAATGGGATGGGTTGGAAGGGACCTTAAAGATCACCCAGATCAACGCCCCGCCATGGGCAGGGACACCTTCCACTAGCCCAGTTTGCTTCAAGTCCTGTCCCGCCTGGCCTTGGACACTTCCAGGCATGGGGCCTCCCCACCCTCACAGGGCAGAATTTCTCTCTAATACCCCTTTTAACCCTGTTCTCTGTCAGCAGGAAGCCATTCCCTCTTGTCCTGCCACTCCAGGCCCTTGTCCAAAGTCCCTCTCCAGCAAAGCAAGGGGCACATCAGTGTTTAAATAAGAAACAGCTCCTGCTGCCCAGGGCTGGATCAGCAGGGCTTGAAAACCTCCATCACCGAGGTGTCATTGCCCAGGGACTCCCCTGGCCCCGCACCATCTCCCGGAGGTCAGACCCGGGTACCGGGGCAGCTCCACGGCCCCACAGCCGGGCCGCACAGGGGTCACTGCCGAGGGCGCACACGGGCTCCCGGGCAGGGCCCCTGGTCCCTCTGCCGGGTCCCCACACGGGCCCATCCCGGTCCTCATACGGGGACACTCCCAGTCCTTTTCCCGGTCCCCACGCGGGCCGATCCCGGTCCTTCCCCGCTCCCCACACGGTCCCTCCTCGGTCCCCACACAGGCCCATCCAGGTCCCCACACGGTCCCTCCTCGGTCCCCACATGGGCCCATCCAGGTCCCCACGCGGGCCGATCCCGGTCCCCACACGGTCCCTCCCCGGTCCCCACACGGGCCGATCCCGGTCCTTCCCCGCTCCCCCCCCGGGCCGCGCCGCCGCCCCGCCGGCTCCCCGGGGCACTCACGCTCCGCTGCGCCAGCCCATGACCTTGTTGCGGTAGCAGGCGATCTCGAAGCGCTTGCCGGCGCGCCGGGCCCGCACCACGGCCACGTTGGTGAGGCGGATCTGGTTGGTGGGGGTGAAGATGGACATGGCGGCGGCCGCGGGCCCTGAGCCGGCCCCGCCCCGGCCGGCCCGGCAGTGAATGGCGGCCCGGCAGTGAACGGCGGCGGGCGGAAGGGGCGGGAGCGGCGCATGGCGGGCTGAGGGCAGCGCCGGCCGGGGCGGCGGGGTCAGTGCGGGGCTGGGGGCGCGTGGTACTGATGAGACAGTGTAATAATAGTGAGGGGAGCGTGTAATAACCACGTGTATGTGTGTGGAGTAACTCTGAGATGGGGCTGTGCACGGGGGGGGGGGGGGGGGGGGGAGGGGGATTTGGGGGGTAGTAACCGTGAGGGGAGTGTGTGGGGTAATAACCGTGAGGGGAGTGTGTGGGGTAATACTACTACTACTAATAATAATAACAACAACAACAATGAGCGGGCATATAACCACGTGTGTGTGTGTGTGTGGAGTAACGGTGAGATGGGGTGTGAACCGTGGGGGTATAACTGTGATGGGGGACACACGTATGGGATCACAGCCGCGGAGGGGGATTTGGGGGGTAGTAACCGTGAGGGGAAGGCGTGCTAATAATAATAATAATAATAACAGTAATAATGACAACAACAACAATAATAACAACAACCGTCTGTGTGTGTGTGTGTGTGGAGTAACTGTGCGATGGGGGTATGGACCGTGAGGGTATAACAGTGATGGTGTGGGGGCGTGTGATGATGATGATGATGATAATAATAATAATAATAATAATAAAAATAATAATAACGACCGTGAGGGGGGATGTAGTAATCACGTATCTATGTGGAGTAACTCTGAGATGGGGGTATGGATCGTGAGGGGTATAACAATGGTGGGGAGGGGATGTGTATGGGATAATAACCATGGGGGGGATGATAATAATAATAATAATAATAATAATAATAACAACAACTGTGAGGGGGGATGTAATAACCACGTGGGGGGGGGGTAACTGTGAGATGGGGGTATGAACCATGAGGGGTGAGGGTACAACTGTGATGGGTGTGTGTGTGTGGGATAATAACTGTGAAAAGGGTGTGTGTGATAATTAATAATAATAATAACAACGGTGAGGGGGGAATGTAATAACCACGTGTGTGTGTGGAGTGCCTGTGAGATGGGGATATGAACCGTGGGGGTATAACTGTGATGGGGTGGGATATAACTGTGATGGGAGGGTGTGAGTGTGGGATCACAACCGTGGAGGGGGATTTGGGGGGTAGTAACCGTGAGGGGAGGGTGTGTGGTGGGGTAAAAACGGGGAGAAGGGATATAATAACTGTGTGTGTGTGTGGTGATAACTGGGTTGTGTGTGTGTGTGTGTGGAGAGATGGAGAAATTACCCGTGAGGAGTAGGGGGGTATAACCACGGTGGTGGTGGAGGGGGGTAATAACTGTGAGGGGTGTGGGGGGGAGATGGGGTATTAACCACAAGGGGTGGAGGGGGTACAACCATGAAAGGGGGGTAGAGTGGGGTAATAACTGTGAGGAGGGCGTGTTTAACAATTTGGGGGTATAATAACTGCGGGAGGCAGAGGAAAGTGGGGTCATAACCCTGAGGGGTGTGTGGGAGAGAGAAGGGATATGAATTGTGAGTGGTGGGAGGAGGAATAACCACGAGGGTGGTGTGTGTGTGTTTGTGGGGGGGTAACAACCATGGGGGGTGTGGGGGTAAGAGGTGTAAGGGGGGAGTGTGTGTAGGGGGATAATAACAGGGAGGGGTAATAATAATAATAATAACTGTGAGGGGAGTGGGATGGGTGTGGGTAATAACCATGAGGGGTGGGGGTGAAGGGGTCGAGGTAATAATGGGGGGGGAAATGGGGTTAATAGTGGTGAGGGGGGAATGTGTGTGTGGGTAGTGACTGGGGGGGTGTGTTTGGGGTAATAACCACGAAGGATGGGTCTGTGGGGGTTAATAACTGTGAGTGTGTAATAACCATGTGTGTGGGGGTTCATAACTATGAGGGGGGTGTAGGAGTGAGGGTAATAAATGAGGTGGTTATGGAGGGGGGTGAGAGTTCTGTGTGAGGGGCCTGTGCAGAAGGGGGTCAGCACAGAGGAGGGATCAAATGGGCTGGTGCAGAGGGGCAGGTTCCTGGGTAGGCACAGGGCTGAGGGATGGGGGGCAGCTCCAGTGGGGGGTCAGGGAGTGGGTTTTGGGTGCTGTGGAGTAATTGAAGGTGGGACATACAGAGGGTGAGGAGGAGCAGGGTACTTGGGCTGCAGCAAGTTTTTGGAGCCTCCCTTGAGGGGTTTGCTGCTGGGGTGGGCTGGCAGCACTGCGGCTGCCCACTGGCAAGTGCTCTTGGCTCATCTCTTTTGGGAGGCTCAGTGTTGCTGCTGGAGGGGGTGATGGGCATCCCCTCAAGCCTTTGAGCTGGTAATGTGAGTAACAGCCCACGGGGAAAGTAGAACAGTTTCCAGCCTCCTGGGAATGCTTAGATTCTGTGCTCTTGTCTGATATTTGCAGAAATGAGGTCCGAGGGGGCTGCAGGTGACAGTAGGAGGGTGTCAGCTGTGTTTCTCACTAAATAAGTGTCACAAACCAGCCTTTTTTAAGCACCTGAATGTTTCCTATGAAATAGGTGTTCACAGGCACTGCACAAGCTCGTTCCTGGCTGGGGTGTTCTGTACCTTGAATGTACTGAACCAACTTGTAACATCTCAGTTGTTCCAAGTCAAACTTCACTTGCACCACACAATTCTGAGAAAGTGCTTCCAGTTGAATGCAGGTTTCAGTCTGCCCTTGAAACTCTGTTTGTAATCAGTGTAATATCTAATGTGTGTAAGCAAGGGTTGGGTTCAGCAGCAAACTGTGGAGGTGATTCCCCCTTGAACTGGAGCTTTCTAGTTCCAGAGATCTGCATTTGTGTCAAACTAAGGCCGGTATGATCCAGTGGATGTTTCAAAAGGATTTTTTACTTTCAGGCACTTGCACAGCTCAAATATTTTCTGCTTTTCCTTATAACAGAGGTGCCCTATAAAGAAAAAAAACAGAATTTCCAGGCTCAGAGTCTAAAATGTTAGCTTGGAGCTCAGCTGATGCACCTGAGGAGGTGACGGCTTCTTGATTCAGTTTTAATGCCTTGTCTTTAGCCAAAACCTGTTTTCTGCAGAGCCTGGGGAGTAGCTGATGCCGTGATGAGACTGTGGGGACTGTGTGGTTGTTTTCTGTGTGCTCATTCCATATTCATACTGTCGGAATCTGTGACTTATTCCAGATTTAGATGTCTCAATGGATACGTGGAGCTACTTCCGTACTTGCCTGGCGTCCATATGGCTGCACAGATTTTACATCTACTCTGCTGTTGCTTTGGGGATCAGCCTTTGGATTGTCATTCAGTTCACCACCACCAAAACCAAAAAGAAGGTAACTGAACCTGTCAGCACTTTTGTCTGAGGACACCCCAAAGCCCCGTGAGTGGAAGTGAGGAGTTGCTGGGTGAAGGCACCCACTGGTGCAGTGAAATGGGCCCACCTGGAGTGTTGCAAATCCCAAATGCTCTTTCGTTCATGTGGATATAATTCTCAGTTTGGATTCTTTTATGTTTGAGAGTCACTAAAAGCCCCTGTTGCTCTGATTTTGGAGCAGATCTCAGCTGGACACTTGTCACGTTGTGTCTGTCACTCCAAAGAAATCCCTCTGTTTGTGCCCGGTGTTTTTACCTTTGTGTTTCCAGTGATGGCAATGACAAGGTTGGACTGGTTTTAGGATGGGAGTGGGATTGGGCCTTTCAGGAATTGAAAACCTCCTCCTGCAGGTGGTTGAAGTTCTGCTGCAGGAGTCTGGGAGGCTCAGCTGGATCCTTTTATCTCCCAGATACTGGAGCATGGCCTGGGTCAGGGAAACACTTCCTGCTGTGTTTGTCTGGGTGTGAGAGGAACCCAAATGCTGTTGCATTTGTGCAGTGCTGACAGTCTGGCCACAGGATTTGAATTTTAAATGCTTTTGGTTTGACATCACTTGCAGAGGGGATGGAATTTGACACAGCTCCTGTTTCATAGGGTGAAAAATCCAGTGGGAATCCCCCTTCCTCCAAAGGAACAGAAGACAAGCTGGTAAATGGATGTGCCACCCCTCAGGCAGAGGAGGTGTATGTTGCTGGGGTAAAGATCTTCTATGGCTCTCAGACTGGCACAGCAAAGGTATCAGTTACTCTTGTTCCACATTTGTGAAATGGATCTGAAATATCGTTGGGATTCAAGTATGTTGCTTGTCTTAAAACACTGCACTGGGTACAAATCTGAGAGTTCATTAGGAGGTTCATTAGCTCGTTACAAGTCATTGCCCAACACAAAAGATAAGTGAAAATTCTATAAAAATAACATTTTCCCTCCTCCTTTTAAGTGGGGCCTGCAGGATATTGATCATGAAGCTTCAAGTTTACTCTTACAGTATAATTTTAATTTGCCAGCAGGTCTTCATAGAAAGAGGTGCTGGTTTTGGTGCTTCCTCAAAAAGAAATGCCATTTGTGTGTGGAAATGTAAAGCCATTAAAATTCATGGGAGTCTCAGCCAGTTACTTCATGTTTTGAATGTGAGGAGTTACAGGCCCAGTGTCCAGGTCTCAGGTGTTCTTCCTGTGCTGGGAGAGGTTTTGTGGCTGAGCACAGCAGGGCTGGTGTGGGTTGAAGGAATTGAAAACTTCCTCTATGTTTCTTTTTTCCAGAGATTTGCCAAAGCTCTGGCTGAAGCTGTTACTTCCCTTAATTTGCCTGTGGAAGTCATTAACATGGGAGACTATGACCCAGATGATTGTTTAGCAGAGGAGGTGGGTATGGCATAGATAGGAATAATAAATACAAGTGTTTTCCTGGGATTATCAAGGCTGTTTTCCTCATTTATTTCTCTCCTGTTCTCCTGGAAATCCTCAAAGCTGTGTGTTGCAAATTGTTTCCCTGCTACAAAAGCAAGTGTAGCCCATCAGCCCTCAGCAGAAAATACCAGAATTTTGAAAATTACTGGGAAAGCATCACATAGAACATTTTGAAGGTGACAGTGACCTTGTATGAGCCAGTTCTGTAACTCAGGGGTGACAGTGGCTGCACCAGGTCCCCTGTTCTCCGTGTGCACCTGGGGAAGGGTTTAAAGCCAGAACAAGCAGCTGGTGATGCCTCTGCAGCTTTTATAGGCTTACAAGTTAGAAACTCCTTGTGAGGTGTTTGGAGTAACCCTTGATGGGTTTTTCTTCTGTAAATATTGATAGTTTTAATTAATCCTAACAAAACTTTTTGGTTGTATCTCCCTGCGTGTGGGAACCGTGTGTTGGAAGTTCCTGAGGGTTTCAGTGTGGGTTGTCAGCACTGGATACTGCCCCTAACAAACCTGGAAATGCGAGGTTGGGAAGTTTTAGATGTTTATCCATGGGAGACTTTGTGGTGAAGGAGTCTATAGTTTTAAATATTTATCCATGGGGGACTGTGGTGAAGGAGCCTGGTCAGGAAGCTGCTGACTGGGGAAGGAGTAATGGATACAAATTGAAAGAGGGGAAATTTAGGTTAGATATCAGGAAGAAATTTTTTTACTGTGAGGGTGGTGGAACACTGGCCCAGGTTGCCCAGGGGAGCTTGTGGATGCCCCAGCCCTGGAAGTGTTCAAAGCCAGGTTGGATAAAGCCTTGAGCAACCTGGTCTAGTGGGAAGTGTCCCTGCCCATGGCAGGGGGTTGGGACTGGATGATCTTTAAGGTTCATTCCAACTCCTTAACATTGTATGATTCTAGGAAGATGTCCCATTCTGCTCACCGTGTCCCTGTCCAGGGGACAGGTCATTCACCACCACTGGGATTGTCACCTGCACCATCCCATCTGGTCTTTTGGTTCCTTCCAGCTGCCTGTGTGTTCCAGCTCTTTTCCTGATGTCAGGGGTTTTCGATAATGCAGTGATCTTGTCTCTCCTGTTGTGTCCCTGTGGTCAGGCAACCAGCAGGAACATCTGTGTGTTCCTGGTGGCCACGTACACGGATGGGCAGCCCACGGAGAGCGCGGCCTGGTTCTGCAGGTGGTTGGAAGAGGCGGCCAACGATTTCCGTGTTGGGAAAACCCACCTGAAGGGGCTCAGATACGCCGTGTTTGGCCTGGGGAACTCGGTGTATGTGGATCATTACAACACAGTAAGTGTGTCCCCTGGCCTTCCTTCTTGGTTCCTGCTCCTCTGAGAGCCTCAGCTGGAGGAACCGCTTCAAAACTGAGCGGTGCTGGTGGATTGGGTGGGAATTGCAGCTGTTTGCAGACTTGAGGGACTGGGTTTAGGGCACAAGTAGAATTACAGGATCGTTGAGGTTGGAAAAGGCCTCCAAGATCATTGAGTCCAACCTGTGCCTGATGCCAACCCTGTTCTCCAGCCCAGAGCACTGAGTGCCACCTCCAGTCCTTCCTTGGACACCTCCAGGGATGGGGACTCCACCACCTCTCCAGGCAGCCCCTGCCAGTGCCTGACCACCCTTTCCATGGAGAAATTCTTCCTGATGTCCAACCTGACCCTCCCCTGGCACAGCCTGAGGCCGTTCCCTCTCCTCCTGTCCCTTGTTCCCTGGAGCAGAGCCCAACCCCCCCCAGCTCCCCCCTCCTGTCAGGGGTTTGCAGAGCCAGAAGGTCCCCCCTGAGCCTCCTTTTCTCCAGGCTGAGCCCCCCCAGCTCCCTCAGCTGCTCCTGCTGCTCCAGCCCCTTCCCCAGCTCCGTTCCCTTCCCTGGACACTCTCCAACCCCTCAGTGTCTCTCTTGTCAGGAGGAGCCCCAACCTGCCCCCCAGGATCGAGGAGGTGCCCCAGCAGTGCCAGCACAGGGGGACAGTCACTGCCCTGGGCCTGCTGCCACACCACTGCTTGTAGAAGCCAATGCCATTGGCCTTTTTGGCCACTTGGACAGGGCCACTTTGAAGCAATTGTGCTGCCCTTTTAAATGGGAAAGGAGTCCCATATGCACTGGGAGATGTGGGAATACACCTGGTAAACCCTGAGTTCATTTCCCAGCTTGGAAAGCTTTCTGTCAGCACGTGAGGGTACAGGACTGTAAATGTTCTCACTTGCTGCCTTCCAGTTTACAGGGCTTTCCTCAAACTTGGCTCCTTTGTGTGTTGTGGATTTTAGCTCTATTCCCTGATGCAGATTGTGGCAGTATCTTTGCCGGGTCATTGGTGTCACCCCACTCATTAAAAATGGCATCTCCTGTCTCCAGGTTGCTGTGTTTACAGCTGGGGCCACGTGAAACGTGTTACACACCTTGAGCAGCAGGCATCACACAGAGCAGCTTGTTCCCAGAGCTCGTCCCTTGCCACACCAGTGTGACAGCAGAGGGATTTTCCAACAATCTGAGGGAGTGTGGGGTGTTCAGGCTGCCTTGTGTCTGCGCCGAGGGACTCCACGAGTCCCTGCCCTGCAGTCCTGTGCAGCTCGCTAGCTCTCCTTCCAGGCTTGACCCTTGCTTTTTTCTTAGTTTCCTGCTTTCCTTTGGCCTTGGTTTAATATTCCTGCCCCTTTGCTGCCGTCCCAGGTTGGCAGGAGGATGGACAGGTGGCTGTGGATGCTCGGTGCCAGCCGTGTGATGACCCGCGCCGAGGGCGACTGCAACGTGGCACAGAGCAGGCACGGCAGCATCGAGGGCGACTTCGAGGCCTGGAAAGCCAAATTCCTCACTCGGCTCCAGGCCCTCTGCAGAGGGGAGAAGAAGCCCTGCAGTGGGAAGTGCAAGAAAGGGAAGTGCAGATCTCCAGGGAAGCAGAGCAAGGAGAGCTCGGATCACGAACGCGGGGCATCGGAGCACGAGAATACTGAGGTACAGCCACAGTCCTTGAGGCCTCAGTGCTGGGTCAGTGCCCCTTCGGCTTCTCTCCTTCCTCCTCCAGCCCACAGGGATGCTGTGGGAGCCTGATACTTTGTTCTGGAGCAGAGGGGGATGAGGGATGAGAACCCATGGCTGATAATATGTGGAATGAACCACCCAAAAAGAATTAGTGCTGGACCCAGCTAGGTGGCATTTATGTGGTGAGGGAGTCTTCCTCCTGACTGGGGTGAGGTTTATGTTGTGGCAGATGCTCCAGTCTGAGTTCTGGGTTCTCATCAGAGCCTTTGCTTTGTCCCGTGGCCAGGTGAAGCATTTAGTTCCCTGAGAGCAGTTAACCTGCTTCCTCTTCATCCTGGTGCAGCTTAGCTTGTCTGCCTGCATCCCAAGGTTTTTCCAGAGACAGCTTGGGGAGTGTTACCTGGGCAAGTCCTGTATTTCCTCTGTGTGTATCTGCCTGTATTCATGTAGCTGGAGTGTTGATTGCAGATTTTGAATAAGAAATCCTCTTTCCTTCTCTCCAGTGCAAGATCCAGAGCTGCCGTGGCACTTTAACCTTCCCTCAAGCCATTTATTGTGGGTTGGGAATATTTGCTGTGGCCTTGGGGAATTTTGTAGGACAATAAGTGTCTCTTCTGGCTGAGTTTGGGAGTGCTGGCTGCTGCAGGGGCAAGAGGAATAAATCTTGCTGTTACACCAGTGCTGTTGTGCTGTACCTTGGATTTGTACAGAAAGAGAGAAACCTTTCTGCTCTGTGGAGAGTTTACCTTGGAAAGCAAATCCCTCTCTCCCTGTTCATTCATCCAGGAGCACTTAAAGGGTTTAAAGGGCTTCAGGCTTCCATGTACATCCTTCAGGTTATTAGTAGGACATTCCTTGTTTTCAGAGGTCTTCACTAATAAGGAGAGTTATCTCACTTAGATAAAAGGTGTTATGTTTAACATTCAGATAAATTCTTAATTGTTTTTCTCTGATCTCTCCCACAGGCAGAGGAATTGTTTGAAACCAGTAGTGAGGAGGAAGCTGATGCTGAGGAAGCTGGAGGCACCAATTCTATCATTGATGTTGAAGATCTTGGCAACATCATGGGCCACATGAAGAAAGCAAAGGTACTGCTGTTCCTGTGGGTATGGAATGGTCAGGTCTTTGCCACTGATCAGTTGGATTGTTTAAAATATTATTGCCTGGATGTGAATCTGTAGGGTTTGGTTGTGGGAGACTAAAATACAAGCTCTTGGAGAGCCTGTCCCAAAAAGTAACATACTTTGGAAGTGTGCTGGATGTAGGTACAGACCAACTGTGGCTTGTTCCCCAAGCAGATGCTGCAGTGATGAGGTGTTGTTTTCAGTCTGAGGGAAGATTTACACCAACCTCTGTCTGTAATTACACCTTCCTTACCTTGGGAGCCTCTGCAGTGTGGGCTTCCCACGGCTCTTCCCCAAGATGAGGCCCTGGCACAGGTTGCCCAGAGAAGCTGTGGGTGCCCCTGGATCCCTGGAAGTGTCCAAGGCCAGGCTGGACAGGGCTTGGAGCAACCTGGGCTAGTGGAAGGTGTCCCTGCCCATGGCAGGGGGTGAGATGGTCCTTAAAGTCCCTTCCAACCCCAGTTGTTCTGGGATTCTGTGAAAATACAAGGATTTCCTCAGTGGTCTGAGCTGAGATGGCAGCACTGGGACACCCCAAGCCAGACTGTGTCTGGGGAGGGGACAGTGTTACAGGGAGGGCATTGGCATCTCTGTTCCTCACCTTAGAGAGGGGGAAGGAGGTAAATAAAACAATTCCTGCTGTTTGTTACAACCTCTGTGAGGAGAGCAACCCCACTGACCTGGGGGCAAGGCAGGCTCTTGGCAGGGGACTCTGTCCCTGAGTTTGGATGGACTTGTGCACTGCAGCTGGTAAGGGGAGGGTGGCTGACCCTTTGCCTTTGATCTGCAGGGAGAAAGGATCAGTGTTTTCCCGGTGGAACTGTGGTTCTTTCCCCTCTCCCTCCTTCACTCACCACTAGAGGTCAGCGGCCAACAGGGAACTGCTGAATCCTGGGCCCAGGAAAGGGACGTGGTGACATCCAGCAGTTCTGTGGAGAATTAGGCACTGGGTTTTCACTGACTGACAAAATGTGGCAACACCACGATGGAGGAGTAGAGTAATGCAGGAAAACCACGTGTCACAGCCCAGTTTGTGAATAAAAAGTGAGCGCAGCAATAAAATACTTCCTGCTCTTCACTTCCCCAGCTCGTCGTGCTGGTGGTGAGCAGGGCTGAAGTCACTGTGGTGTGGGTTTATACACAGGCAGTGGAGATTCCCTGCTCTCTGTGCCTTTGTTTAAACATTCAAACCACTTTCTCCTCAGCTTTCTTGCTGCTCTGCTCGGGCAGTGAGAGGCCTGTGTGTTGTACTTGCAATTCTGTAGTAACCTGTATGTCTGTGTTGATCAGGTTCCTGTGGCTGTGACCCAAGTGCCTGCCCCTGATCAGAGAGGCAGCTGCTGTCTGAGCACAGACACTGCCCTCGAGTTGAGCTGTAGGTTTTTGTCTGAGCACAGACACTGCCCTCGAGTTGAGCTGTAGTTTTTATCTGAGCACAGATACTGCCCTCGAGTTGAGCTGTAGTTTCTGAGCAGACACTCCCCTCAAGCTGAGCTGTAGGTTTTTGTCTGAGCACAGACACTACCCTCAAGTTGAGCTGCAGTGTCTGAGCACACTCATCTCAAGTTGAGCTGCAGTTTGTCTCTGAGCACAGACACTCACCTGGAGTTGAGTTGTAGTTTCTGAGCACAGACACTGCCCTCAAGTTGAGCTGTAGTTTGTGTCTGAGCACAGACACTCACCTGGAGTTGAGTTGTAGTTTTTATCTGAGCACAGACACTGCCCTCAAGTTGAGTTGTAGTTTCTGAGCACAGACACTCCCCTCGAGTTGAGCTGCAGTTTGTGTCTGAGCACAGACACTCACCTGGAGTTGAGTTGTAGTTTCTGAGCCCAGACACTCCCCTCGAGTTGAGCTGTGGTTTTTGTCTGAGCTCACACACTCCCCTCAAGTTGAGCTGCAGTGTCTGATCCTTTGAGCTTTTTCCTTGGAGGAGGTGGCAAAGATGTTCTGCTGTGCCAGGTGAATGCTGCCCTCTTGCAAATGGTTAAATCCTGAGGGTGCAAGTGTAGGTGTGGAATTGAAAGTTCACTCTCAGCGTGCCTGGAAGTGTCTTGGCCCTTTGGGATATGAGCTGTTGTCAGCTGATGGACAGGAGGCCCTAAAACTTGGATCAGCTTTTGTCACTGATGCCACAGAAGTGTGCTGCTGTGGGTGTGTCCTTTTTTTTTTTTTTGGATTAAATTGAAGACCTTAAAAGCTGTAGTTCTCATTACTGGCCCCTTTATTCCCGTTCTGCATGGCACATCTGCCCAGCTGCCATCCACAGTTCTGGTTTCATGCTCCTGCAACCAGAGCAGGGAATGGAGAAAGGGCCCTCTTGGGGTGCATGGGATGATGTGTCAGCATTCCAGGAGGGAGCCTGAGTTGATGGCCGTGCCTGGGAGGAAGGATGGCTTTGTCCTGGTGCTGACTCTGCTGGGGAATGTGCACATGGACAGGTTTGTGCAAACCCTCGAGCTGTGAGAGGACCCCAGAGGTGCAGTTGTTTACTGTGATAAAAATGAATGCTGGGGACTGGATATGAGAGAGCAAATGATCTGCATTTATGACAGTAATTCATCACAACCAGGCTCTCTTGCTGCCAGGCAGGAAGCTGTAGTTGTTCAAATCCATCTCAGTTGAAGTCCCATCCTTTCCTTGGAGGCTCTGAGTTTGTGCAGTGAGAAGTTTCCTGTGTCAGGTGAGTTGTGCTCTCCCTTTAGCCATCTCTCCTCTCATGGAATTCTGAACTGTATAAAATTAATCTGGCATTTATTTTACGCTGAGGTAACTTGTTGTCCTGCAGTAAATCCTTACCCCCACAGGGGTTTCTACCTGAGCTATTCACATACAAGTTTGAGAGAAACTTGTGTATCTTCAGGGTTATATCACAGGCAGTTCTTCATCCTCAGAGTTACTTGGATTTGGATTGGGCAGAAGGGTTTCCAGCATGAGTTTTTTGGGTGTCAGTGTTGTGTGGTCATCCCTCTGCACGTGGGGGGTGGAACAGCAGGTCCTGCCTCGTGCAATGTAGACAATTTGAAATGTTTGAAGGCCCAGCTTTGACCTCTTCTGTGTTGCCTCTTGTGTGATTCACTAGCACAGATGGTCATAATTCCTTGTTGTCCTGCCTTTTCTGGGCTGGCAGTGAGGCTGTGGAGGTGAGTGTGACTAATAAATGTCCACTCACATCTCTGCAAGTCATCTTAATTTGATTTTGCATCCATCTCTTGTTACCTGACTTGATGGAAATCAAGGCTGAGTTTTCTTTTACAGCTTTTTTTTTTTTTTTCCTCCCACGTGCTGCAGGCTCATTGCATTTTGTAAAGTATTGTCAGAGGGCTTGGAGCAGGCCCTGCGTCCTTGCAGTCATTTGGATCAGGCAGGTGGATTCAGGAGTTCAGGGGAATGCCAAAACCTCTCTTCCTGCTTGAGTTGCAGCTATCCCATACTCTCCCTTAGAGAAGAGATGGAGTTTTAAAGAGCTGCTGAGGGTAAAGTTCCACAGTTCAGGGTGATGGTGCCTCCTGCACATGGAATCTGAGCACAGAAATTTGCCCCAAGGTGGGGTGTATATTGATAATGCATTCAAATATATTAAATGCCAGCTGATACAACAGGAAATCCCACCCTTAGTGCACCAAATCCTATAATATGTGGTGGTGGTTCTTGGTGGATTTAAGAACTAGGTCGATTTTGAGTTTTACAGTTGGGCCACACTTTCCCTGTCCTCCAAAGTTGCTCCCCTGGATGTATTTATCAGATGAAAGTGAACTCTAAAGGGTGTGTTTGTGGCCTGTAAGATGTTATTAATCACAGGGACACCAGTTCTTGCTGCAGATTATCTCCCCCATCTGGGAGACTGATCTGTCTCTCTAGTTATCACAATCAAGACTCATTCCCAGGGAATGGAATGACTTTATTAACCTTCACATTTATAAACTTCAGCCATGAGTAACAGCAATAATAATATCCTAATTCCTTCTTTGTGATGGGCTGGGAAGTAATCAAATGGGCATGTTTTGTTGACACAATTTTGAGATTAATGCTGTTTTGTTCTGAAACAAAAAGGTTAATGATGCTGACAGTCTCATTTGCAGTACAGATAGAGAGGGGGGTGTTCTTAGGAGTTTTTAGGAGCCAAAATCTCCCCCAGAGCGTGTTCAAGGAGTTTCTATGTCCATTTGCCCCAGGAGAGCTTTCCTGATCCCCTTTGGCACTGTTCCCTAGCAAGTCAGCCACGTCCCACCACTGTGACTGTAAATCCCACCTCTTGCAATGCTCCCTAAGAGCCCTTGGAGTGTGTGGCAGCTGTGGAAGACCAAATGTGGGGTGAAGGAACTCCTGCTGAAGCTGCCTGGGGCGTGGTTGGAAGGGGGCAGTGGGCATTAAGGGGTTTAAGGCACAAGGTTTACAGACCAACTTGGTGCTGCAGGTAGAAACTTTTTAGAGTCTGAAAGAATCATTAGCCATGTTTTAACCAAATGGAACAAAGTTTGGGTGCTTCACTGTCAGCTCAAATGGATGTGCACATTTAGAGCCTCTCCAAAAACTTTCAGTGGGTGGAAGGTTCCTTTGTGACAAGTGAGCCCTTCTCTGCAGCAGCTCGGTCTCTGGATTTTGACCTGTGCTACTCTGGCTCAGAATTCAGTTTACATTTTAAAATAAGCTTTAGAAAAACCAGAATTTAACTTCTTAGGGACCGCTTCCAGCATGAAATCTGGATTTGTCACAGGGACACCTCACCCTTCTCCTTTCCTCTGTTCAAATCTTTATTCTCTGGCTGTTGGAAAGAATTGTAATTCCTAAACAACATTACAAGAGATCTTGAGGTTTGCTTTTTCTGAGTAAGGCTTGTGAGTGCCCAAGGGGAAAAAAAAAGAAGGGGAAAAAAAGCCCTAAAAATAACTTTAAAGGTAACCTCTGGCTGGATGTTCTGAGTGTGGTGTGATAGTGGCTTCCTTTGTAAGGGGATTTGAGATCTCTGAATGAGAACTGCTTGCCCTGAGGGTAGATCCCATATCCTGTGTTGTTCTTTAGTGGGTTGTAAATGAATCAGTAATTGGTTGGTGAAGCAGAGCTGAGAGATATAAAAAATGCTGGGAGACTGAAGTGCCCCTTGAGTGTTTGGCTTCCTCTTTATTTGCAGCCTTTTCTTGTCCACATCCATTGTTGGGGGGGACCAGCACTGGCCCTGCAGCCCCCCCAGCCCCTCTGCTCAGCATTTCCCACCACTTTGGTGCTCCATTTCTCAGGTGTCTTTTTTTTCTGTGTGTTTTTTTTAAGGTTCTTGCCAGTCCAGCGACAGAGTTGAGCAGAATTCCACAGTTCCATGCAGCAGAGCCCCTCTGCTCTGGAGCCAGGCTGGGAGAGCTGGGGGGTTCACCTGGAGAAGAGAAGGCTCCAGGGAGAGCTGAGAGCCCCTTCCAGGGCCTAAAGGGGCTTCAGGAGAGCTGGAGAGGGACTGGGGACAAGGGATGGAGGGACAGGACAAGGGGGAATGGCTTCCCAGTGGTTTAGATGGGATATTGGGAAGGAATTGTTGGCTGGGAGGGTGGGGAGGCCCTGGCACAGGTTGGGCAGAGAAGCTGTGGCTGCCCCATCCCTGGAAGTGTCCAAGACCAGGTTGGAGCAACCTGGGCTAGTGGAAGGTGTCCCTGCCCATGGCAGGGGATTGGAGTGAGATGACCTTCAAGGTCCCTTCCAACCCAAAAAAAGGTACCTGAACTCCATGCCAAGGCTGAGAAAGCTGGGGCTGTTCAGCCTGGGGGAGGGAAGGTTCTGTGGAGACCTCACAGCACCTTCCAGGATCTAAAGGGACTCCAAGGCAGCCAAGAAGGGACTCTGCATCAGGAACTGCAGTGACAGGACAAGGAGAACGGGTTCAAACTCAAAGAGGGGAAATTTAGGTTGGGTATTGGGAAGGAATTGTTCCCTGGGAGGGTGGTGGGGCCTTGGCACAGGTTGCCCAGAGAAGCTGTGGCTGCCTCTGGACCCCTGGAAGTGTCCAAGGCCAGGTTGGAGCAACCTGGAAGATGTGGAAGATGTCCCTGCCCATGGCAGGGGGTGGAACAAGATGAGCTTTAAGTTCCCTTCCAGCCCAAACCGTTCCATGATTCCATGGTGTTTTGACCACTTGAAAACTTGGTGAAAACTTTTCACTTGAAGTGAAAAGCTCTTTTAGTCCTGAACTGTCAGGAAAAGAAATGGTGGAGTAGAGGAGTCTTTTACAGAACCATTTTAAGGAAAATCTCCAAAATATGGTAAGAGTGTGTGCTGCCTGCTTTGAGTGTGAGAGGGCAGAAGAGACTGGAATGGAAAATCTTACTGGTTTTAAGTTGGGCAGTTTGGGACTCTTGTTAAATCCTGTTACCTGGGTCTTAGTTCTGATTTTTATAGCAGAGAAGAAAGGAATAAAATGAAAATATATGGCTCAGTTTTCAAGTCTAAGAAGTCACTTTTGGGTGGACACAGACACATTTTTAGTTTTGACTCTTTGGGTTCCTTTGAAAATCAATCTTCTTTATGGTGTGTCCGAGGAAGTTTCCCAAATCAAACAGACACTGACAGGCTCTGGGAGCTGAGTGTGAAATGGAGCTGTGGTTTAATGACACCTTGTAAAACCTGCCCTACAGCAGAGCCATCTGAACCCCCCCTGTAACCCTGCAGAGGGATTTTAAAGTTGTGAGCTGGGAGGGTTTTTTCTTGCCCTTGAGGATTTTGGCTGATGTTAAACCTGCAGTGTTGGACACTGTGGGATTATTTATCCTTCTGCTTTTCGTGGAAGATGCACAGTGTCCTTTCAGACTGATTCACTTGGATGGCAGCATAAGCTTCTGTCACTGCTTGTCTGCATGAGTTTGGGATTTAAAATGATGCTGGATATGTCCAAAAAATCTCAGCACTGACTTCTCAAACAAAGAGAAAATGGAAGATTCCCTCTGTGGGGACGGAGCTGCAGGTCTGTTCAAACATCCTCTCTTTGGGTGGCAGCTGGGATCTGCTGCCTCAGAGTAACACCAGAGACCTTCTGGTGCCCTACAGAAGGGGTGCCCTACAGAAGGGGTGCCCTACAGAAGGGGTGCCCTACAGAAGGGGTGCCCTACAGAAGGAGTGCCCTACAGAAGGAGGGTAGCAGGAGGCAAGGAAACTTTCTGTTACCCTGCCCTACGTAGGGAGTGAGATGTGGATGGAGCTTCCTTCCACTCCCTCATTGAATATTCCCAATGGTTTCTACCCCAGCAGGGAGAAATCTTGCTTCTGGGGTTGTTTTTTTTCTAATTTTTTTGCTATCAGTCAGAACTTCTCAAGGACTTTCCCCATTTTGAAGGGGCCCTACAAGTAAGATGGGGAGAGACTATTTCCAAGGGCCTGGAGTGGCAGGACAAGGGGGAATGGCTTCCCACTGACAGAGGGCAGGGTTAGATGGGATACTGGGAAGAAATTGTTCTCTGGGAGGGTGGGGAGGCCCTGGCACAGGTTGCCCAGAGAAGCTGTGGGTGCCCCATCCCTGGAAGTGTCCAAGGCAAGGTTGGAGCAACCTGGGCTAGTGGGAGGTGTCCCTGCCCATGGCAGGGGGTGGGACTGGATAGTCTTTACAGTCCCTTCCCACCCAAACCATTCTGGGATGATTCTATGGTTTAAGGGCCACTTCTTGACAGCACAGGCCATGATTTTTACTTCTGGCCAAGCCACCTTGTGTTTCAGTCCTGGTGAGGTGATGGGTTGCCCCGTTCCATCTCTCAGCTCTTCGCTTTGGTTCAGGCTCTTGTGCTTCACTGGGCAGCAGTGGTGGTGTGGGGACATAGCCTGGGATTATGTTGACTCTGGCAGCTCTTTTTAATAAGATTTTCTTGCTGTTGGGCTGTTTGCTGGTTCACAGCTCACTCAGGCCAAGTTTCCAGCATTCATCTTTGTGTTCCCTGTGAAGGCTCCAAGCCCTTTCTGCTGTGAGTGACAGCAGGGAGAGCAGGGTGGCTGTGGGACTGACAGGGTGTTTATCCACGGGCTGAGTGAGCTGCAGCTCTGTCTGTGCCTGTGACAGCTGGGCTGTGACAGCCAGAGCTCTGAACCTGGAGCAGGACAGTCCACAGAGCACCTCTGCTCCTCTCAGAGAATCCCAGGATGTGCTGAGCTGGGAGGGACCCCCAAGGATCCTGGAGTCCAACCCTCAGCCCTGCACAGGCCCAGCCCCAAGAGTCACCCCCTGTGCCCCAGAGGATCAGCCAAACCCTCCCTGAGCTCTGGCAGCCTTGGGGCTGTGCCCACTGCCCTGGGGAGCCTGGGCAGTGCCCAACCAGCCTCGGGGG
>NW_016690288.1:715238-746085 GCF_001604755.1 Lepidothrix coronata
CTGCTGTCCCTGGTCCCCCCAGAGCAGAGCTCAGTCCCTGCCCCTCCTCTGCCCCTGCCCAGGAAGTTGTGACTGCCATGAGATCTCCTTGTGCTCCAGAGTATCCCTGTGGAAGCCTGCTCCCTGGGCCCTTCTTTTCCATGTGTTTTAGCCTTACAGGAAGGTTGTTTTGTAAGGAAACAAGTGCCATTTCTGTGGGCAGCCTGATGTCTCATCAACTTCCCAAATCCCCACGTGGCTCTTGCCATCCCTGACAGATGAGCCCGAGGGAGAGGAAAAGCTGTCAGCATTCCTGGCTGTCCTCCTGCCCCTGGAGCTTTGCTTGCTGTGAACTTTAACTCTTCAGTCATGTAATTCATGAACTTTAGTACTTCATTTAACAGCTCCCCAGGGAAACTTTTGCTAATCCTTCCTGCTGCCAGGCAGCCTTTTCCTGAGAGCCCTGCCAGTGTTTTCCCTCAGCTCTGGTTGTTAGTCCTGGCTCCAGCCCCTGATGTATCACTGTTTTCCTAATGCTTGTGCCTTTCATTTGTTAAAAGATCCTGGAGCCTTTAGATGGATGAGGCTGTAAATCATGGCAAGGCCAAGGGTTCCCTCTTGTCTGATCACTGGGAGGTTAAGCAGGAAAGAAATTTAGTCAAAATTGGGGTATTCTGGGTGTCATTTTTCTTCTCAGAGTAAAAGCTTCTGGGGGAACTTTGTTTTTTCAGCCACGGCAAATCAACAAGTAGAGCCATGAGGCTGAAAGTGCTAAATTAAGTTAATTTAGGGAATCATATAGAATGTGTTTGGGTTGGAAGGGACCATCTTGTTCCACCCCCTGCCATGGGCAGGGACACCTCCCACTAGCCCAGGTTGCTCCAAGCCCTGTCCAACCCGACCTTGGACATTTGCAGGGATCCAGGGGCAGCCACAGCTTCTCTGGGCAACCTGTGCCAGGGCCTCCCCACCCTCCCAGGGAACAATACCTTCCCAAGACCCAACCTAAATTTCCCCTCTTTGAGTTTGAACCCGTTCTCCTTGTCCTGTCACTGCAGCTCCTGATGCAGAGTCCCTTCCTGGCTGCCTTGGAGCCCCTTCAGCTCCTGGAAGGTGCTGTGAGGTCTCCACACAACCTTCCCTCCCCCAGGCTGAACAGCCCCAACTTTCTCAGACTTTACATGGAGTTTAGGTACCTTTTTTTGTTTTTCTCCCCCCTGCAATATTAATTTGCAGGATATTTGATGTAACAAAATAGAAACCAGGGAGATACTGGGCACCTGGACATCCTGGAGAGAGCTCTCCAAAGAGAAGTGGCAGCAGCACGTTGTGTTGGTCACACTTGGATGCAGCTGGGGCTGAGTTTGGGAAGCAAATCTGTAGGAAACCCTTTGAAACACTTGGAAGGTGATTTATCCAAGTGGCAGCAGCACCTCTGCCTTGGCAGGGGGTGCTGAGCCCCTTTTTGGGACTGTGCCCTGTGTCAGATGCTCTGGCCCCCTCAGAACTGGGTGCTCTGTGCCCACAGGGGCTGTGCTGCTCTGCCTGGATGGCAGGAAAGGGGAAGAGATTCCTCCTTCCCTTCACCTCCATCTGAGGTTCAACTGCTTTTATTCAAATCAAACCCACCCCCCCCTCCAGCTCTGCTGAGTCCTGATTCCAGGGAATCCGGGTGTATCCACAGGTTTCTCATCTGTAGGTTCTCTTCTTTGGGAATACACACCAGGGGATGACTCTTCATTTTTCTGGCAGTGAGAAAAGGGGCCTGAAAAGCTGGCTCTTTTCACTACTTGCTTGATTTGTTATGGAAAGGCAGGGATTTGTCTTGGATTTACTACAGGGGTCTCTGCTAAATCACCACAACTGGAGAAGTTTGCTCTGTGCAAAGTTAACTTTTGTTCTCTTTGCTCCAACCCTAACTAACAGATATGAAAGGTTTATTAAGCAAATAAATACAAATCCCTGGGCTGGGAATTCCCATTTCCCACACAGGGAGTATCTGAAGCCCATCACTTGCCAAAGGGAACGAGTCAGGGATTGCAGCTCAGGGAAAAACACAGGATTGTTTTGTTTACAGGCTTTGACATCAG
Source organism: Lepidothrix coronata (assembly GCF_001604755.1). NCBI lineage: Eukaryota > Metazoa > Chordata > Aves > Passeriformes > Pipridae > Lepidothrix > Lepidothrix coronata. The sequence goes on from NW_016690288.1 coordinate 717,308, forward strand.
GGTGTGGGGAGGGAAAATTATGATCATCTCTGGGAGGGGAAAAATGATTAGTGAACTGTATTTCTGCTCTGCCAGAATGGGATTTTAGGTGCCTTTTTTCAGGCCCTGCAGTGACAGGGAGGTAGAAATGCAAATGCTTTAAGTGCAGAAAGGCTCCTTCCATATCTGGAGAGTGTCTTGGGTGGGATGTCTCATTTGGAATTAAATCAGTTTGCTGCATTTTAAATGTTATGATGTGCTCCCTAATGTAGGGTTAGTTCTTCTGGGAGAATTGGCCTGGCATGAGATTACAGGGCACATGTCCATGTTTGAATCCTTCTGAGCATTTTGAGTGGCTCCCAAATCTCAGAATCGTGGAATGGTTGGGGTTGGAAGGGACCTTAAAGCTCATCCAGTCCTTCCCCCTGCCATGGGCAGGGACACCTTCCACTAGCCCAGGGTGCTCAGTCTAAGGCAGAACCTTTCCTTGGGCCTGGTTCTGCCTTAAATGATGACTTGTGGCAGGAGAAACTCTTTATTTAACACTTAATACATAAAATCTTCATCTTCCATCTCCTTCCTTCCTTATGCATGAGGCTTTCCCAGCAATATTAATATTGTACTGTTGAAGAGATAAATGAAGATCAAGGCTCAAGAAATGAGCTTGTAAACCCACCAAATGACAGGTAAATTATTAGATGTAGCCTTTGAGGGGGGTTTGGATGTGTTATAAAACCCAAGGAATTCCCTCCTGGAAGCTCAGCAAACTGAGTGTGAGGAAGCAGAAGATGGACACAGCTTTCTCCTTCAGGAAGGACCATGTTGTGGTTGTTGGAAAAGATCTTCCTGCACAACATCTGTGAGCCCAGTTTTATCCAAAATGAGTAAGGAAGGCAATAATCTCTGTCCCTAAATATTTTACTCTCCTGCTTCCTTCTCCAGTGCTTATCAGGAACTGTTCTGTCCTTTAACCTCTGGGTCTATGTGTGTGTGTGTGTTTTTATTACTACTTCTGATTTTTTTTTGGAGGCACCTTTTATTTTCTCAGGTAGAAAATAAGCCTGTTTACATCCAGGAGCAGCCAAATTCCTTTCCCTGCTTGGGAAGAACAGTCTGGCAAGTCAGGAGCACTGGTTTCCTTAGTGATGCTGACAGTTGGTGGGCAGACTCAAAAACTGGAAGCATTTCTATGAACTTCTTGATGCCTTTGGCACGAAAGAGCCTTGGCTGTGAAATACCCTCAGTTTTGTGCAGACAAAATGTCCTCTGCTTGGTTTTGTTTGTTGTTTATCCATAACTCCCGTAATAAAAGCCATAAAGAGCTGACAGATTACAAGTTGCATGAAATATCCAAGTCATTATTTACACTTTGATGCTTCTTTGTGCAGACATGAGACAATAAATACCCAGAAAGTCTCAGAAGTGACACTCAGCGGGGGATTCACCACTTTTTACGTGCCAGGGTTTGCTTCTCCTGCTTGGAAGCGTATCCTAATAACCTGATATTCCTTGCCTTTGGTTTTTAGTGAGCTCCAAGGGCTCAGCTGGAAGCCAGGCTTCCATGGGATGCTGCTGGAGTTGGCTGTGGGGCAGGGAACAGCCTTTCCTCGCAGGGTCTTTGCTGGTGGCTGAATTTTGGTGGTGCCTGTGGGTGCTGCCTCGGGGGGCTTGTGGAGAGCACAAATTCTGCTCTGTGAACTCCTGGGCTGGCACTGGAGTGGTGTGGGTTCCTCTCCCAAATATGTGTCACTCCTTGTGGGGATAAGGGGTGGTTGTGCAGCCATGGAACGCTGGGGCTTAAATCCTGGAGTCCCTCTCGCTCTTGGATGGGATTTAACACCCTGTTTGCTAAAACATCCTTGAGAATGTCATTGCTGTGTTAGTAGAAAAAAATCCAGTGTGTTGTGGGGTTTTTATTTCAGATTTACTGTCCTAAATTACCAAAGGGCCAGAGTCTGAAGGGAAAAGGGATAAAATGCAAGATTACACCAAAGCAGGAATTGCTGTGTTGGCACTTGCCACTGGTTTAACTGAACTGTACCACAGCATTTCAAGTGTGATGCTGGAATGTAAATGGTTGTAATTCACTGTCTTTGAACAGAGAGAACATGAGCTCCAGGAAGGAGATGTTGGAAGGAGAGAGAACCCTGGGAGGAAGGAGGAGGAGGAGGAGGAGAAGAGGGAGATGATAACACCGGCCCTGAGGGACGCGCTCACGAAACAAGGTGAGGCTGCACAGCCCTGGGGGGGAACAGGACTGGGGGGTTTGGGGGTGGACTTTGACCAGAGCAGTGGAAGGGGGTGTTCTTTGTGTGACAGAGGCTGCTCTGGACCCTCAGTCATGGCAGGACAAAGACCACAGAACACAGGATCTCCAGGAACCTCTGGAGATCATCCAGTCCAACCCCCTGCCCAGGCAGGGTCACCTGGAGCAGGTGACACAGGAACACAGGTTTGGAATGTCTCCAGAGGGGGAGTCTCCACAGCCTCCCTGGGCAGCTGTTCCAGTGCTCTGCCACCTCATGTGGAAGTTCTTCCTCATGTTGAGGTGAAACTTGTGGTTTAGTTTATGGACATCATTCCTTGCCCTGTCACTGGGCACCACTGAGGAGAGTTTGGCACCATCCTCCTGGCTCCTGCCATGGAGGTATTTGTATGGATTGATGAGATCCCTGCTCAGCCTTCTCTTCTCTAGACAAGGCCCAGCTCCCTCAGTCTCTGCTCATCAGAGAGAGGCTCCAGACCCCACATCACCTCTGTGGCCTCCTGGCCCCGCTCCAGGAGCTCCCTGTCCCTGCTGTGCTGAGGAGCCCGAGCTGGGCCCAGCCCTGCAGATGTGCCTCCCCAGGGCAGGGCAGAGGGGCAGGATCCCTCCCTGACCTGCTCCAATGCTCTTCCCGATGCTCCCCAGGATCCCGTTGTCCCTCCTGGCCCCAGGACACACTGCTGGCTCATGGCCAACTTGGAGTTCCCAGGGTTTAAAGTATCAGCCTGGGAGTGATGCTGATGGTCCCATGTGCCTCCAGCTCCCAGAGTGGAGGTTCCTCAGAGAATATTTCAAGATCAGCTTTGCACCTCTGTTTTCCCTTTAGTCCCCTGCTTTTATTTCAGTTTCAAACTCTGATTTTGTTACTGAAACGTATTTCCAGACTAGGAACGAGTTCAAACTAATTTTAAACTAACCATCCACCAGATGATTAGGTCAGTGAGCTCTGGAGAACAGTTGGAATAAATTTCATGACTTTTTTAAATCAAAGGACAAGCATGAGAGGAGCCAGACTGAGCCCTGGAAAGGTGATGGAGCTTCCCCTTGCTGCTCAGGTGGAGACTGAAGGCAGTTCAGTCTAATTTCTTTTACCTCTTAGGAGACAGTGTGCTCAGTTCTGTTGCTAAATCAATATTATGGAATCGTTAAGGTTGGAAAAGGTCTTTCAGATCATCAAGTCCAACCACCCACGTTCACCACTAACCCACGTCCTCAAGTGCCACATCCACGTGGTTTTGAACACTTCTAGGGCTGGTGACTCCACCACTGCCCTGGGCTTCTCTCCTGGTGCTTCTGAGCAGGCCCTTGTGGTCCCTGAGAGCCGAGCTCTGAAGTTCTCCCCATGTGATTGTTGCTTTGGGACACAGGACCCCGGGTGGGCTCTGGTACCTGTGCTACTGACCCCTGAGAGGGAGAGTGGGTGGTTTTTGGCACCCTGCCCTGCCTTTTTTTGGGGTGCAGGGCTCTGTGCTGGCCCTGGGTGGTATTTGTAGGGTTGTAGGAGTGTTTGTCTCACCCAGTCACTGTTGGTTTGCTTTCGGGGCGTGAATGAAACTTTGCTTTTTTAAGAAGTGGCCATTTGGCAAATGGAAGGTCGCCTTCCTCCCATCGGTTTTTTGACACAAGGGAAGGCTCCCTGGGGAGTTTTGGTTTCCTTGTGGTGCTCCAGGGACATAATTCATTATCCTGATTAATGGGTCCATATTTCTCCCTTCCTTTGGCATTCTGGATAGTGCCAGTACTGGGTCAACCAGTAGGAGCTGCTGTTTCAAATCTGCGTTTTCAAAGGCTTAAAACTATTGTGTCTGTCTCCTTGTAGTTCCAGCTGCCCCTCCCAGCCCTCCCCTCCTCTGCTGCTCACCCAATTCTGTAATGGTCACTCAGCAGTGAAGAAGAAAAGTTGTTTCTTTTTCGTGTCATGTAACGTTTTTTCCTGCCAATAACAAACCAAGAGAGGTTTTTGTGGCTATAAAAATGAACCAACTCCCTCCTTCCCTCAGCATCATTCCCTCCACAGATAACAAGTGCAGTGGAGTCAAAAGAGAATCTGATTTATTGAGCAGCAACTGGTTGCTTTGGGGGTGGAATCACGGAGTGGTTTGGGTTGGAAGGGACATTAAAGCACATCCAGTCCCACCCCCTGCCATGGGCAGGGACACCTTCCACTAGCCCAGGTTGCTCCAACCTGCCCTTGGACACTTCCAGGGGTGGGGCAGCTTCTCTGGGCAACCTGTGCCAGGGCCTCCCCACCCTCCTTCCCAATATCCCATCTAACCCTGCCCTCTGAGTTTGAAGCCATTCCCCCTTGTCCTGGCACTACAAGCTCTTGTAAAAAGTCCTTTTCAAGATTATCCCTGAGGGCACAATTAGCCCGAAGAGAAGGAAAACAAGGATTAGTGGTTCAGAGAAAGCTGTTCTTTGACACTACACTTGCATAACAGAGTTTGCCTTTGAGCAGCGTCTCTTCAGGCTGTTGTAACCTCTTGATTCACCTTCAAACAAATTTCCCTTGCTGTAGATAAAGTGAATATTGCTTAAGCAGTGGTTTTATTTTAGCCCTGGCATTGAATCTGGGCTAAATTTAGCAGGGTTGGGTTGGGTTGTCGAGGTGTGTAAGCTCTTGTAGTTGCCTGCTTGCAGATGCCTTGATAAAAGGTGCTCAGTAATAGTTGCTTTTTAAAGTCACAGCTTGTGCTGTGAGCCAGCCCTGATTCCATCCCATCAGTGCTCAGCCTTGCATAAAACACAGACACAGCCCAGGCTCTCTAGTGCCTCCAGGAAAAGTGGAGTGGGAGAGACGCTGGCAGTGTTTGTGTGTGAGATTTGCAGCGGTGCTCCCGATGCTTTAGTCATTCCATGTGTTTAGGTAGAGGGAAAGAAATGAAATGAACTGAAAATAGGAGCAAACTCTTCATGGGGATGTTTCCTGTGGTTATTAGGAATTACAGCCCAATATTAACGTTTGCTTTCTGTGGTTGCTTGTAGATTCTTGAAACGATCCCTGCAGGGATGGAAGTTTTTCTTTTTGTTTGGCCTGGGTGCCAGGAGTATTTTGGACATGGTGAAGTGCATGGGAGCCTTCCTGGAGCTGCTGATTTTTCAGGAAGTGCATCTCCATCCTTGTTTAGCTTTAGAGGGAGTCTCAAGCTGCTGTTTTAATAGGAAAGATGACTGTGAAAAACAAACAGCGTGGGGTTTTCTTTCTGTAAAACGAACAAAAAACCCAAACCAAAACACTCTTCTATGTGTCAGGGCAGGCTCAGGTTGGATCTCAGCCAAAGGTTCTTCCCCCAGAGGCTGGTTGGGCACTGCCCAGGCTCCCCAGGGCAGTGGGCACAGCCCCAAGGCTGCCAGAGCTCAGGGAGGGTTTGGCTGATCCTCTGGGGCACAGGGGGTGACTCTTGGGGCTGGGTCTGTGCAGGGCTGAGGGTTGGACTCCAGGATCCTTGGGGGTCTCTCCCAGCTCAGAACATCCCATGATTCAGTGTGACCCCTGTTGGGGTCATTACCATCGTTAGTCACAGCCCCACCTTGATTTGCCAAATGTTTTACTGGTGCTGATGGTCCCACTGGAAGCCAAACACGTTGTCCTGCTGGGCACAGGAGTGCAGCCTGGCAGCTGGGAGAGTTGTTGTTTCACTGCACTGACTTCCTGAAGGATTTGGAGCCTAACCCTGGTGTTGCACAGTGCCAGCTCCTTCCAGCTGCCCTGTCACCTCAGAGGTGTGTTTGGCAGAGCTGCAGCTCCTACCTGAGGTGCTTCTCTTAAATGTGCAGGAGTGACACGGAAAAAACCAACTCAGCGCCCTGAAGAGCTGAATGTTTGCTCAGGAGATTCCAAGGGCAATGGCTTCAAACTGGAAAAGTAGTTTTAGGTGAGATATTGGGAAGGAATTGTTCCCTGGGAGGGTGGGGAGGCCCTGGCACAGGTTGCCCAGAGAAGCTGTGGCTGCCTCTGGACCCCTGAAAGTGTCCCAGGCCAGGTTGGACGGGGCTTGGAGCAACCTGGGCTAGTGGAAGGTGTCCCTGCCCGTGGCACGGGGTGGCACTGGATGGTCTTTAAGGTCCCTCCAACACAAACCATTCTGGAATTCTCTGATTCCTTACTCTGTTCCTCCCATGTATTTCTGGATATGGGGATGGGTTGGTTACTGATGCCAAAGACTGACCCCCCTGACATTGGATAAATTATTCTGTTGTGTCTTCTCTGCTCCCACAGGGACAGTTTTGCTGCAGTCCTCTTGGATTGTTCTGTCTTTCCTGGTCTACAATTTAGCCCCAGGGTGTCCAGGATACTCTGATTTACTTGTAACCAAAGGCAAGTGGTGTATTAGGACACAGCTCATGTCCAAAAGAGCCTGGGCTGCTTCAGCAGCCACTTTTTGTTGTGCTTTGACTTCGTAGTCGAGCTAAAAATGTGCTTTAGTCTGTGTTTCTCGGTGTATTTGGGCAAGCAAGAGGCTGATTTCAGAAAAATACTGAAAGCTGGGCTTTTCAAGTGCTCACCAACTTCCAGTTGAGGTTTTTAAAAGCATTTGGTGGCTTTTGCTGTCCCTTCCTGGGCTGAGCTTTCCGGTGCCTGCAGCTCCGAGCTCTCGTGACCAGCTCAGCTTGGCTCCCTGTGCTGAGCTTTTGGAGTGTCCAGACTTTGGGGAATGAGATCCAGAGAGATTTTTGCAGGCTGTGTGCTCCAGTGTTTGGGATTTGGGAGGTTTTGGGTGCAGCTGTTGTACTCCAGGTGGCACCAGCAGCCCACAGCTGGGCCAGGGATTAGCGAGGCTGGTGCAGTCCCCAAAATGTGCCACAGAAATCAAATATTGGCCGTGGGGAGATGAAAAATTAGTTTGCTAAATAACACTTTACCCTTAGTGAGCAGAATAAATACAGTGACCAAAGCCAGGCATAGAGAAGATCAATTCCTCAGGAAATGTCTGTGTAAATAAAGAGTGAACACCAGTTAAAAGGGAAGAGTCCAGGCAGCAGAAGGTGCTGAAGTCCCACCATGTGGAAGCTGCCAGGACCTGACTGCAATGCTAATTTACTGGCCCTGATGTAGCAACTTTTCAGGAGCAGAGGAGATGGTGAAAGCTCAGTTTTGAGGGCCTGACTCTCCCCTCATGTGACAGAGCTGGTAGAATTACCCCATGTGTAATAAAGGAAAATAAGTATAAATGCATTTATATTTGAAGTGCACCCCTTTTTTGTTTTAGATTTTGGAAGGGGTTTGGAGGGTGTTGGTCTTTGAAATTAAGTCTAAACTGGAGGAAAATACAGGATACATTCAGGCAAGGATAAGATTCAGTGTCCTTTCTTCAGAAGGTGACAGTCTCCCCACACAAGGGACAGGGCAGGCACATGGGAATGTGGAGAAGGGAATGTGCCCCGGGTGACTGAAAAGTGTCTCAGTAAAACACAACCAAATAAAATCCAGATTCTAGCAGCTTGTAGTTCTGTCTCTTTTTGGATTTGTTCTGACCTGAGGGACAGACTTTTGCAGGCTGGCACCTTCCACCTTGAACTTCAGCCTGAGCTGGCACTGATGTGCAGTTCTTAAAAATGTCAAGTTCTTGCAGATTTATTGTTTTTTTTGGTTTGGTTGTTTGGTTTTTTTTTCCCTGTGAATAAAGATTCACAGAATCCTGGAATGGCTTGGGTTGGAAGGACATTAAAGATAATCTGAACCTACCCCCCTGCCATGGGCAGGGACACCTTCCACTATCCCAGGTTGCTCCAAGTTTATCCAACCTGACCTTGGACACTCCCAGGGATGGGGCAGCCACAGCTTCTCTGGGCAACCTGGGCCAGGGCCTCCCCACCCTCCCAGGGAACAATTCCTTCCCAATATCCCATCTAACCCTGCCCTCTGGCAGTGGGAGGCCATTCCCTGTGGGAATGGCTGAATCACCAGTTGGGCTGGTTGATCTTTGAGGTCCCTTCCCCCCCAAACCGTTCTGTGATCCTGTTTTGGGGAGCAGCAGTTCTCTCAGGATGGCAAACCCAGGGTAGAAATGAGTGAAGCTGCTTGGGCTGAGGGATGAACATCCTTCCTCCATCTCTCCTCGGGTGGGAGGAGGCCCCAAGAACCTGCAGTTTGGGGGATGGCTGAGCTGCCACAGTGTTGCTGCCCGTGGGCTCCCTTCTCCAAACCCTGGTGGGGGTCCCCAGTGGGACACATTCCTGGCAAACAGTTTGTTCAGGGAATGCTCTGGCTTGTCATGATGTTCTTTGTCAAAGGGGCCAGATACAAAAGGCTTTTCTTCTGGTGTTGGTACAGCTGAAAATATCATTGATGTCTGAGGTTCCTGTCAGAGCCATAATTTGACAAGAAGTTCTGCCTTTGAGTACTGGAGGATTTATATTCCCACTGCCCAGGCACTTCTGTGCTGCAGAGGAAAAGGTGCTCTTGGCTTAAAACAGGCATCTGGGGCGAAGCAAAAAGCCAGTTTTGAGAGTTCTTGAGCTCTTTTATGATCAGCTGTTGAGGCTGGAATTTATTCCAGCTCCTGGCATTCCCACCTTGAACTTTGCCAGTCTCGTTCGCTCGACGCCAGGTTGGCTTTGGGCTGCCTGGGAAGCAGCTTATTCCTTTCCCTAGTTCAGGAGACTTTTCCTGGATGTTAAAAACACTCCAGGTGTTCATTTTGTGTACAACAAGATGGATCTAAAGCAGCTGGAAGTCTGAACTTCCCCTCCCTTTGGGAATGACGGTGGTTCTGCATTCAAGGTGCAGTCCTGCAGTCCCTTCTCGTGCCCTCTCTCCTGCTCTGAGCTCCTGGAAGCGAGTCCTTCACAAATCACGAGCCTTCTGTACTTTTAAGAGCGCTTTTGCAGACAAAGAGAGAATCTAAAGTAGGTCTTGATGGGCTTGGCAAGGATTTCTTGAAGGTTGAGGAGTTCCAGGAGTGAACCTGAAGGTTTCTCCTCTCGTGCTTGGGCAATCTGAAAAATTCCACTGTCCAGAATGGCCTTATTTTTAAATTTGTATTAAATACTGATACAGTCTGAACAGATTCTTCACCAATGGCATTTCTTGATGTTATTATTAATTATTATTATTAATAATAACTTTCTAGTAATGAATTCTAGTCTTTGGGGTGGTGGCTCAAGTGCAGCAGTTCTGTTTCAGCTTTGGATCCTGCTGTGCCACCATCCTTCAGCTCTGGCCCTTTTGAACTGCACTCTTGCAAAACAGCAGGAAATTGGGAACTTTTTTCCCCTGTAAACATTCTCCTGGTGTGAAATTCCTCTCTGTGCACTGAGTTTCAGCTTTAACAGATAATCATTGCTTCAGAGCAGAGGCTTTTATTTCGGGGGAGTGCTTGATAAAACCACACTCATTTGTCAGCTCTGTATTGCTCTTCTCAGACCAACAGCCTTGTGAAAGCCATTAGAGTTTGTGAAGCACAATGTGACACCAGATTGGCTTTTCCAGGCTGGTGGTGACTGCACTCCTGGACAGGGATGGCTGGGTCCTTTCCTTAGAGTTCTGGGGGATTTTTCAACCACTGATCTACTTGTATTCTTTCCTAATTAAATTAAATAAGACATTGAGGGGCTGGAGTGTGTTCAGGGAAGGGAACGGAGCTGGGGAAGGGGCTGGAGCAGCAGGAGCAGCTGAGGGAGCTGGGGGGGCTCAGCCTGGAGAAAAGGAGGCTCAGGGGGGACCTTCTGGCTCTGCAACTCCCTGACAGGAGGGGGGAGCCGGGGGGGGGGCGGGCTCTGCTCCCAGGGAACAAGGGACAGGAGGAGAGGGAACGGCCTCCAGCTGTGCCAGGGGAGGGTCAGGTTGGACATCAGGAGGAATTTCTCCATGGAAGGGGTGGTCAGGCACTGGCAGGGGCTGCCCAGGGAGGTGGTGGAGTCCCCACCCCTGGAGGTGTCCAAGGAAGGACTGGAGGTGGCACTCGGTGCTCTGGGCTGGGGGACAGGGTGGGGATGGGGCACAGGGTGGACTTGATGATCCTGGAGGGCTTTTCCAGCCTCAATGATTCTGTCTGTGGGGTTTCTTCTGGACATTCTGCTCCTCAGCACAGTCAGCAGTGTTTGGGAGCTGTTCAGCAGGGCTGTCTCTCAGCTCAGTTTTTCAGCCTGTGCAGATATGGCCCTGCTGCTGAGAGGGACAGTTGTACTGGGAGAAATTCAGTTTATCTGTTCAGCTTCCAAAAGTAATGTAATTGTTCATTTATTTGCATAACTCATCCCCATGCAGGACCTTAGAAAGGCTGGTTGTGTGTATGGCACTGGCAAACTGGCAAACCACACCCAGAACTCCTTGATATCCCAAAATGTGCCGTGGGTTTATAGACAGAGAGTCCTGGCTCAGGGCTGAGAGCTCAGCTGGGTCCCTCCATGAGCTCTTTGACTTTCAGAGGAAGAACTTTAAAAACTATAACATCCACGATGGAGTTGAAATGCTGCAATGTAGCTTCCAGGAGCTGCAGCCCAGTTTTGCCCCAGACACTGGAGCAATCTTGAGCTGTGACATGACCATCTCTCCCTTTCCAAGTCCCTCTGTGGGCTGTTAAACTCTGCTTGGGCTGTCAGGGTGAGCAATCTCCAAATGTTTCTCAGCCTGGTGTTGCTGCCTGATAACACTCATTTCACCCCAAAGCTTGTTTTAAAGCTTAATTCATGTCTATAAAAGTGACACTTAATTTCAGGGAAGTTTGGCAAGCTTCTGGGTCATGCCAAATTTATCATCTCCAGCAGGATCAACTAATACACAGCCTTCAGATTAGATGCTCTTTGGGCCTTTAGACAGGAGTCGAGCTGATTACTGTGAGCCTGTTTATAGTTGAAGGAATCCTTTGAATATTAGGCTGGAGAAATAATAAATAGGTTGGTTTGTTCAGCTTTAGCATCTGAAGATACAGAGGGACAGTGAGCAGTTCCATCAAGACAACACACTGGATTGTTTGGAAGGTGCTGTATCCAAATATTCACTTAGACTTATTGCTCCTGAGTAATATCCCTTAAGAACAAAGCAGTGAATGTGTGGCTGGGAAGTCCTGGCACCCACAGGTGCAGACTTGGGGCCATCACTGGGATTTGATTCCAGAGAATTCCATGGCAGAGCCAGGGGGAAGTTGTGGCAGAGCTGGTGGAGGAGTCGAGCTGCCCTGAGCTTCCTGAAGGGAAAAAGGGAAACAGGGCTGGAGACCCTCCAAGCTGGGTTTGGAGGGCATTTTTTCACGTTTGGTTTGAAACTTTGCAGTGAGGAAGTGACTGTCCCCCTGTGCTGGCACTGCACAAATCCTGGGGGCAGTTCTGGGCCCCTCAGGACAAGAAAGACACTGAGGGGCTGGAGCGTGTGCAGGAAAGGGAATGGAGCTGGGAAGGGGCTGGAGCAGCAGGAGCAGCTGAGGGAGCTGGGGGGGCTCAGCCTGGAGAAGAGGAGGCTCAGGGGGGACCTTCTGGCTCTGCAACCCCCTGACAGGAGAGGGGAGCTGGGGGGGGTCGGGCTCTGCTCCCAGGGAACAAGGGACAGGAGGAGAGGGAACGGCCTCAGGCTGTGCCAGGGGAGGGTCAGGTTGGACATCAGGAGGAATTTCTTCATTAAAGGAGTGTCCAGCTCTGGCCCAGCTGCCCAAGGAAGTGGTGGAGTCCCCATCCCTGGAGGGGTTTAACAGACATGTGGATGTGGCTCTTGGGGACATGGGCAGTGCTGGGTGATGGTTGGACTCGATGATCTCGGAGGTCTTTCCAGCCACAACAGTTCCACGATTCTGTGACACTGCTTGGTTCTTGCTTAACCTTTTGTACTTCCCTTTAGCCCAGACTCTTTTGCTGCCTCCTTCCCAGCAGCACAGCAAGTGCTTCAAGAAAGAGGCTGTAAGGTCTCTGCTCACCTGGAGCAGAGGTGTAAAAAGTGCCCAGCCTTGGCCACTGATATTTTATCTCACTCCCAAGTGTCAGGGCAGCACTCACTGCGTGGCTTTAGCAGGGTGACCACACTCCTCCCCGTTTCCCCCGTGGTGAAGGACCCAAGTTCTCTGCACAGTGGCTTTAGGGAGTTCTACAAGTCCTGCTGTTCCCTCCTGTCACCACAGCTGGGCCTCCTGGCAGCAGCCAAGATGAATAAACCCCTTCTCATCCCTCAAGCTGGCTGCAGTTTGTGGGACTCTGTTTTTAGTGTTGAACAGGGGCAGTTTTCCTGGCCTTGAAAGGAAGCTGGGGCTGCTCCACATGGTGGAAGTTGATTTCAGTAACTGAAGAGAAAATGCTGGAGCTCTGGGCTCCAGTGCTTGGCATCTTGCTCAGTTTAGCTGCTTCCTCTCTCTTCCCTCAAACAGCTCAGCAGCAAATCTAGGAGAGCATGTCCTATTTCCAATTTAAGTTTCCTCCAAAGCCCATTTTAAAGCAGCCATATTACTTCTACTGACAAGTGATCTGTGAGGGAATAATCTCCCATGAATGCTGTTGCTGGATTTTGAAAAATGGCAAAAATAAGACTTGGGGCTGTGCTGGTTGACAGCAGAGTCTGGCTCAGGCAGCTGTATTAGAGGGAGGAGGAATGCAGCATTCCTTTGAGCTCTCATCCAGAAATCCTGTAAGAGCAGGAATTTTAGCAGTGCAGGGAGGTCTCAGTTGAGATTAGACCTTGCTGGACAAGCCTGTTTGCAAAGAAAAGCTGAAGGTCTGGGCAGGGCAGAGCCAGGGTGGGGGAGATGTCGGGTCACAGCCAGATGCAGTTGTGTGTGTGTGTGGCTGTGCCACTGGAGAGTGTCAGAACCTGCCACAGGGTCTTCTGAGTGTCATCCAGTCCCAGGGAAAGGTGTCCCCAGTATTGGTTGTGGCTTTGGGGACCGTCAGTTCCACGTTAGAAGAGCTGACCATGGAATGGTTTGGGTTGGAAGGGACATTAAAGATCATCCAGTGCCACCCTCCGCCATGAGCAGGGACACCTTCCACTGTACCAGGTTGCTCCAAACCCCATCCAACCTGCCCTTGGACACTCCCAGGGATGGGGCAGCCACAGCTTCTCAGGGCAACCTGGGCCAGGGCCTCCCCACCCTCACAGGGAAGGATTCCTTCTAATATCCCACCTAACCCTGCCCTCTGGCAGTGGGAAGCCATTCCCTCTTGTCCTGTCACTCCAAACCTTGTAAACAGTCTCTCTCCATGTTTCTTGTAGCTCCTTCAGGTCCTGGAAGGCCACAATTAGGTCACCCTGGGGCTTCTCTTCTCCAGGCTGAACAATCCCAACTCTCTCAGCCTTTCCTCCCAGCAGAGCTGCTCCATCCCTCTGGATATTGGGAATTATTCACTCAGAGAGGCAAATGTTGCAGTATTGTCCATCCCCACAGAGCAGGAGGGAGATGGAGCCCAGGCCATGGGAGCAGCCTGGCTCTGAAGCCCCCAAAGCCTCACTTCCTCTGGCACTTGGGCCCGTTGCCATCTCACAGAGGGTCCTGCCGGGCACCTCCTCTGTGCTGCTGTTTGTGCAGTGTCCTGTGTCACCTCAGGCTAAAACCACCTGTCCTGACCCCCCAGCAAGGTCAGAGCCAGTGTGAGGAGCTGGGATCAAACCCCAGGTGAAGCAGGAGAGGAGCCTGGGCAGATCCCAGCTGGCTTTGAGTGGCAGAACCAGAGCACTGTGCTCCCCCTTGCCCGTGTGTGCCTTCACACAGTTTAACTTCCACCTGGTGCAGCTGTTGTGGCATCTGCTGGCACTGTCCTTCCTGGCTGGCTCCCTGCCCTTGGAGGTGTGGGGCTCTTTGGGATGCAGTCACTCTCCCTGGAATCTTGTGCCAGAGCTGCCCAGGGACAAACAGGCAGGGCAGGGAATTGTGCTGCTGCTCCTCGGAGGAGCTGAAGGCCAGTTGTGCTGAGCAGGAGACTTTTTTCCCTGTTCAGCTCCTGCTGGTTGGCAGGAAGAAGACCTGACAGCTAACATTTGATATTTTTTTGCCCCCTAAAGCAGGTAGTTGGGATGTGCTGAGTTTGGGGCCAGCCAGGCCAGCGCCACAGAAAAGCTGCCCTGTGAGTGACACAGCGAGGCATCACAAATCCCTCTTATTTTTATGCTGATTTTGAAGTGACTTTTAATCCTTGAGACATATTGGCCTCTAAGCACTTTTTTTTCAAAGAGGGAAATAACCCAACTCGAGCAGTTTGGGTAATAATAGCACTTAGTGCTTAATGAGTGTTGTGGGATTAATCCTCCTGGAGCAAGACATTTAAATGGAATTGTGTTGATCTTGGGAATGGGGCAGTGCTTTTCTCTGGGCATGAAGTAGCAGCTCCCTCGCTGTGGCTGCACCAGAACCACGGGGATGGAGCTGGTGAGCCTGAAGGTTGGGTTTAGGCTGAGCTTTGTGTGTTGGGTCCCTTCCCCTGCCCTCACAGCTGCTCTGGGAATCAGGTGTTGTCCTCTGGGCTCAGTCAGACCTGCCAGTGGGGATTTGGGATCCTGGCTTCTGGGAAGAGGCTGTCGGAGGGTCACGGCTCAGGGCTGGGGAGATGTCTGTGGTTCCCTGTCCTGCTCCCTCCCACATCGCTGGGTCAGACCTGTGGTTCTGCCAGCCCGTTCCACAGAGGGGTTTTCTGGCCACCCTGTTGATTCAAACAGAACTGAGCAATATAAATAAATGTCCCATCCAAAGAAACCATTCCCAGTTGGCTGAAGTCCCTTGGGTGGCCACAGCCTTGGCTCTGATGTGCAGCTGTGTCATTGCTGGGGGTGTCACCTGGGGGCCAATGAGGAAGAGCAGCACTGAGTCTGTGATGCTTCATCCTTTTGGGTACCCATTGGTATGTTTTATGTCTCAATTACTGCAGGTTAAAATCAGCCCTTCATTATTTTTTGCTTTGTTTTCAGGTTACAAACTCATTGGGAGCCATTCCGGGGTGAAGCTCTGCCGGTGGACAAAGGTGTGCTCTCTTTCCTTTTCTCTTTTGGGAAATAAAACAAAGCTAGAGACTTACTCAGGTATTTCACTTTCCCAATGAAATGTCATTTAAAAGTGTGCACAAACCCAAATTGCCTCTTTCCAGCTTTAGTCTTGCATTTCAAGCTGTTAAAACCCCGCTGTGAAGAGTGAGAATGTGACTGTGGCAAAGAGCTGGGAACATCATTTGCTGCTTTTTCCTGTTATTCTTATGTCTGCTAAAATCTCTCCTGCCTGCTGGAATACACGGCAGGAGCAGGACACTGCAGAGGAAAGGGGGAAGGTTCCATCACCAGTGTTTCCATCACCAGTGTGAGGGCTCTGAAACAGGGATAACAGTCCATTGTTCCACCTGGACGGGCACACAAGGATGTTTGAGCCTGTTGTGCTGGGCTGGGACAGTCACTGCTCCTCCACTGGTTTTCTAAATCAGATTTAAACAGTGAGGTGTCGCTTCTTAATGGTAGGACTGTTAAAAATTCCCCTTGTGGGAGTGTGTATGGATGTGGTGGTGTGTAATACCCGTGGGTGTGTACATATGGGAAAGGATAAATACAGATGGAAAAGGGAAACACGGATACAATTTGGGCAAGAGGCTTTTAGGGTATGTAAAAGCCCCTCAGGAAGGGGCTGGTTTCCTAAAACAGGGGAGAAACCACTGAAGAAACATCAAAAGCTGGAAAATGGCACCTGGGGACATGGGTTAGTGGTGGGCTTGGCAGTTCTGGGTTAATGGTTGGACTCCATGGTCTTAGAGGGCTTTGCCAACCTCAATAATTCTATGATATATATGAAAACACCGCCCTCCCAGCCCTGCAGTTGTCTGTTGTAGGCTCTGTAACCTTTTCAAGCAGTGTGCAGACTTAAAAACATTCCCAGCAGAGGCACAAAGCCCTGGAGAACAACGTTCAGCTACTTGAGGGTGTTTGTAGTTTCAGTTGTTCTCTGCAGGTCTCTGAGAAACTCAGGATTTGAAAGTTGGTCTCTAATGTTGTACATTTGGGGAGTAACATTGATTCAGAGGATCACAGATCATTTAGGTTGGAAAAGAGCTCCAGGATGGGGTCCAACCATCCCCCCAGCACTGCCAAGGCCACCTCTGACCCAGGTCCCCACGTGCCACATCTACAAGTTTTGAAACCCCTCCAGGGATGGGGACTCCCCCACTGCCCTGGGCAGCTGGGCCAGGGCTGGATAATCCTTTCCATGAAGAAATTTTTCCAGTATCCAACCTGACCCTGCCCTGGCACAGCTGGAGGCCGTTCCCTCTCCTCCTGTCCCTTGTTCCCTGGAGCAGAGCCCGACCCCCCCCGGCTCCCCCCTCCTGTCAGGGAGTTGCAGAGTCAGAAGGTCCCCCCTGAGCCTCCTTTTCTCCAGGCTGAGCCCCCCTAGCTGTTCCTGGTGCTCCAGCCCCTTCCCCCTCCACGCTGCAGAACACCAACCCCTCCAGCATTCCTGGGATGAGAACCTGTGGGAATCAGCCCCTCATTAACGTGCCAGCACATCTCTAATTCCTGCACCGTGGAGATGATCAGCCCTTGGTCTCTCAGCTCTGTTTTGCTGCTTGATTAACTCTGTTTGTTTTGGAAAGAGCCCTTGGAATGGCAATCACCAGCGAGTTTGTATTGTCAGTGAACTGTTTCATCAAAAACCTTGTTCTCCTCGCCCAGCCCTGTATTGTCAGGAGTGTTTGTGAGATACATCGATCCCACTGATGCTTCTGCTGCTCACTCTTACAAATATTTCTCTCCTGTGTCATTTTTAGTGTCAGAGAAGGCCGTGAAATGTTCAAAGAAAAACTTGTCAAGCTCCAATGTTGCGACTGAGAAAAGCAGAGAAGCTGCTTTTATTAAAGAACCAGAATTTAATGCAGTGCTGTAAAGCCATTTCACAAAATAAATAGCAGCTCTATGTGCTTAGATAGGCCCACACTATTTTTAGCTTAAGCAGGAATTGAATGTAAAGGCTTCTAATAAATTGAGCTGAAATTGGTTCCGGGCAGTGGCTTTGCCTGAGGTTCACACCAGTGTGTGAGTGTCTCCAGGAGCCTCGTTGGAGATTTGGATCACTGGAAAGCAGGAGCAGGGCTGGCAGGATTAGCATTAAATAGACTTTTATAGGGATATCACAGATAGCAAAGATTGTGTTCTGTCAAATCCCGGAAAAGAGCGAAAAAACCTGCACATTTTCAGAAGAGTCCCAAATATAACTTGCTCTCCTGGAATTTGTGGATCTCCTGGAGTCTCTGCTTGAAGAATGGGTAGAAAAAACAGCATTTCCCACCTTGTTTCATCTTCTACCTGTACAACCAGCCTGTGCATATCTTAGGGGTTACCTGGATATTTTTCCCTGCTGCTCAGTGAAGACTTTCCTTTGGGTCACCAGGATCCTTCAGGTGTATAAGAAGCTGCTGTGTCATACTGCAAATTTGCTTTTGAGAGTAGTAGCTTCTTTCTCATTTATTGTTATTTAACTGAGCTAACGAAAGGCAGTCTTTGCTCCGAGCAGCTTGAATGCTAACCAGGAGTTAATTCCCATTGGGAAGCTGCTGTGGTTGTGCTGGGAAGGGAAGTGCAGAGTCCTGCTGGAGCCACTGCTGGGTGTGAATGAGGGTTTATAAGGTCAGGGTGTTTATTTAATTTAGTGCTGGAAGAAACACTCTGGCAGACAAATGAAAGGAATGGAGTGTTCAGTAGGGCAGCCTTAAAATTGATCCTTGTTACTCCTTTTACAACAACACTTCTTGCATCTCCAGTGGCTTCTCCTGCTTTTTTTCGTGGGCTGGTTCAGTGAAAGCTCCACGTTGTTGTGCTGGGGTCTGCAAGGGAGAAGGTACTGATGAGATTAAAGTTTTTTCTCCTCCAAAACAGTTATAAATTTGACCTCATAAATGCAGTTTGCCTGTAGGGCTGTGTACAAACAGTCACACTGTTGATAGGTGTGTGCTGGGAATCGCTCCGAGCGCGTGGCACTGGTGGCACTGGTGTCCTGGGTGACCTCGCAGTGTCACTCACAGGGCTTTGAACTGGAGTTCCTGGGGACTGAAGGGAGCAGATTTCAAACTGTGCCCTCACTGTGGTTGGACAGGCTGTGCTCTCACTGTGCTGGTGTTGTGTTGTCTGTCTGTGCTCTCACTGTGCTGGTGTTGTGTTGTCTCTCTGTGCCCGCAGTCGATGCTCCGGGGCCGAGGGGGCTGCTACAAACACACCTTCTATGGGATCGAGAGCCACCGCTGCATGGAGGCCACCCCCAGCCTGGCCTGTGCCAACAAGTGTGTCTTCTGCTGGAGGTAAAACCCTGGGGGGGTTCACCTTGGGGTTGGGGTCTGCTAAACAGAGACAATGCTGTCCCTGACCAGCAGGGAGCCCTGGGGGCTGAGGAGGCCAACGGGATCCTGGGGAACACCAGGAAGAGCATTTCCAGCAGGGCAGGGAGGGATCCTGCCCCTCTGCCCAGCCCTGGGCAGGCACATCTGCAGGGCTGGGCCCAGCTCGGGCTCCTCAGCACAGCAGGGCCAGGGAGCTCCTGCAGCGGGGCCAGCGCAGGCTGTGAGGATGAGGAGGGCACTGGAGCATCTCCCTGAGCAGCAAAGGCTGAGGGAGCTGGGGCTGTTCAGCCTCCAGAGCAGACCCTGAGAGGGGACCTCCCACTGTGTGTCAGGGGCTGCAGGGAGGGGGCAGAGGATGGAGCAGGCTCTGCTCGGGGGGCCCAGCAATGGCACAGGAGGAACGGGCAGGAACTGATGCCCAGGAAGCTCCAGCTGGACAGGAGGAAGAACTTCTTCCCTGGGCAGTGCCCCAGCTCTGAACAGGCTGCCCAGGGAGGGGCTGGAGTCTCCTCCCTGGGGAGATTCCAGAGCCCTCTGGACACAATCCTGTGCCCTGTGCTCTGGGCTGGCCCTGCCTGAGCAGGGAGGTGGCACCAGTGACCCACTGATGGGTCTCTTCCAGCCTGACCCACCCTGGGATTCTGTCCCTGTCCTGTTCTCAAAGCACCCCCGGGCAGGGTGGGTCTGGAGAGAGGCTGAGGCTCAGCAGGAACACCAGCAGTGGTGTGAGTGCTCTGAGTGGGAGGACAGGGAGGTTATTTTTGAGCTCTTTTGTCTTCTACCTTGCTTGTTAATTCATCCCATTGGAGCTGTGTTTCCTTTGGGATTTATGCCTTACCCCAGGTTGCCAACAACACCCATTCCATCCCTCAGCCTGAGTGTCCCACATCCCAGTAAATAATCCTGAGCGACCTGGGCTAGTGGAAGGTGTCCCTGCCCATGGCAGGGGTTTGGAACGAGATGAGCTTTAAGGTCCCTTCCAACCCAAACTGTTCGAGGATTCTGTGATAATATTTCCATGCAAAACCAGCCAAACTCCTCTGAATGCCCCTTTCTGTCTCTCATAGTCTTCAAGTTTTAATAATGCAAATATTTCATGAGAACATTTAAAGCACTGCTCTAACTCTGAAGGCACTTTGAAGCTGTTTCCAGCGTTGGTGTTAAGTTTAAGCACCAGACGCTGGTCATCCTGTTAAGTTTGCATTTGGGAGTCTATTCCAAAATGTTAATTGGTGCTCTTGATGGGCTTTCCTCATATCCTGGCTGGAAAGGACTCAGCAAATGGAATGTTTAATGAGAAAGTTCTGCTGCTTTCCTTCAGAGCAGGGTAATGGTTGGGAAGAAGAATGTGCCACTCGTGTCTCTTTTTTTCCCACGTCTCAGCTCCCGGTGCTGCAGTGAATTCTGCAGGGTGCCTGGGAATGCTGGGCATGGGATTGTCCCTCTGGCCCTACACAGAAGGTACACCCCAAACAGCAAAGAGGAGGAGGTGGTTTGTTCCCAGTATTACTCCACAGGGAATTTAACACAGTTTCTCTTCAAATTGAGGTGATTCAGTATTTCTTAGCAGCAGCCTGTGTGGGGAGCATGGACTGAGTCAGGGAAGTCCAGCAAGTGTAAATTGGAGAGTGCAGTAATTGGGATAAATTGGTTCATTCCACGTGCCCCTAACTCATCATCCTGTAACTGTCACTCTGCACTTCAGAGGGATCCTGGAAGCAGCAGCCCTAGGATGCTGATTTTCATGATGGTTACAACCTGAATGCAAGGAAACAGCTTTCCAGGGGGCTCTGCTGACAGGTTTTATGTATTTATTCATATATTTACCTCCTGTGGGTGAAATGGGGGGCAGGAGATTAACTCTCCCACGTGGAATGCAGCTGGTTGTCTTATACTTCCATGGGAAGCTGGAAGTTTTAAGTTGGAAGATGTAAGGCTCAGGTTGAGGCTCATCCCAGGGCTTGCTTTAAAATGTACTTAAGCTTGACATAAACCAGACCTGCTGCTGAAAGAAGTTTTCTTCTTTTTGGTTACTTTTGCAGATCCTGTGCTTGGGCTGCTGCAGCCTTTGTGTGGCTGTGATTTGGTGTGTCCCATAAATAATAAGAAGGATTCTTATTTATTATATTCCACACATAATAAGAAGGATTTCCATCCTTTCTTCCTACACCAAATCCCTGCTGATCCTGTGCCAGCCCAGCTCACAAACCCTGCAGTCAGGCCTATCTCTGCACTTTATTTTAAACCCACCACACCTTGCAGAGTCTTAACCATGTGAGACTGAACATGGGATTGCAGGTGCAGGATAAACACATCCCCTCCTTAGCAGCCACTTGCCATCTGTGCTGTTGGAGACACACAAAGCAATAGTTTTGATCTGCTGTTGGCAGAATGTTTTTAATACCACTTTTACGCCTTGCTGCTCTCCCTGGGCAGCTCTGCCTTGCAGATAAGGCCTCTGTGATTTTTTTTTTTTCCCCTGATCTCTTCTTTCAGGGTTTTGACATTTGTAGAGCCTGCCAATGTTTCCAACTGCACAACCACTGCAGCTCTCCCAGGATGGCTGAGGAAAAGGCCAAGGAGCCTGTTTGTTTTCTCTTCCTCACTTTGGCAAGAAATGCTGCAGTTGAGCTGCTTTCCCTGGGAATTGGATGTCAGGGGAGTTGGCTGCTTGGCACTGACATGTTTTGGCCCCAAACCAGTCATGGAATCATGGAAGGGTTTGGGTTGGAAGGGACCTCAAAGCTCATCTCATTCCAACCCCCTGCTGTGGGCAGGGACACCTTCCACTGGACCTCATGGGTGGAGCCAGTGTCCAAACACCTGCAGAAAATTAGGGTGTAATTAAAATAAATAAAATTGATTTACAAATAAAATTTGTAAAAGATGTAGCTTGGCTCTGCACTGGAGCCCTTCCTTTTCCTTGTCCCTGGGAGCAGTAGATCCCTGGGAGCTGCCACTCCTGCCAGTGCCCCCTCACTGGCTCGTGCTGCCCAGTCTGTCCCCTCAGAGCTGGCTCAGAGGTTGGGGCTGAAGGATTATGTGGCAGCTTTTTTGGAGGACAGAAAAAACAGACTGAGAGATGGGAATGACCTGGAGCTGTGTCAGGGCAGGGTCAGGTTGGATCTCAGCCAAAGGTTCTTCCCCCCGAGGCTGGTTGGGCACTGCCCAGGCTCCCCAGGGCAGTGGGCACAGCCCCAAGGCTGCCAGAGCTCAGGGAGGGTTTGGGCAACGCTCTCTGGGATTGTTGGGGTGTCCTGGATGGTCCCTTCCAGCTCAGGATATTCCAGGATTCTGTGAGCTGGATTGTTTGGTGTTCCCCAGGGCAGCCTGGAGCTGTGCTGAACTCCTGGGCTGGAGGGGGGAACCCACACCTTAATTACTGCAACATAATTGTGCTCACAGAGGGAGTCTGTCCCTCCCCATCCCTGCTCTGTAGTGTCTCTTTAGCCTGATTGCCTAAATGGAGCTGTGCAAGTGGCCAAATCTTTTAATCAATTAGAGCAAGAGAGGATTCTGAGGCTTCCTGACCCCAAACTGCAGCACAGTCACCAGACAGAGCTCCTGGGATGAGCTGATCTGAGTGTCTGAAACCCAGTCAATTATTGTGGAGAGGTGGAACAGCAAAATCAGATTGAAATTAATAGAGTTTATTACTTTTGCATCTGAGGAGGAGGCAAAGCAGACAGAGTGAAATATCCTGTGGAGGAATTGGCTCATATTTCTTGTGCTGTAACTTTGCTTATACCTGTACCTGAAGGTTTCAGGTTTCCAGTAGAAAACAGCTGAAGTTCTTCTGTACACACACTAAATAAGGGTGTGGCCAAAAGCCACTGGAAACCCTGCAAAATGAAGAGATTCAAAATGAATAATCTCTCCTAGGAGAACTACTTCAGGTCATTAAAAAATGAAGAAGAAACTGAAAGCAGATTAAAACAAAAGCTTCTCCTCAATAAGTAACTTGACTCCAGAGGCTCAGTCCTTCAGGGAAATGGGGAGTATTGTGATATCAAAGGAGTTGTCACTGCAGGTGTGGAAAACTTGGAACCTCAGAGAGTCTCTGCATCTCCAGCCACCAGTCCTTGCTCTGCTGAGTTGTTGCTCTTTTCTCCCTGGTTATTTTATTTACAGGAGCGAGGTATTGTGATATATTGTTTCCTTCACAGTTGGTTCTTCACTGGTTTGTTGATTTTTGGGCTCTTGAAATAACCATAGAAATGGGACAGGAATCATGGAATGTACCCAGTTCATGCCCCTGTCAGTGGTAAAGAGTCTCTGCCAGCTCAGTAATCAGAGGCATTTCTGGGAGAAAATGTTCCTCAGGTGAAATGGGATTGAAATCTCTGATTTTCATCCTGTAGCACTGGGCATTTTCCTGGACCTGGGCTTGTTGAAGGCTTCTGTAGTTGTCACTCTCAGCTCCCAAATTTTTGGCATTGGTGGGGAATATATTCAGATTATTGGCTGGGAGATGCTCACATGGGTTGGGGTAGTTCCTGCAGGGGGTTGGTGCCCAGGCACCAACTTTTTGGTGTGTTTTGACACTCAGATTAGTTGTGAAATGGCCTTGGAGGCTGTGCCAAGCAGGATTGTGCTGGGAGGGGATGGGATGGGATGGGGGGACACAAACACATGGCAGACACCTGGGAGGTGCTGAGCATCATTTTTTGGGAACTGCTCTGCAAAAACTGAGCATTTCCTGGAGTTGGGATGTATTTTCTTCATCAGGGAGCAGCTTCTGTCCTTAAGATTTCCAAAGTGTCAGTTGGAAGAGGATCACAGAATCCTTTTGGTTGGGAAAACCCTTGGAAATCCTTGAGTCCAGCCATTCCCTCAGCACTGCCAAGGCCACCACTGACCCATGTCCCCAAGTGTTAACCCACATCCACTGTGTTAAACCCCTCCAGGGATGGGACTCCCCCACTGCCCTGCCACATGAAGACTTCCATGAAGAAATTTTCCCTTCTATCCAATCTGAACCACCCCTGGCACCCTCTGATACTTTGAGCCAACTTATCCACCATGCTCTGGGGTGACTGAACCACCCCAGGGAGTTTAAATATCTCTAACCTGTTCTCTTTCCAGCCCAGTCTGTGCTCTTCCTCTTGCTCTTAGGAAAAAGCAGAAGAAAAGCTGCAAAGAGGTTTCTTGTCATCCCAGAGGAACATTAAACGTGGGTTGCTTGTGCACTGGACAAGCTTTTTCCTTGTTCCTCGTTTTCCTCCTCCCATCATTACAGGGAGAGTCATCCTTGGGAGCCCTTTTGTGTGTCCTTTTCTAGTTGTGTCTGATTTTTGCCCTTCCCCTCTCTGAGGTTGCCCCTGTGTTCCTGTGCTGGTTTTGTTTGCAGCTGAGGGATCACAAGGTTGCAGAAGAGCAGGTTGGGTTTTGTTATCCTTTGTATCTTCGCTTTTTATTGCTGCAGGTTGTGCTTCTGCCTTAATGGGGTTTAAAAACCTGCCAGTTCTCCTCAACTCCTTTGCCCTTAAGCTCTTCTCCTCTGGGATCTCCCCTGATGGTTCTCAGGGTTCACTGAAGATGCTTCTTGGGCTCTCTTTAATTTTATTCTGCTCTTCCCCTCCCTGAGAAGGGCGTGCTCTGTCCTTTCCTGGGCGCTGCCACCAGCACTTCCTTCATGTTCCCCCCCAGGGATCACCAGCTCTGGAGCAAATGATACTTTATCCCCGAGTTCCACTTGCCCTCAAAGATTCTTGGAAGGCTTTAATAATCCTTTGAAGAAGGCACAAAGCAAAAGCAGATTTATTAAACCAATCCCCAAGCGACTGGGACGGGGATGCACATCCACCTTCACAGAGGTCTCAGGGACTGCCAGGGGCACTCTGGGAATGCTGTCACCTAATCCTGGTGGATCAAAGGTCTGGTAACACTGCTGGATGGTCAGCCAGGGAAAATTGGGAGCCAGCTGGGAGATTCCCACCGTGTTTGCTGCAGTCCTGCCTCACTCCATGGTGGTGGGATGCTGCAGCAGTGAAATGTCTCTGAAGGATCAAAGCAAACCTTTTCCACACTTGGAATCTCTGCTAAAATCAAGGAGTTCTGGTGTGTGTGGCTTTGGGTGGGATTTCTTTTTTCCTTGTGTTATTTTGGGAGGGAAGGAAGGAATCCCATGCACAGGTACCAGCTCTAGACTTGAGTCACCAGTGAGGCAGATGAGGAGGAGGGTCACAGAGCCTGGGGGGGAATGGGAAGGTGACAGTGGAATCCTGTGTGTTCTGGGGACCATAAAACAATCTCAGCCACAATCTCAGCTTTTTTTATGCTCCTATTAACAGAGCAGCTTTTTTGCCAAATAAGCTGTTTTGTAGACATGACCTGCTATGTTTATTAAACAGTTAGGACGTGTTCAAAATTCAGGGCCTGTTGGACACCAACAGCTGTCCAGGGTGTATCCAGAGCTTATTGATTTTCTGCCAACTTGCCCTATAAAATATACAAGGTACAAGTTATGTAGTTAAACATGTAAGAGTTTTATAAATGCATTTTATAGCTGACATTCAGAAAACTTGCCATGTTGGCAGATGAGGGAGAAAAAGGGGAAATACAGAAAGCAAAGCTGTTTTGGCTTAAAGGATCCTTGAGGTGGTAAAGTTTGGGAGCAGTGCTTGAATCTTTGCTCTTGAAGTAGATGAAGAAATGTTTGAGCTAAGGCTGGGTTTAGTGAGGCTGGGTCTGGAATTTGGGCTTTAGCACTGGCAGAGTGTTCAGGTTTTCACTTGGAGAATCCCAGAATGGTTTGGGTTGGAGGGACTTTGAAGCTCATCCCATTCCACCCCCTGCCATGGGCAGGGACACCTCCCACCAGCCCAGGTTGCTCCAAGCCCCATCCAACCTGGCCTTGGACACTCCCAGGGATGGGGCAGCCACAGCTTCTCTGGGCAACCTGTGCCAGGGCCTCCCCACCCTCACAGGGAACAAATTCTCCCTAATATTTCATCTACTCTTAGTTTGAATCCGTTCCCCCCTGTCCAAAGTCAGTGGGAGTCTTTTACTTGTCTCCAGCAAGTGTTGGATCAGCCACTTCATCCTGAGAAAGTGCTTCCCTCCCTTAGTTAACTGCTGGGCTCATGTCCTGATGTCCCTGGAGCTGGCAGGCTGAATGCAGCAGGGCACCTCCCAGCCCTCTCCTTGGCTGCCTTCCAGGGCTGCTGGAGAGTGGGGCTGGAAACAGGGGGCACCGGGGCAGAAATCTCAGTGTCAGGGGGATATTTTGCTTGGCCTTGTTTCCCTGTCCGGAGCTGTGTTAATCCAACAGCTTCTGTGACAGACACTGCCAAATGTGCTGCTCTTTTCTCAGTGGATTATTCCGAGTGCAGTGGGGCTGGGAGGGAAAAGGGAAGGAGCTGTTGCAGCATGTTTTGGAAAGAAACAGTAAAGATGGAGAGAGAACAAGGAAATTCATTGACTTAAGATGATCCTTAAAGGCTGATGATCCCTGTTAGATGCTGATCCAAGTGCAGCAGGAGTGGGGGATTGCTCAGAGCAGGGGACAGGCTCTCTCTGGGCTGTGTTTGTCAGGTGGGACCATGATGGGGACCCACCAGTTGCTTGTGGTGTCTCATTTGCTGGTCAGGATGCAGGTTGTTTTCCCAGCTGACTTACAATGGTTTTGTGACATCTTCTCATGCTAATAAATAAGAAACGGGGAGAAACTCTGCAGATCTTCCAGGTGCTTGTGTGGATTTCCCTGGGTGGGCTTTTGCTGGTTTTGGGTGCAATGATCCTTTCCAGGCAAGGTTGGCTTCCTAACCCAATGTGCTGTTCCTCAGAGGGAAGATCTGTGGGGTTTCTCCTTCAGTCTGGGACATGAACCACATCCACCACTGTGGTACAGTGCAGACTTCCTGCTCTCAGAGTTTGAAGCATCCTGCCCTAATCTGCCTTGTTGCCACAGCACAAAACAAAGACTGGATTAGAAACAAATCCTGTCCTTCTCAGGGTGGTGGCTGGTGCCTTTAAAATGGAACTAAAGGTGTCCTGGGACCTTCCTTCTCCAGAGCTTTCTGCAGCCGTGGTCAGAAGAGGAGGTAGAACCAGTTTTCCTCTCTTTACAGAGGTTTTCGTGGCTGCAGAGCATCATTTTAGCTTAGAAACCTTTCACCTGGGGTTCAGAATAGGTATGTTAAGTTTAATAGGAACTGCAAGGTCCACTTTTCCCCTCTGGGGAGAGCAGAGCCTGGAAGGAGAGAGGTGTGAGAGTGGTGGTCAAGGATGACACCCAAAAGTTGGGTCAGCAGCAGGATGTTGCTGGGAATTTCTGGTGGCTTTTAATGTTGTTAAACACTGCCAGAGGTGGCAGGTGGGTCCTCCCAGGTGTGTTCAAATGCCAGTGAGTGCCTTGTCTCCTCTCCCTTCAGACACCACACGAACCCCGTGGGCACAGAGTGGCGCTGGAAGATGGACCAGCCGGAGCTGATCCTGCAGGAGGCCATGGAGAACCATCAGAACATGATCAAGCAGTTCAGAGGTAACTTCTCCTCCCACCCCATCCGTGGTGCTTTGGGAAGACAACCAGCAGTGGCACCTTCAGAGCCTGGGGGAGAACATTCTGGTCGTCTGGGAGGGAGATGTGAGGTGTGGGACATCACAGAGATGGGGGAGAAGAAACTCCTGGGGCACATTTATTGTTTTCTGAGCTGTTTGACCTTTCCCTCAGCCACTGGGTATCTGGTGCTGCCTGCAGGGGAGGAGGGGAGTTGCACCTTGGTGGTTGTTACATCTTCTCCCTTGGTGAGCACAGAGATTTTCCACAGTGGTTAAACTGGTTTGGATGATGGGAAATCTTGGCTCTTCTGTACAAGTGAGGTTAAAAGTGATCAGGAAATACCCAGCCTTAATCCCCTGCTTTTGTGTTAGTTCTGAAACTTCCAGGTTGTGTTTTCCCATTAATAATTAAGCAGCAGCATTCAGGGTATTCCTGTTTTCAGGAATTATTCAAACACCTCTTTCTGACTGAAGCTGCAGTTATCCCCTCTCAGTAGCACTGCTTTTCCTTCAAATAGGAACCTGCTGTGAGCTGGATGTTTATTCATTCTGTCTCTGTGTAGACATGGCTGTTTTTTGAGAGGTTTTATTTGATTTCCCAAATGTGATAAACTTGGTTGGGTTGGATATCTTAGAGACCTTTTCCATGATTCAGTGAGTGTAAGCAGTGGAAGGTTCTGGAGGAGTCTGTAACCCCCTGTCAGCCCACGCTGAACCCACAGACCCACCTGCTGTGGTAGAACAAGGGACCACAGACTTGGGGTTCTCTTTGGAAGGGTCAGCTCAGACATCAAAATCACCTTCTTCAGCCAAGGTGGTGCCCAGAGAGGTGGGAGTCTCCAACCTTGAAGTCTTTCAAGTCCTTTAAGTAAAGCCATTATCACCCTGGACTAAGGAATAACCTTTTCTTTCCTTTACTACTCCCTGCTCTCTTCCCAAAAAGGGCTGGGAACAGGGAATCATTAGGGACAGACTTGTCAGCATCTGAAAATATTGCTTAAGTGTCAAGAGGCCTGTAAGGACATCCCAGTTCTCTCCTTTGGGAGCTTCTTCTCCATTAAACAAATTCATAAATATTCCCTGAAATGTGCCTGTGCATCCTCAGCACAGTTACCCTTGACCTGGAACTGTGAAAGGAAAAAGAGCAGGGGGGGAAAAAATGGTTCTGGACTAGAAATGAGCTGCAAAGTGGGAAAAGAAAAGCTGTGTTACTTTTTTCAGAGTGATAGATGGCAACATGCTTCCTGGCTTGGGAGCCAAAGGTCTATTACGGAGAAGAAAAATCAGTAGGAAAAGCCCAGGAGCTGCTGTTCCATGTTGGGGATGTTACACTGTCACTTCCCTGGGGTGCCTGTGGAAATATTGTTGGAGCAGAATCAGTGAAAGCAAAATGGAGCTGGAGCAGTGTGGGGGGAGCTGAGGCAGGGACAGGGAAAGGATGCAGGAAGGGATGGAAGTCCCCAGTGGGCTGTGCCAGGCTGGAGCTGCCTCGGGCACAAAACATGGCCATGTCTTTCCGGCCAACTTAGCAGCTCCACAAACAGCAGGTGGATTTTATTTGGATTGATTTTTGAAACAAAAAAAAACCCATCAGAACCCCACAAACCACCCCAGGGCTTGAGCAGTGAGGAGCAGGTTGTTGTGGGGCAGGAGGGCAGGTTGGGCTCTGTCCCTCTGTGCTGTTACTGCTGGGGGATCTCGAGGGCTGGGGACAGTTTTGGGCTCCTCAGGACAAGAGAGACACTGAGGGGCTGGAGCGTGTCCAGGGAAGGGGCTGGAGCAGCAGGAGCAGCTGAGGGAGCTGGGGGGGCTC
>NW_016690288.1:746323-755424 GCF_001604755.1 Lepidothrix coronata
TCCCTGGAGGGGTTTAAAAACTGTGTAGATGTGGCCTTTGGGGACATGGGTTAGGGGTGGCCTTGGCGGTGCTGGGGGACAGGTTGGACTCCATCTTGGAGGTCTTTTCCAACCTCAGTGATTCCATGATTCTGCAGCACTGACTGGGACTCCAGAGGAGCTTCCAGCAGAGCTGAGCTGTGTGACCCCCAGAGCAGAACAGACAAATTTGGGCTCCTGGAGAATAAAACCATGGGGAAATGTCTTACCTAGAGATCCCTCAGGGCTTGAGCACCCAGTGATGCTGCTCAGGTGATGCCCAAAGCCATTTGAATAAATTGGTGCTGCCCTTTGTAGTCCCAGTGCCATCTCCACGTGCCAAAGGAACTGCTGAGCTCGTCTGAGGAGCACCAGGAGGATCAGAGGGCTGGAGCAGCTCTGCTGGGAGGAAAGGCTGGGAGAGCTGGGATTGTTCAGCCTGGAGGAGAGGAGCTTCAGGGAGACCTGACTGGTCTTTCAGTGCCCGAAGGAGCCAACAGGAAAGATGGAGAGGGGCTGTTTGCAAGGGCCTGGAGTGACAGGACAAGGGGGAATGGCTTCCCACTGCCAGAGGGGAAATTTAGGTTGGATATTGTGAAGGAATTGTTGGCTGTGAGGGTGGGGAGGCCCTGGCACAGGTTGCCCAGAGAAGCTGTGGCTGCCCCAGCCCTGAAAGTGTCCAAGGCCAGGTTAGACAGGGCTTGGAGCAACCTGGGCTAGAGGGAGGTGTCCCTGCCCGTGGGAGGGGTTGGGACTGAGTGATCTTTAAGGTCCCTTTCCAACCCAAACCATTCTGGGATTCTATGAGGCTTTATTAATTCCATGCATTGAAGTAGAAATGATATTTTCTTTGAAGGAACAGAAGAATTCTTGTGTCCCTTTATCCTTTAGGATATCCTGGAGGAGCAGCCCTCAGTTCTCTGGGTCCCTCTAATATATCATGTTCTCCGTTATTGTTGCCATAGTTTGTGCTGGTTTTGAAGACCACAGACATTAAAGTCACATAATTCTCTCTTAGAGTAAGTGATGGAGAGAAATGTTACTGCTATGGAGTGAAGGTGGGAAGCAGTTCAGTTGATGGATACATTTTTCCAGGGAGTGACTGGTAAATCTCTCTGCCCTTGCAAAGGGCACACAGAGAATGGAAACATAATTCAGAAATAGGAGAGTGGGAGTCTCTGATAATACAGCCCAGGGAAAAGGAAAAAAAAAACCAAACAAAAATGCATGACCTGTGCTGGGAAATCCTGAGAGTCCCTGAGGGTAAAAACAGCCCCAAGTGCAGGAGAGTTCCTGCCCTCCTGGAATAGCACTAATGCTGTGCAGCTTATCCCTGCCTGGCTGGTGATTTGTACCCTCAAATGTTTGCACACAAACCCTCTCCCTCCTCTGGGCTGTGTTTGCCTGTGTTTGCTGTTCAGCAGATTTGGTGTAAACTGTTTTGAGAAAGTTCCACTCCAACTTTAGGTGATGTTGGAATTTTCTTCTCTCTGCTTACAAAGCTGCCACGGTAATTATGGGAGTCCAGAGGAGAGATGCTGAGAGAGGGGAATTAATTAATTCCAAAAATGACTTACAGTAGCTTTAGAAATACCAAAGTTAGTCCTTTAATCTCAGTGTGTGGTTCAGATGCTTCTTTCTTTTCAAATAAAGCTCTCATTTAGTACTGTCAAGTTTCTATGGAATAACCATTAGTCCTGTCACTGGCTCAGGACTGAGCCTGGCTGCTTTAAAATTCACTAAGCTCTGCTCTGATTCCAAATCAGCTTTTTTCTACGTGAGGCTGCAGCAATATCCACAAACACCCCTTTTTATCTGGGCTTTGCAGCACAGGGTGGAATTTTCTGGGCTGCAGCGTCAAGGCAACGAGAGGTGAGCCAAGGACCTGGATCCACACTCAGGGCTTTGTTTTTTTTTATCTTCAAAAAAGACCAGCCCCCAATGTAAACCCTCAGATATTACTGGAGGACATCAAGGCACGTCAAGGAAATGTGAAGTGACATATTTGGAGCAGAGGCTCGTTTGTAGTCGGGTGATTCCACGCGGGGTCCTGAGCGCTCGGGCAGGGCTGGGTGGGCTGGAGGAGGGTTTTCCTGCCCTGGGAATCGTGACCTCAGGTGGGTCAGACCTGCAGGTGGTGTTTTCACATGGATGCTACAGTTGAGCTCCTTGTTTTCCTCTTCCTTCTGAAATCCCTTTGGCTGTTCAGGGCCGTGTTGTGGTGGGGTTTTGAACTCCTCCTTGTGTGTTTGCCGGTGTGGATTCAGCCCCAGCTGCTGATGTTCTGCCCAGTGACACGTGCTCAGCTCCCCCAGGAGCTGCTTTTCCTGGGGCTGGGGGGCCACAGGGACCAACAGCAGACACACACACAGATAACCTGGGGTTCTTTTTTAAGACACCTGCTTGAAGTTGCATCAAACTGCCTCTTGTGTTTCTGTCTCAGCGCTCGGGCAGCACCACTGAGGGCTCAGCAATGGAAAGCTGGGCTCAAATGTTAAAGCTGGGCTCAAATGTTAAAGCTGGGCTCAAATGTTAAAGCTGGGCTCAAATGTTAAAGCTGGGCTCAAATGTTACTCATCACTACTACCCAAGTTGCTCACAGCAGTGATCAGGGCACACACAGCCCCAGGCCCTGGGTGAACACCGTCTGTGGGTTCCTGCAGAGCTGCTCCTGTGGCCTGGTGTCCCCTCTGGCTCCAGCTGCTTTTCTCAGTCCTCCTTGTGCCAGGGTGTCTTTTGGATACAGATGCAAGGTTTGGGAGGGGGATTTGTTATGGGATCCCAGAATGGTTTGGGTTGGAAGGGACCTTAAAAATCATCTCGTTCCAAGCCCTGCCATGGGCAGGGACACCTTCCACTTTACCACGTCACTCAGGGCCCCATCCATTGTTCATTTAAGGCTGTTTCCCCCTTTTCCAGGTGTGTCAGGAGTGAAGGCAGCTCGCTTTGAGGAGGCCCTGACAGTGAAACACTGTGCTCTGTCCCTGGTGGGGGAGCCCATCATGTACCCCCAGATCAACCGCTTCGTGAGGCTCCTGCACCAGCACAGCATCTCCAGCTTCCTGGTGACCAATGCACAGTTCCCAGAGGAGATCAGGTAAGAGCTGGATGAAATACCTTCCTACTAAAACATTGGAATGCTGACCTGTGTCTTGATTCCACTTTATCCCCCACTGGAGTGAGCTCTGCATGATGGCAATGGAAAACCCACTCGGCATCTCTTTGGTTTGAACCTCAGTCTCCCTGTGCTCATTTTCATCTCTTTCTCTCCCCCAGTTTGATTTTCCTTCCTGTACCTCCTAAACAAACTGGGATTGCTTCTGGAAGTGAAGAGCATGGAATGTTGTACCTGCTGAAGGAGGAGAACAGGGAGGGAGCTGTGCTTTGAGCTTGGGGATGTGGATACCTGGTGTGAGTGTTTCTGTCAGCCACAGCAGGAGACTGAGCTCATAAATTTTGGGTCTGATCTTTGTTCTCACTCCCTAAGAGCAGCTTTTGGCTCAAACCAGAGATCTGTCCAGCCCAGCATCTCCAGCAGGACCCTGAGTGCAGGACAAGGACACATGACAAGCACACACTCATTGGCAAAGTGGGATCAGAGGTTTTTACCTCCCTCTCAGAGGCACTTGAGCTGTGATTCTGTCAATGTAACAAACATATTAATGGACACTCTGAGAGTCTTTACAAATGCAAAGAAACCCCTTTTCTGCTGCTTTGGAGCATCCAGGCTGCTTTTAACAAAGTCTGAAGCAGAGTAGCAAGGAAACAGCACATGGTGTGAGCTGAGGGTGGGTGGGAGCTCAGAATTCCATCAGCTGATCCCTCTGGCAAAGGCCAAGCCTGGAGCTGGGTGAGCTGAGTGCAGGGTGGCTTTGGGGTGTCACTCAGCTCCTTGTTTCAGCTCAGTCCTCTCTGTGTCAGTACTTCTGATAGAGCTTCCTTTTCACTCCTCATGGTCTGAATATGGCAGTGGGGGGGGGAGGGCAGGCAATTTTGGAGGGAGTAATTATACACCACAAAGGCATTCCAAATGATTGAATAATTGTGTAATCAAGTTACTTTAAGTCATGTATTATGTGCCTGATGGATAGAAATTGCTCTTTCCTAAATATAGCAGTTTAAAAAGAGAGCACACGCTCTATTTTGAAGCTGCACTTCTTCGGATCTGCTGAATCTGTTTGAAAAGAAACAAAAAAGAAAGCGATAAAACGCTGGTCTTGCTGTCTTAAAAATTGCAACTGATCTTTGGCTCTTCAAAGCAAATGATTTGCTTAATGTGGGAACTGAAGTAGGCACCAGGCTCAGTTCTGTGCTGTCAGCAGAGGGGGGCTGGAGTGGAAATGTTACTCCTAAAATAGGCAGAGTGACCTCTGGTGCAGGAAGGGCCTTTGGACAAGGGCCTGCAAGGGCCTCCAAGGGCTGGAGCCCCTCTGCCCTGGAGCCAGGTTGGGAGAGCTGGGGGGGTTCACCTGGAGAAGAGAAGGCTCCAGGGAGAGCTGAGAGCCCCTTGCAGGGCCTGAAGGGGCTCCAGGAGAGCTGGAGAGGGACTTGGGACAAGGGATGGAGGGACAGGACAAGAGGGAATGGCTTCCCACTGCCAGAGGGCAGGATAGATGGGATATTGGGAAGGAATTGTTGGCTGTGAGGGTGGGGAGGCCCTGGCACAGGTTGGGCAGAGAAGCTGTGGCTGCCCCATCCCTGGAAGTGTCCAAGGCCAGGTTGGAGCAACCTGGGCTAGTGGAAGGTGTCCCTGCCCATGGCAGGGGTTGGGACTGGATGATCTTTAAGGTCCCTTCCCACCCAAACCATTCCATGGGAGGGGACTGTGGGCTGGGCTGTTGCTGGGTTCGGGACAGGAGCCCACTGGGCCTCCAGTGTGGTGCCTCCTGGGCCTTCCTCTCCTCTCCTCTCCTCCTCCTCCTCCTCATCTTCTCTCTAGACTTCAGCTCCAGCTGTCCACTCATCCACAAAGTGAGGGAGGTTTCCTGGCTCTGAACAAGAACCCTCCAGTGTGTGTTTGCATTTGTGATCCTCAGAGGTAACAGTGAGCAGATTCTCATCGTTGCTCACAAGCAGATGCTCGGGTTTGGTGTTGCTGTGTCTGCTCCTGCTGGAACCACCTCATGGCTGGTGTGTAAATGCCATGGATTTGGTGTTCTCAGACAACCAAAACCCCATCCTGGTACCTTCCAACTCAATCTCCTGTTAATTGTGAAGTGTAGCTGAGTTCCAGGAACATCAGGTGGGTTCTAGTTCTCATGGCACCCATGGCTGCCCTTTCTCCTTGTTTCCTGAGCGTGTCCAAGCTCATCCTGGCTCAATTCCCAGCCAGGCAGGGCCCTGTAGACCTCTCCTGCTTGGAGCAATATGGTGCAGAAATCTCTCCTTGGGATCTCTTCTAATTCCTTAATTTTCTCGCTCTAACAGTGAGTCTGGCTCTTGCCTGTCGTTAGCTTTGAGTTCCTCAGAGAAGAGATGATTTTTCTCAGCCTGCAGTTTAAAAACCCCCTCCATCTTCACTGGGGCACCTTCTAATTAAGCAAACACAGCACTGAGAAAAAAAAGAGTATTTTGGCTCAGTTTTCCCTGCAACTGAACACTCCAATCCACTTAGGCCTAGAACATTTGCTCATTTTGGAGTCTGTGGCTTTGGGCTGCCAGTCCAGGCAGGCTTGTTTCCCAAACTGATATTTTAACCTGAAATGTTCAGTTTGTTCTGGGTTCTTCATGCAGAGGGAATGTGTTCAGGTGGTTGGTTGAGTGTCCACGTGAAGTGGATTTTTCTGGACACAAAGAGCTCTGCTCAGTCTCATTCTGGCCAGTCCTTGTCCCTTTGTCACCTTCAGGGTGGGCGGGGGGTGGGTGTACTTTTAGGTGGCCCTGTTTGGCAGCTGAGCAATGGTTTCTAATTTCTTCTCATCTTCTCCAAGGAACCACACGAAGCTGGGACTGGTGCCTGCTCATTGCACTCCCAAAGTGCTGTCCCCACACTGAGCTCTGGGGGACACTTGGGATGTGGTTGTTCAGCTCAGAGCCCCTGGGGTGGAAGGTGCCACGAGGGCTGGGTGTGTCACACTCACTGGCTTTGTCCCTTCTGTGTGTCACCAGGGTTTGTCCCCATCCCTGGAGGTGTCCAAGGAAGGACTGGAGGTGGCACTCAGTGCTCTGGGCTGGGGGACAAGTCACAGGTTGGTCTTGATGATCTTGGAGGGCTTTTCCAACCTGGAGTTCTAAGGGAGCTCCTTCTAGGTTGTTCTCAGTGCCCTCAATGACCCCTTTGCTGATGCACCTGTTGCTGCTTCTCTTTTATTCTCTTGATTTCTGGAAGTGTTTGGACTCAGCCCGGGCTCTTCACACAGCACAGGAGGTTTAAACTCTTTAGGAATTACCAGTGTTGGGCTCACAGATGCTGAGCTCACCAGCACAGTGGGACCAGAAAGGAATATTATTTATGGAATAAGGCCTTGTTAGTGGAAGGAGAACATGTTGGTGGTTTGTGTGTGGGTTTATTTTATAAACAGCTTTAATATCCCTTCAAAAAACTGGCTGAGGATCCACCTGCAGGTCAGGTAAGTTCAGTGTATACAGCAGTAGGAAGTGGCTGAGTTATGCCTCTATTAAGAATCCCAGAATCACTGAGGTTGGCAAAGCCCTCCAGGATCACCAAGTCCACCCTGTGCCCAATCCCCACTATGTCCCCCAGCCCAGAGCACTGAGTAGGGGACTCTACCACCTCCCTGGGCAGCCTCTTCCAGTGCCTGACCACCCTTTCCAGGAAGAAATGTCCTCCTGAGGTCCATTTCTATGGAATGGGATTAGTTTTCCATGGGCCAGAGCAAACAGAAGTTGGGGCAGGGGCTGAGCTGTGTGGATTTTAACCATGGGGGCTGTGGGGAGCAGCAGAGCTTCTCCGTGCTTCCCTGGCAGCCTCCTTTGGGAAGCCTTTCCCGGTGTGTTACAGCTACTCTGGAGTGAAATATGTTCCGGTTCAGTGAGGAAAAGATAATTAAATGGTCAGCCAAGGCCTGTGTGTGTGGGTTCCCAGCTTTGGGGGTGTTATTTGGTGGAAGGTTCTAGCAGCTCACCACGGACGATGGTCACTTGGCAGAGCTGAACCCCTGGAACCTGGATGGTTTGCCAAGTTCCTGTTGCTACTGGACCTGCAGAGCAGCTTGGTGGGAGCTCCTGTAACACAAAACCACAAACTGAAGCAACAGCAAGGTCTGAAAACAGCAATTCCCTGGTTTTTCTTTCCACAGGAGCCTGGAGCCAGTGACCCAGCTGTATGTCAGTGTGGATGCCAGCACCAGGGAGAGCCTGAGGAGAATCGACAGACCCCTCTTCAAGGACTTCTGGCAGAGGTTTCTGGACAGTTTAAAGGCCTTGGCTGAAAAGGTACCCAGTTAAGAATGCACTTCTAAATAGGTTTTTTTAATTCCTTCTGCACTTTGCCTGCTCAGGACACCTTTTCTTTCTTCCTTCTCACCTTACTTCTGCTTTCTACAAAAGCAGAGACTTTCTACAAAAGACTTGAGAGGCTTCAGAGGCTCTCAAGGTGGGCCATGGGGTGGGTTCTGGATGTGCTGGGAGCATATTTGCGTGGTTTGTACCTTCAGGTGTATAAAGTTTAGCAGGTTTGACCCGTTTTCCATGTGGGGACAAACTCATTAACAAAAGAATGTGTCTGAAATGAGACAGTAAACTGCTGTGAGAGCTGGAGAGATCATCAAATAATAGAATTCCTGATGAAGGGGTTATGCTGAAAACAGGCTGCTGAGGGAAAGCTGGAAAGCTGGAAATTCAGGGAAGCCTGGGAAGAGTCACAAACCCCCGTATATCACCTTGCTGTGGTTCTCAGAGGTTCCCTTGACCCTGCAGACATGAAACTGTGTGTGCTGGAGTTTGCCAGCTCTGACCACCCCCCTCCTCCGTGGAAATCTGCTTATTTCTGGAAGATTGACCCAAACCAGGGGTGATTTGTGTCCACCAGAGGCAGCTGAGCAGTGACCTGAAGGCCCATGGGACTGTGTCAGCTCAGAGCTTGGTGTGACACGTTTTGTAGCAATTAATGCCCCATCCTGGGCCCAGCATCATATGAATTGATAACAATAGTGCTTCATGAGCAAGTCTCCTCCTCTTCTTTCTGATCCTGTGCTCTGATGGAAGCAAATCCTTGTATTTACCAATTTGGCAGCTGTTGACACGTTCCCTGCTGAGATGAACAGCCAGGAGAGAGGGTTTCCTTTAAATAGTGAGTTTTTCTGCCTTCTGAGATGACAATATTGGGCTATTTTCTGCCAAATCTACTCAGATTAGTAGATCTGGGGGACTCAGCAGGGTTCCAGTTTATTCTGGAAAGTGTGATCAGGTGGATTGTGTGTGAATGTCTGGTCTTAAAATCTCAGGCCAAACTCTTGGGTGTGTTGGAATCAGGTACAAACTGAGTTCTCTGGGAGCAGGGGCGGTGTGGGAACAACAGGAGCTAAAATATTGAAGGCAAAAAAATGTAGAAAAAGCCCTTTGGGGACTTGCTTTTGCTCATCATTTCTTTCCTGCTGCCTCTCTTGACCCTGGATAGATTTGGTTCATTCCTTGCTGGGTGTTGTCAGAAAGTTCCTTGCAAAGGATTGAAGGTGAAAGTATTGGCAGGTCTGTCCATTCAGCTAAAAATACTCTGGCCAAGGTGAAGAGGAGAGGAAAAAGGAGCTCAACTAGCAGGTGCATTTTCTGCTCAGAGCAACTGCACTTTGAAGGGTCCTTGAAACACTGGGAAAACAAGAGCCAATTAATATTTGCTCCAGTTGGGGAAACTGCTCTGCCAGCCCTGCTCAGCTGCACGTGGGGACAGCAAGAGCTCCTGGGGAAGCTGCTGTTTGTTGGGTTTTTCCTCTTAATCACAGAATCCTTTTGGTTGAAAAAGGCCCCCAAAGGCTGTCGAGTCCACCCTGTGCCCCATCCCCACCCTGTCCCCCAGCCCAGAGCACCAAGTGCCACCTCCAGGCCTTCCTTGGACACCTCCAGGGATGGGGACTCTGCCACCTCCCTGGGCAGCCCCTTCCAATGCCTGACCACCCTTTCCATGG
>NW_016690288.1:755725-757865 GCF_001604755.1 Lepidothrix coronata
TCTGCTGCTGCAGCCCCTTCCCCAGCTCCGTTCCCTTCCCTGCACACGCTCCAGCCCCTCCGGGTCTCCTGTTCTGAGGAGCCCAAAAGGGCCCCCAGGACTGGAGGTGCCTCAGCAGTGCCAGCACAGGGGGACAATCCCTGCCCTGCTCACACCATGTTATACATGATTCTGGTACACAGAATCTCCATTAAAGTGCTCCTGGGGCGTGGAAGTGCTGATGCATTGTGTTGGGGAGGTGCTGCTGATTTCTCTGGAACCAAAATCCAAGCCCCATGTTTTCCCAGTGAATCAATCCATCGAGGCTGAGTCAATCCTCCTGAGCCCCAGACGAGCTGGCACTGCAGCTCCTGTGACTCACTGCCAGTGGGAATCGTGGGGAGGTTTGGTCTGTGCACATTTAAAAAATAAAAGTGGGCAAAGGGAGTTGCTGAAAACACAAGTTGTACCTTGCTGGGCTCGCCCTGTGGGGTTTGGCAAGTGCTGATCCTGTCCTGGGGCTGCAGGGGTGGGGGGATCAGGGCCTGCTGCAAAATAATCCTCTGCTTGGATAATCCAGACAGAGGAGTGAGAGAAAGGAAGAGGAGAGGACACAGTCCTGACTGAGAAAGGGTGTTCTTGGCTGTTTTCTTTCTGTAACCAAAACCAGGCTGATTCTTCTGGAACACAGGGATAGAAGGGCAAAGGGGTGGGTTTCAAACCTGTTGCTTCAGTGAGGTGGTTAAAGAACCACAGAATGGTTTGGGTTGGAAAGGACCTTAAAGCTCATCTCATCCCACCCCCTGCCATGGGCAGGGACACCTTCCACTAGCCCAGGTTGCTCCAAGCCCTGTCCAACCTTGGCCCAGTTACACTGAGAATGGATTTCATGCTTTGAACTGAAGTTCTGCCCAAAGTTCTTGAGCCTCAGTAAAGGAGTGAATTTGATAAGGGATCATTCCCAGGAGGATTTGCCTGCCTCATCCAGCGTGTTGGGGATTAGCTGCTACATCCATTTTCAAAGGAAGCTCAGGAGTAAAAGATAATAATCTGTGCTATTTCTCATTGCAGCAAACAAGATGAACCCCCCCCACACTTTGTCCACTACTGTTTGGAGCAAGTTTTATCCTTTCTAGAGCTGTTTTACTGAGCTGATCTTTGTGTTAAACTTCCTGTGCTGAGAATCATTCTGTGAGAGAGGAGTTTGTGTTAAACAGCAGGTGCACTCCCAGAAGGCTCCAGTTGTTTCTTGTGTCCTCTCCCTCCCAAATTAAATTGAGAGGGAAAGGAAAGGCATTAACATGTGCAACTGGGACTGTGCCCTTTCCAAACATCACATCTGAAGTTTTGTAGCCTCGTCCTCTGACAGCCTTGAGGTTGTGAGGATGATTGAGAGGTGACTTGACTTGAGAGACAAGTGCTTGGGGGGAGCACTAAGGATGTGACTCCTTATCTCTGTGTCAGGGTGAGGAATCTCTGTTGAAAGATGTTTCTCCCAGCCATTGCTGCTTCCTAATGCTAAAATCCAGGTGAGGAATGAGGTGCAAATTAATAGTGAGGGTCCAGCAGCTCAGGAGGGAAGGGATGGATTTTCCATCCCTGATGATTTTATAATCAAGTCGATGCTTTTTTCTCCCAAATCTAACATCAACCAGATGTGCTGAGCAAGAAAACAACCCATGGTCTGTGAGCTCTCACCCCCACAGTCAGATTTGGGATCCTTTCTGTTTTGGATTTGGGATCTGTTTCCCTCAGTGTTACTGGACCATGTTCTGTAGGCTGAGAACCTTTGGAAACTGCTGTTGTGGTCCATAAATCCCTGAGGGTTTTCCCAGGGATAGGGATGTGACTGAGACAAGTGGGAATGCCCCTCTGAGTTGCTGATGGATGAAGTGGGGATGCAGCGACCCAGGGTGGCAAAGTGTGTATGGATTTCTACCCAGGCACTGGGAAAACAGCTGGAGATGGACCAGCACAAGTCCCATTCTGGATGTGTTTTTTTCCACAGAATCCCAGGGTGGGTCAGGCTGGAAGGGACCCCAGTGGGTCACTGGTGCCACCTCCCTGCTCAGGCAGGGCCAGCCCAGAGCACAGGGCACAGGATTGTGTCCAGAGGGCTCTGGAATCTCCCCAGGGAGGAGACTCCAGCCCCTCCCTGGGC
>NW_016690288.1:758067-773215 GCF_001604755.1 Lepidothrix coronata
AGCTCCTGCAGCGGGGCCAGCGCAGGCTGTGAGGATGAGGAGGGCACTGGAGCAGCTCCCTCAGCCTTTGCTGCTCAGGGAGATGCTCCAGTGCCCTCCTCATCCTCACAGCCTGCGCTGGCCCCGCTGCAGGAGCTCCCTGGCCCTGCTGTGCTGAGGAGCCCGAGCTGGGCCCAGCCCTGCAGATGTGCCTGCCCAGGGCTGGGCAGAGGGGCAGGATCCCTCTCTGACCTGCTGGAAATGCTCTTCCTAAGATGTTGAGAGACTAAAACAGCTCCTGAAGCAAGTGGCTGCTGGTCCATGGGCTCGATGATCTCTGGGAAGAAGGCCCCTGGTGTCACTCATGCTCTGAGGAACATTCTCCCAACCTTGCCGTGGTGCCACCTCTTCTGTCTGTATTTTCTTGACTTAATCATGATAAATCCTGTCCAATCCACTCCATACCCCGTGCCCTGCAGTACTTGCTGTGCTGCCAGACACCAAGTGGGCATTGCTGAGCTGCTCTAACTTTCAGGGGACAGGTGCCAATGTTCCCTTAAACAGATTGGAGCCACACGCAAAGCGAGCGGGGAACGAGCCCTGGAGGTTAATAGATGTTGTGGCACTGCAGGAACTGATGATGAAGCAGAACCTTGTCCTTCCTGTCCTTCCAGGAGGGTCACAAAAAGCAAAGGAAACAGCTTATTGGCACTGGCAGGAGCTCAGAGCTGGGTCTTTAAACATCACACACAACATGTGCTTCAGATCTGGGGTCTAACCTTGCCCTCAGTGTTTTTCTACTTCAAGGGAATTAAGATTTCATGGAGGAGCAGGGTCATGGCTCTCTGGGGGAGGTGTAACAAATACCTTGGGTTTTTTTCTTTATTAAGAAGAAGATCAAGAAGGGAAATGGTTCCCTCTACCTGCTCTGGGATGTCACCCACTGACAGTGCCTGGGGTGGGTGCCTGTGGCTGGATAACTCCTTGCTGGAAGGTGGTCTGGCCAGAAGAAGGCAAGAGATATAAAACCCATCTCCCATTCCCACCTTCCAGGGCAGCATTGGAATGCTGTTTACAGGTATTTCCTTTTCCAGTTCTGGATGGTGAAGTTTGCATATTTAAACATTCCCAGCCTTGCATCTGCTCCTGTTTACTTTAGTGTTTTTTTTTTCCCCCTCCAACGTGATCCTGCCCTCCAAGTTCCCCTTGGCTTTGTGTGATTGCAAACAGCACAAATACATGGAATCACATCTCCAGCACGTTTCAGGGCTTATTATTATGTAATATATGACAGGAACAATTGCTGTTATGAAAAGACACGTTTGATTTGCAGGGAGATGATTTCTGTGCTTCCTGGGGGAGGGGGAGCCGTGTGTGATGTTTCTGAGCTGAGTGACTTTTTAAGGAGAATTTAAGTGGAAAATCTGCAACAGATGTTAGAATCAGTAATCAATTTTGCGACTATAAATTTGGAAGAATTTGACTCTCCTGCACAGCAAATGCTCTGCACCAGCTGTGTGCTTGTTTAAATGGGTTTGCTAATGAGACTTCTGGTGTAACCCCTTGGAAATGCAGTGTGAGGAGTGTGACACAGGTAAGGTGTTTAATGTGAAGTTATTGCCTCTGAAATGCATCATCTCCTTTCAGTGGAGCTTCCAGGGAGCAGCAATCCAAGGGAGGCTGCAGTGAGATGTTTGGCTGCAGAGGGAGCAAAATCTGATTTCTCCTGCTGTTCCAGTGCCTCTGGGTTTGCTTGCAGGCAGGAAAAGGGGGAAAAATGTTCATGAACGCAGCTCCCAACCAAAGGGATGTGTTATTCCAAGCTCCTGGTTGTCCTGTGTGTCTTGGGAAGGCAGGATAGTGAGGCTGGAGGAAGGCAAGGTGTCTGTGACCTCCCCAGCGAGCCAGAGGCTGAGTTGGGGGTGAAATCCATGTTCTCTTAGTCCTTGTCCAATGCTCTGTCCATTATCCCACACCAATGCCCTGCTCCTCATTCCTGCCTGGGCCTTTGGGGCTGTTTGTTTGCTCCTGGGGGGCTGTTTCAGCTGCAGCTGCTGCCCAGCTGCCACCCTGCTGGTGGCACAAGGCACTGCTGCCCCTTCCCGTGGCCCTTGGAAAGGGGGCTCTTACCTGGGAGCTGGGAATGGGAGTAACAGGGCCCTTCTTTTCCAAGTCCTCTCATCTCTCCTCCTCCTCAGCTCCCAGACATTATCCAGCTTCCTTCCACTTATCATTTAAGGAGCATTTGCTGTTCTTTCCCTCTGTTAAGCACCACCTTTCCTTAGCCTTGAGCTCTTCCTAAAGCTGGATGAGGTGCCAGACTTGGCTTTTAGGGAACTTGGTTCCAACCAGTCTCTATCCCCCCTTCCAGCCCTTCTGTTGTTTATTAACCCAATCACTATCCAAGGGGCTGCTCTGTTCCCTGGGAGCCAGAATTCCCAGCCACCCCAGCAGCTTCCATGCTCTTGGGGGACATCT
Source organism: Lepidothrix coronata (assembly GCF_001604755.1). Taxonomy (NCBI): domain Eukaryota; kingdom Metazoa; phylum Chordata; class Aves; order Passeriformes; family Pipridae; genus Lepidothrix; species Lepidothrix coronata. The sequence continues at coordinate 760,525 of NW_016690288.1, forward strand.
TGTCACATTTTCTCTGGTTGGGAACTGGAATAATCTTCCTGTAAAATCACCCTGGGAAGACAGAGCACGTGTGTGGTTTTATGGAAGCTTTTCAAAAGGAGCCTCGAAATATGCAGAGGAAACTTTTGTCTGCACTTTGCTTTAAAATAAGTTTTTATTTCAGCCTGTAAAGCTGAAGTAACGGGGCCAAATGCCACGGATTGGGATTGTGCAGAGCACTGCAGGATATTCCAGTTTGCTGAATGGAATAGCTCTTGGATTTCTCTCCTTGTTCACTGATTATCAATGGCAGGATGATTCCAATAAGGAGCATTTGTTGGGTTCATTGAATCCATTCATTTGAATCCATTTGATGTTTCAGGAAGGATGAGTTGACAAAGCACCTGCAGGAGTGATGTGTTTTCTCCTCTCAGATGAAGAGGCTGTAACTGAGGTGTAACTGAGGATGTGGATTTCATGGGAATGTGGGAATGGGGTGCTGGTGGGAATGTGCTCATGGATTTGTGCAAGGGAATAAAATCAGGAAGACTTATGGCTTTGGAAGGGTGGAGGAACCCTCTCTTCAGGGGCTGGTTACTATGGGATGTGTGCAGGAGTGTTTGGGTGGCAGAGGCTGCAGTGCTGGGTCCAGACTGGCAGTGGCTGGAGAAGAGAAGGCTCCAGGGAGACCTGAGAGCCCCTTCCAGATCCTAAAGGGGGTTATAAAAGGAGGGAGAGGGACTTCTTTCCATGGGCACATACTGACAGGAGAAGGGGAATGGCTTCAAACTGCCAGAGGGCAGGGTTAGATGGGATATTGGGAAGGAATTGTTGGCTGGGAGGGTGGGGAGGCCCTGGCACAGGTTGCCCAGAGAAGCTGTGGCTGCCCCATCCCTGGAAGTGTCCTAGGCCAGGTTGGAGCAACCTGGGCTAGTGGAAGGTGTCCCTGCCCATGGCAGGGGTGGAATGAGATGATCTTTAAGGTCCCTTCCAACCCAAACCATTCTGGGATTCTGTAATTTTTGGAGTTTATTGTTGTGGACATACCTGAATACAGAAAGCTGGTCATTAGTGACAGTGACAAAGGTCAAAGCAAAGTGGCAGTTCAGAAATGATTTATTTTCCATTTTTTACATAACTAAGGCCTTTGTTGGCTGAGCTTGGATTCTGTTGTGTTCAGACATCTCTAAATGTAATAGTCTGGTGCAGTTCCTGTGCTGACTAGTTCAGGAATCTCCGTTTTTCCTTATCCCAGGAGAGCACTTGGCTGCTCATGACTGTGTTTGGTGAAGGAACTGATACCAGATGCACTGTGAATGATCTTCCCTAACTGCTTAATTCTACAACCAGCAGGGGATGGAGTGTTTGGTGAGCCCTGGAACTGGAGGGTTGATGATCCGTGGGATAATACAACTGCTTACAGACCTGTAAAAACTCTTGTCTGCTCCATTGCTTTTATGGCATTCTGGCTCTGTGTTGAAATTTGCTTAACAATCCTGAGGAGCCTCATCTCCTCTCTGGGCTCTCCTGAAGAGTCCAGCCTGCTGTGGAAGCGGGAGGATCCAAAGGCTTTTCATGGAGACTGGGTTTAATGTGAGATGTCGGAATTTCGGGTACTGTCAAGCATAGAGCCTCAAGTCAGGCTCCTCAGGGGGAGAAGAACTCACACTGTGCATGCAGAGACACTGAGGACTTGAGTAAACTCTTTGTTGTGGTTTTATTTATTAAGAAGCAGCGTAATTTCTGAACATAATCATAGAATAGAACCACAGAGTGGTTTGGGTTGGAAGGGAACTTAAAGATGATCCAGTTCCACCCCTTGCCATGGGCAGGGACACCTTCCACTAGCCCAGGTTGCTCCAAGCCCTGTCCAACCTGGCCTTGGACACTTCCAGGGATCCAGGGGCAGCCACAGCTGCTCTGGGCATCCCTGTCCCACTATCCCAGGGCGCTCCAGGATGCTCCCTCAGCACACGGGCCCTGCCACTGGACACCACCATGCAAAAGGAGGGCACCAATTGCTTCAGACTGTGGTAAGGTCATACAATCCCAGGATGTGCTGAGCTGGGAGGGACCCCCAAGGATCCTGGAGTCCAACCCTCAGCCCTGCACAGGCCCAGCCCCAAGAGTCACCCCCTGTGCCCCAGAGGATCAGCCAAACCCTCCCTGAGCTCTGGCAGCCTTGGGGCTGTGCCCACTGCCCTGGGGAGCCTGGGCAGTGCCCAACCAGCCTCTGGGGGAAGAACCTTTGGCTGAGATCCAACCTGAGCCTGCCCTGACACAGCTCCAGCCATTCCCTGGCTGCTGTCCCTGGTCCCCCCAGAGCAGAGCTCAGTCCCTGCCCCTCCTCTGCCCCTGCCCAGGCAGTTGGAACTGCACTGAGGTCTCCCCTCAGTCTCCTCTTCTCCAGCTGGACACACCAAGTGCCCTCAGTGTCCTCCCATGGCTTCAAATCAAGGCCCTTCCCCATCCTCGTGGCCTCCTTTGGACACTCTCTAATGGCTCAATCCCTTCCCTCCATTGTGTCCCCCCAAACTGCCCCAGTGTTGAGGTGAGGCCGCCCCAGGGCAGAGCAGAGCGGGACAATCCCCTCCCTGATGCCCCCAGGACAGGGTTGGCCCCCCTGGCTGCCAGGGCACTGCTGACTCAGGGCCAACTGGCACCACCAGGACCCCCAGGGCCCTTTCCTGGCACTGCTTTCCAGCCTCTCATTCCCAGACTGTCCATCCATCCAGGGTTGCCCCATCCCAGGGGCAGAATCCGGCACTTCCCCTTGTTGAACTTCCCGTGGTTGGTGATTCCCAGCCCTCAGTGCTGGGGGTGGGGGGGGTTGCAGCAGGATCGATCTCCACATCCCAATTTTCTTGCAGAGCATCATCCAGGTGCCCTTCTGGGACTGCTTTTAAAGCACCATCCCAATGTGTGCTGGGATGGGAGTGTCCCCTCTCCTCACTCCTGGCCCATCCTGCTCTGTCCATCACTATGCAGGAATTCTCTTTGTCCCCAGCTCAATCTGGAGCTGAACTACTTAACAGAATGGGCAGTTAAAATGTTTAAAGCTTATTTATCTGCCCATAATATTTGTTGTTTTAGAGCCCAGCTCCTGAATTAGGGCTTTACAAGAGCCCTGGCCTTGCAAGGATTGTTTAATCAATGAGAGAAATTTATTTTGGACTCTCTGTTTACCTTGGTCCTTGTCGAGTGAAACGGGCAGGATCTCCAGCAGGTGGGGGGGGCTTTCAAATCTATTTTTAGGTGATTTGGACAAAACCCAGCAGAAAAATATCATAAATCCTTTGCTTTGCAGTCCACGAGAGTGTTTTTTAACAAGGTAATTATGTTTTTATGGCAGCTCAGTCTCTGCTTTCATCACTTGAGGTTGCATTGCTGGTTTGTTATTTCCTGAGATAACAAGTGGCAGTTCATTCTCTTCAGTACAATCCCACCTTCCCAGGCTGTGTCCCTGTGCTGTGCCACCCTCACAGGGAAGGATTCCGTCCCAATATCCCACCTAACCCTGCTCTCTGGCAGTTTGAAGCCATTCCCCCTTGTCCTGTCACTCCAGGCCCTTGTAAATAGTCTCTCTCCAGCTTTCTTTTAGTCCCTTCAGGTCCTGGAAGGCCACAGGTGGGTCGGCTTCCCTTCCTCTTCCCTTCCATGACAGGACTCAGCATGAAGCTGTGCCAGGGCAGGCTCAGGTTGGATCTCAGCCAAAGGTTCTTCCCCCAGAGGCTGGTTGGGCACTGCCCAGGCTCCCCAGGGCAGTGGGCACAGCCCCAAGGCTGCCAGAGCTCAGGGAGGGTTTGGCTGATCCTCTGGGGCACAGNCAAAGGTTCTTCCCCCAGAGGCTGGTTGGGCACTGCCCAGGCTCCCCAGGGCAGTGGGCACAGCCCCAAGGCTGCCAGAGCTCAGGGAGGGTTTGGCTGATCCTCTGGGGCACAGGGGGTGACTCTTGGGGCTGGGCCTGTGCAGGGCTGAGGGTTGGACTGGATGCTCCTTGTCAGTCCCTCCCAGCCCAGCACATCCTGGGATTCTGTGTGTCCCCCCTGCTGTGCCCCTGTCCCAGGTGGGTCAGGGATTCCTGCTCAGCTCACAGACCCCACTCCCTGCCCAGCTCAGGCCCTCGGGGCCTCTCCTGGACTCACATTCCAGGAAAACAACACCAGCCTTTCTCACACGTAGCTCACGAATGTTCAGACTGCAACGAGAGCTTTGCTTCCAAACAGTCTTATTTCTTTTTTATTTCTTCCTCTGAGATGATGCATCACACAGTCACAGGATGGAATGTTACCAGGTATCCTGAATTTTTATTTTGGGGGGAAACAAAGGCTCCGTGTCTTTCTCTCGGGGAATTCACCAGTACTCCTGTATTACGCTAAAATACAGATGGAATTTAATAAATCTAAAAGTCTTTTACCTTCATGCAGAAGATTTCTCACGGCTCCTCTGCTCTGCCTGGCCAGGGGGATGGAGGTGGTGGCCCTTTGGAGTTAAACATCCACTAATTCCCTGGGAACTGAACCATCACCAGGCTGTGTGGTCTGTTTAACAGCAAGCTTGAGGTGGTTTTTGCTGCTGATTTGATGTGATCTGTTTTAATGCCTCTTCTATTTTAAGTCCCATTGCCTTGGACTTCTTTTTCCCTGGGTATAAATTTTACATGATTCCTTGAAACTGCCCCAGAAATATGGAAAAGAAATGAATAATCCCTGGAATATTGTTGGGGCTGATTTCCAAGAGTTAAGTGTATTAAAACCAAGGCCATGAAAAATGGATAAGGAGCAGTCATGGTTCTGGATTTGCTTGAGAACAACATTTATGGGTCTCAAAACAAAGCTGTTGCTGTACTTTGTGTGACTTATAGAGATTTTTTAATAATCTGATTAATTTCCACTGGAGTGTGAAGCAATAAAGTAGATTACAAGCACGTCCAGGAAGAACGATTGTGGAGGGGAATGTGACTTAGGAAGGCAAGAGAATGAAAATTGGTGGGTTTTTTTCTCCTTGCTTTCCAGTCTGGATCCCCCGTTCTTGTGCTTCACACATCAGCAGCTGCTTTGAAATTCTGGCTTGGGAACCTGAGCTGATGTGCTCACATCACTGCAGGATTTCCTCCTTCTTTGGAGGCAGAATTTGAGAGCTGGTCAATCCAGCTCCATTTGGGATGACCTGGAGAGGTTGTGTTGATTGATGTCTGTCTTTTCAAACCCTGATACAAACCAAAAGTCCAACTTTGATGGTTTTCTAATTCTTATTCATGACAGTTTTCATCTTATCTGCAGGACCTTTAAAAGAATAAGGAATTTCATCTGGAGATCAGACTTGGCACCTCAGAATAATTGCACTCAGAGAGACAATTTTGTTTCTTACCTAAATGTGGTAAAGCTGAAAGAATTAGAATTTGCTTTGCTCTTTGACCTTTAAAGGGACTGAATTGGACTCCAGTGGTGAGAAAAGATGTAGGACCAGTCCCTCATCATGTGGACACATCACCTTGGAATTGGTTTTTTTTTCCCTGATCCTCTAATTAGTTTTTTTCCTGTTTCTCTCACAAAGATCAGGAATGGCTTTGACATGGAAAAGTAGGAGCAGGTTCATGTTTTGGTTGGTTTTTATGTTTTTTTAATTTAAAGTTTGGGGTTGTTTTTTAAAAAACATCCTAGCTGCTTTGGTATTAACACTCAGATCGTGGAATCCTGGAACGCTTTGGGTTGGAAGGGACCTTAAAGACCCTCTCATTCCACCCCCTGCCATGGGCAGAGATCCCACCCACTCAGTCAGCTTTGAGGGAAGTCTGTAAGTCTCAGCTGGGAAAAAGTGAGCACTTAAAAAGCTGTTTTTATGCTTACACATAGATGGAAACACAAATCTTGGGGCATTTCTGAGCCTTTCTTTAGACACCCATATTTAACACGAACAACAGATTATTTTCTGGTGGTCTCACATGTAATAAACTGAATTATCCAAATCCAGGGAAAACCTCAGTTTTGAAAATCTGGTGGGACTGCAAACTCTCAAGGCTGACTTTCCAAATTAGCTGTGTCTCAATTCCAGCTAAACTTAGATCACAGTAGTATTTGGGTCACTCCAGGCAAGAAAATACTGGGCACAGGAAGAGACCTCGAAGGTTTTGAACCTTCAGAAACTCCAGGACAGGTGGAAAATCAACACCCCCAAGCACTTCAGAAGCAATAATTTGGTTTGGTTTTTCCCCACACCGGGACAGGCAGCAAAGAAGATCCTTAGTATGAGATTTAATGTTGTGCTGGAGCTGGTTCAGGGTCCAAAGAGAGGGTGCTGGGCTTTGTCCCCATCCTGGGGATGAGTTGGGAACAACTGGGACATCCTGGGGGAAGCCCAGGGGCTCTGGTGCTGAGCTGCAGGTTTAGGCTGGGCTTTAGGCTCCCTTTGCAAGCCCTAAAATCGATGCTCTGAGCTTTGCTGGGCTTGTACAGCAGAGCAGCTCGTGTGTTAATTACCCTATGCTAATCAGCACCTTTTTTAGCAGTGGAGACAAAGCTCCACTCGCTTTCACTGGTGTATTAATAGCAAATTCTGGAACAATGGGTGGTTTTAGCAGGTTCCTACGCATCACAACCTATTCAGGTTGTTGCTTTAATGACTCTTGGCCTGAAGAAAGGAAGCTGAAAACTTTTGGGCTCTTGTGCTGAGAAGGAACTTCTCCTGTGCTGTGGAAATTTGCTCAGCACGACAATCCCTGGGTCCTGCAACGTGACTCTTGGAGGACACTGTTCCTCCAGTGATGGATGAGCCAGAGCAGAGTGAGGAGCTTGTTAGGGGAGGGGAGGGTCCAGCTTGCCAAAAAAATGGATTAATCTGCATCCTTTCAAGGGCACTGAGTCTTCTGATGGTGATGATGTTCTCCTGGTGCCACACTGAGTCCAGAGGAGGCCATGGAGATGCTCCAAGGGCTGGAGCCCCTCTGCCCTGGAGCCAGGCTGGGAGAGCTGAGGGGGTTCACCTGGAGAAGAGAAGGCTCCAGGGAGAGCTGAGAGCCCCTTGCAGGGCCTAAAGGGGCTCCAGGAGAGCTGGAGAGGAACTGGGGACAAGGGATGGAGGGACAGGACAAGGGGCAATGGCTTCACACTGCCAGAGGGCAGGGCTAGATGGAATATTGGGAAGGAATTGTTGGCTGTGAGGGTGGGGAGGCCCTGGCACAGGTTGCCCAGAGAAGCTGTGGCTGCCCCTGGATCCCTGGAAGTGTCCAAGGCCAGGTTGGAGCAACCTGGGCTAGTGGAAGGTGTCCCTGCCCATGGCAGGGGGTTGATCTGGGTGATCTTTAAGGTCCCTTCCAACCCAAACCATTCCATGGTCTGCAGAGCTCTGGGAGCCTGGAGGCTGAACAGAGCTGGCTTTGGGAGAGGCAGAAATGATCTCCAGGCCTCTTCCAAGGGCACTGTCTCCAGGCTTTGGAAAGCTGTGAAATTTTGGGTTGTGTTGGGATTTGAAATTCCCTTTTGCTGCATTTTGGATCCTTTATCCTTGCCGAGGTTTCTGCATAAAAACACACGTTACCGACTCTGCTGAAGTGATTCTTGGCTCCAGGGTTTTTTTTCCTGATCCACATCCCTGTGACAAGTAATTTCCAAGTGTGAAAATTGCTTTGATATCTTTATTCAGCACTTGCTCACTTAGGAAGTTGTTGCATAACCCAGGCAAGGGAAGAGGCTGGAGTTTTGGGAAAGGACTTTTCCAGTGCTGGGAAAGGGCAGCTTTCCAGTTGCTCCAGGAATGCTGGGCTGTGGGGCTGCACTTCCAGTTTTCAGGCTGTTTTGTGCCGTGATCAGAGCAGGTCCCTGCCAGCTCAGAAGCTCTGAAAATGTGTCCTGAAGTTGTTTTGCAAGTCAGGCCTTCCCTTGAAGGGAGGGAGCAAATCTTAATGAGCCCGAGGAGCTGCCTTTGAAGTGGCTTCCTGCTCGTCCCCCAGTCCCTGCAAAGGCTCTGTGAAGTTGTGTGAAGGAAAGAGCAATTTTTGTTTGGAGTTTGCACCATCATTTCCTCTCCCCAGAGGGTGCTTTTGCTGTTCAAGCAGCTCAGTGTTTGTGTTGACAATACTGAGATTCATTAGCTGCAAAAATAGGCATTTCTTGGAGGTGTCTGGGCAGGAAACGGCATTTTCTAGCAATGAAATAACTTGAGCTGTGCCTGAGAAAGGTGTGTGAGTGTTCAGGGTGCCTGCCTTGGAGCTAGGAAGTGGGGATAAAAATAAAGGGGTTATTATATTTACTCCCAAATGGTGGGACACTGTTCCTGTGCCTGAACAACAGAGCCAGTGCGAGGGACACGATCCAAGGGAAGGGCTGGGTTGGAAAAGGGAGATGATGCTCCCCTGTCCCACTTGGAGAAGGGAGATGATGCTCCCCTGTCCCACTTGGAGAAGGGAGATGATGCTCCTCCTGCCCCACTTGGAGAAGGGAGATGATGCTCCTCCTGCCCCACTTGGAAAGGGAAATGCTTCCTCTGCCCCATATGGAGAAGGGAGATGATGTTCCTCTCCTGTCCCCCTTCAGAAGGGAGATGATGCTGCCCCTGCCCCACTTGGAGAAGGGAGATGCTCCTTTGCTTTGGGTGGAGGAGGGAGGTGCTCCCTTTTCCCACTTGGAGAAGGGAGATGATGCTCCCTCTGCCCCATTTGGGGAAGGGAGGTGCTCCCCTACCTTGGTTGGAGAAGGGAAATGCTCCCTCTGCCCCACCTGGAGAAGGGAGCTGATGTTCCTCTCCTGTCCCACTTGGAGAAGGGAAATGCTCCTCTGCTTTGGTTGGTGAAGGGAGATAATGATCCTCTCCTGCCCCACTTGGAGAAGGGAGATGCTCCTCTGCCCCAACTGGAGAAGGGAGCTGATGTTCCTCTCCTGTCCCACTTGGAGAAGGGAGATGCTCCCTCTGCCCCATTTGGAGAAGGGACATGTTCCCCTGCTTTGGGTGGAGGAGGGAGGTGCTTCCTTTTCCCACTTGGAGAAAGGAGATGTTCCCCTGCTTTGGTTGGAGAAGGGAGCTGATGATCCTCTCCTGCCCCACCTGGAGAAGGGAGATGATGCTCCCCTGGGATCACTCCACCCCCTGCTCTTTGCTGCACATTTGGGGTGTCCCCCCTTCCCTGTCCCTCCTGAGATCAGCCCTGGGCTGTTTCGTGGAGAACAATTCTGTTTGATCTACGAGAAGATGAATGTTGAGGAGGAGGGAATTAAAAAGAAATGATAAAAAAGAAGCAGCCCCAATCCCTCTTGGTTATTGAAGTGGGAAGGGAACACTTTGTCAAAGTGACACCAGGTCCTTTATTAACCCTTTCTGGCCTGGAGGGTGTCAGCATTTGTATTATTATAGAATATCCTGAGCTGGAAGGGACCCACAAGGATCCAGTCCAAGCCCTGGCCCTGCACAGACACCCCAAATCCCACCCTGCCCCTGAGAGTGTTGTCCAAACACTCCCTGAGCTCTGGCAGCCTTGGGGCCATGACACTTCCCAGATCTTCTGAGAGACCAGGACCTCAGATCCACTCAACGAAAGGCTTTTTTTATCCTAAATATCCTCCCCTAACCCTGCTCAGGTTTGTGCTTCCCTTGTGCCCTGTCCTGCCACTGAAAGGCTGCAGTGCTTTTTCAGGGCAGCCTGGCAGGATTTTAGCAGGAATTTTTAGCAGGAATTGCCTGAAGGGAAAATACTGCTTTTCCCCAGGTAGGATCTTCATTCCTTTGCCCTCGAAGCGTTTGGGGAACACAAGGCTGAGCTGCACCCTGGAACTTGCATTTTTGGGACCCCCATAGAGAAAGGTGCCTGTTGCTCTGTAGCTTTGAGAATCCATCAAGGGACAAAGCCCAGAATCTCTGTTTTGTGAGCATCCTGCCAACCCTGAGGGGGTTTGTGTCCTCCAGAGAGCAAGACTGGAAAGATTTCGGGGACTGAGTGACACGTGCCAAAGTGCCTCTCAGTGGTTTTCCCCCTGTTAAGATATTTCTTGGACAATATTTTATATTAAGGTGCCTTTAATGGATGTGGGGCAATCCCAAGGAAACCCCAGGGCTGTGTGTTAGACCGGCCTGCCCTGATAACCTGGATTTCCTTTGCCACCCGATGGGCATCTGTGCTCCTGCCCCTTCCCGGGGCTGCTCCTCTGCCCCCGGAGCTTTTTGGTGTCAAACAGATGCAGTTCCACACCCTTGACTCGCCCTCCCCTCCACAGGGTTTGTTATTTGATTAACTCCTCTTCCTCTCCCCTTCCCCTGATGCCTGCAGGGGGGGAAATAAGTTGCTTTTCCCGGGAAAAGCAGGGAGCAGAACCTCAGCCTGCTTTGAGATCCCGCCGCCTCAGCTCGTTGAATTCTCGGGGTTTAAGCTCTTTATTTCTTGGTTTGCTGCACTTATAAGAGGCTCTCCTGGGGCTCTGTTGTACAACAAATACAAATAAAACATGAATAAAGCAATCTGACTGCTGGCATTCCTCAAGGATTACTCCCAGAGAACATTTTGGGCCTGTTTAGTCATTTTGATGTGTCCCTTCTCCAGCTTTTCCTAGAAACACTTGGGAGATGTTGCCCTCTGGAAAGAGGCTTCTTCAGTCACAACAGTAAATTTTGATTTTCCTACCTGTTTCCTGTATCCACTTGAGTTTCTTTCCCTGCTTTCCCTCCCCGGTTGTGATTAATTAATACAGTTTTTGGGATAGTTCAGTTATGGAAGTGATGGATGCACAGTTATTCCTTGTCAGTGCTGCCAGGAGTTGTGGGGCAGGTACTGCCTGGGGGGAAAACACCCAAATTTGGTTAAAAACAGCCAAACCCAACCAACAAATACAAGACAATTGGTGTGAATTCTGAAATATTTTTTAAAAAATGAAATTAAGGAAAAATGAACCAAAACTAGCAAAAAATGAGCACAAATAAATGGGGTTAAGGGAAGGAAAGTGGGCAAAATTGGTTAAAAGTTATAAAAAGATATTAAAAAATATATAAATTTGATAAATATCATTTAAAAGTACTAAAGAAACCCAGAATTGGTAAAATGGTTAGAAGGGACAAAAAGGCCAAACTAAAATCACAAGAGAATATAAAACTTAATAAAAAGAACCCAAAAGCCACAAAAATGATAGAAAATGGATAGGATCCAGGCTGGGATCCAGGCTGGGCCCAGCTGAGGAGCCTGGAGCTGCTGTGGGTTTGTTGCTGTGGATTTGTTGAGGGCTCTTTCCCTCTGGCTGAACTGTCCCCTTTTATAGTTTACAGTGGGGGGGGATGGCAAAGGAGTTAATCAAAGAGCCCTTCTGCTGGGAAAACTGCTCTGTAAGTAAATTCCAAAAATAAGGGAAATAAAATTCCAAAAATAAGCGAAATAAAATTCCAAAAATAAGTGAAATAAAACATCAATGGGAGCTGGAAAAGCTGGAAACAAGCGGATGTCACGGCGAGAGTGGATTTGTTCCGTGGCCAAGTGCTCGTGTGGAGAGTCCTTTTGTCCCCAGGAGCTTCTCTGGAGAGCAGCCCTTGGAGGGCAGATCAGAACAGCTCCAAGGACAGAAGCTCTGTGAGTGCTGTCACTGTTCAGGGTGGATACTGGGCAAAATTCCTCCATGGAAAAGCTTGTCCAGCCCTGGCCCGGCTGCCCGGGACGGTGGGGGAGTCCCCAGCCCTGGAGGGATTTAACACACGTGGGTGTGGCCCTTGGGGACAGGGGGCAGTGGTGGCCTTGGCAGTGCTGGGGAATGGCTGGGTTTGAGGATCTCAGAGGGCTTTTCCAACCTGGATGAGTCCGTGTTCCTATGGAAGTCACCAGTGCCAGATGAACGAAAACATCTGTAACTAATGGGGCCATTTTATGCCTGGGGAAGCAAATCAAAGAGAGTTAAATTTCCTGGTTATTTTCCCATTAAGTTAAAGCTCCTGTAAAAACGAAGTGCCTGGGAAATCCAGGAGGAATATCAGTCATTTTGTGGGATAAGGTGGCTCAGCTCCGATGCTGGGGAGTAAATGCCTTGAAAGAACAAGGGAGGAGGCTCCTGCTTTGGTTCAATCTCTGGAATAAAGGAATGATTTAATCTCTTTTTTCCTCTTTGAAGTCCCAGGGCTGGAACATCCCTGTGCCAGAGTGGGATCCTAATGGGATTTTTTCCTTGATTCCAGGAGCAGCGCACGGTTTACAGGCTGACCCTGGTGAAAGCTTGGAATGTGGATGAACTCAAAGCTTATGCTGAGCTGATATCCCTTGGAAAACCAGACTTCATCGAGGTCAAGGTGAGCTGCCTGGAGCTGTTCCCTTTTTTTCCATCGTTTTTTTTCCAGTTTTTAAGTCCCCATTTCCCCCCCTCTTTAGTCTTCAACTTTCTGAGCAAAACTCTCCTCAAGATTTCAGTGACCTGTAAGGAACTTAACTCTTCCTTTTAATCAGTATTTTCTAATGTGCATTTGGAGTAGGTTTCAGTGGGCCACAAGTTAAGTTTTGTGCCAGCCAGCCTTGATTTCTGCCCAACACAATTTCTGTATTTCTCATGGAAACGGGGACTGATAAATAGATATTCCTTCTTCATGTCAACCAGCACTTTGAACAAATTAGTCTGGGACAAGCTGGCAGTTTGTGGTGTGATTCTTCCCATCCTGGTGTCAAATTTTGCCAGGGAAAAAGGTGATAATATCAGGTTTAGTGATGTGGCTGCTGTTTGTACACAGCAGGGCAGGAGGGGCTTTGTCATGGGGTTCATGG
>NW_016690288.1:773408-776508 GCF_001604755.1 Lepidothrix coronata
TTTTCCTTTTCCTTTTCCTTTTCCTTTTCCTTTTCCTTTTCCTTTTCCTTTTCCTTTTCCTGTTCCTTCTCCCCTTCATTTTTTTAACCTTGTTTTTGAAGAAAAAGCCTGGACTTTGCTGCAGTGGAACAAACCCAAGGCAGTGTTGAAAGGTCTCTCTCTCTGAATGTGCTGCTGAAGTTGAGACCTTGATCCAAAATCAGGGTTTGGGGAAAAAAACCCCTCACTTTTACCTTGTGTATCAAACTGCTTCATATTCCTTGGGTCAAGCCAAGCAGGAGGAGTGTTCCTGTGGGAAGAACTCCTGATCTCCAGGATGCTGGAAGGCAGGGATGGAGCTGTGGGTGTTGGTGCTGCTGAGGCTGCTCTGCCCTGGGCACCAATTAGTGCAATGGGTTGGGTTTAAATCAGTGTTTCCAAACACTGATTCCCTGGGAATTCTGCAGGGCAAACATCTGCCTCCTCCAAAGGCACAGGGCTGCTCTTCCCTCTCCCCCCCTAGTCCTGCTTTCCCAGAGTTCAGCTCTTCCCTGGAAAAATCGTGCCTTGGACTGCCAGGGAAGTAGGTGAGGAAGGAGGTGAGTGAAAAATGTGCTCCTGGGGCTCTTCCAGCTGGGACAGGGGCATCCCTGGAACACTTCCCCCTGAGGCAGAGAGGGGTGGGAGACATTCCCAGGATCCATGTAGTGGGCTGGTGGCACTGAGGGCTCAGCCTTGCTCAGCTGCAGGGGGTCAGAGGCTGGCAGGACACACAGGGGTCAGCTGGGTGGGTTTGGGGCTTTTCTCGGCCTGATCCAAGTGGGAGTTTGCTGTTTCTTGGGGATTTTTAATAATAAAAAGTATGTGCTGTCTAATGTCACCTCATTCCACTTGCAAGCAGGAATCCCAGAGTGGGTCAGGCTGGAAGGGACCACAGTGGGGCATCTGGTCAAGCAAGGTCATCCCAGAGCACATGGCACAGGACTGTATCCAGATGGTTCTGGAACATCCCCGGTGAGGGAGACTCCACACCCTTCCTGGGCAGCCTGGGCAGTGCCTTGCTCTGAATGTCCTATTTCCAGAAATAGGACATATCCCTGAATTCCCAGCAGCTCATCCTGGCCAGGTGCCTTCAAGCCAAGGGACATCAAGGACATTTTGTGCCTCAGTTTCCTTCTCTGGGAACAGTTTAGTGTCGTGCCTGTGCTCTGGTCCCAAAAGCTGGCATGTGGAAAGTCTCTTGTGTTTCTAATCCCAAGAGCTCAGGGACCCAGGGAAATTGGGGTTTAAGCCTTTTTAAAGGATGCAACATGCCTCTGCTGGCTGGAAGTGTTGGGAAAGCCTTCCCTTCCCAGTCCCAGATGAAAACCCACAGTCCAACGTTTCACAGCTCCAAGGTGAGCTGTGCACTCAAACCCCACAAACACCCTCTTCACTTTGCTCTTAGTTTCCAGCCTGGTGGAGGGAGGGTGATTTTCCCAAGCTCTCCAAAGCAAACAGGAGGTCTGACAGCAGCTCAGCCCCAGGAGAGAGGAGAGAGAGAACAAGAGCACAGCTAATTCCTCCTCAGCTCCAGCAGCGGGAAGGAGTTGTCAGTGCTCAGGACAGGAAGGAGGCTCCATTTTTTTTCCATGTAATTGAGGTTTTAAATGGAGCTGTGCTGCCCTGTGATCTGGGTTTGGAAAAGAAGAAAGGCAGGTTGATTCCCTGGAAGTGTGGATGTGCTGTTGTGCTCCAGCAGCAGTGCTGGAGCTCCTGTTCACACAGGGCAGGCTCAGGTTGGATCTCAGCCAAAGGTTCTTCCCCCAGAGGCTGGTTGGGCACTGCCCAGGCTCCCCAGGGCAGTGGGCACAGCCCCAAGGCTGCCAGAGCTCAGGGAGGGTCTGGACAACACTCTCAAGGACAGGGTGGGATTGTTGGGGTGTCTGTGCAAGGCCAAGAGTTGGTCCCTCCCATCTCAGGATATTCCATGATTTTCTGATCTGGTTGCTGTGGTTGGCACCAAAAGAGGAACGTTGTCCCTGGGGAAGGGTCTGTCCTTGCTAAATCATGGAATGGCTTGGGTTGGGGGAGACCTTAAAGACCATCCAGTCCCACCCCCTGCCATGGGCAGGGACACCTTCCACTATCCCAGGTTGCTCCAACCTGGCCTTGGACACTTCCAGGGACGGGGCAGCCACAGCTTCTCTGGGAAAGTGAAGCTTCATCGTGCAGCTCACGGGAACAACATGACTTTGTGCCTTCCCCCCTGAGCTGAGCCTTCCAGCTTCTCCCCATCCCTTTTCATTTCAGGAGGACAACCCAAGCCTGGCTGCCCTCGCTCCAAGGGCTGTTTGTCCCACAGTGTCTGAGGGCAGCACTTTGGGCAGAGCAGAGGTGACAGTCCCAGCACAGAATCTTCTCAAGGCTTTGTGAAATCAGTTTGTGGCCACTTGGAAACACTTGTCCCTGATGATTTCCCTGCAGCACCTCCACACCAAGCTGGGGGTGGTGTCTGGCCCAGCTGAGGATGCTGCTCTGGGGCTGCAAAGCTCCTGAGGCTTTGCTGCAAGATTCTAATGACCAAGGAAATGTGTGGGAGGAAGGAGCAGAGGGAAGTATCAGTCCCAATCTGCTCAGTCTTGTCATATTAAACACTAAAGATTATTTAAGTGCTTAAAGTAATGAGGAAAATGAGCTGTGCCTTAATGAGTTTTTAATTGCAGCAGCAAGAGGGGACTGCCCCCACCTGTCAAAAAAGCCACTGAGTCCTGCTGAATCCCAGTTGGAATTTAAATGAAGGGAGGTGAAGCTAAATCTCCTGTTCTAGTGCCTGCTATAAATAAACCCAAACCATGGATGATTTCCATGCATGAAAATAGCCCAACATTGACCAATTACTGTCCCAGAATCACAGGGTCAGGAAGGTTGGAATGGACCTGTAAGATCAAGTCCAACCATCCCCCCAGCACTACCAGGGTCACCACTGGCCATGTCCCCAAGTGCCACATCCCCGTGTTTTTTGAGCACCTCCAGGGATGGGGACTCCACCACCTCCCTGGGCAGCCCCTGCCAGTGCCTGACCACCCTTTCCATGGAGAAATTCCTCCTGATGTCCAACCTGACCCTCCCCTGGCACAGC
>NW_016690288.1:776787-778395 GCF_001604755.1 Lepidothrix coronata
TGGGGCACAGGGGGTGACTCTTGGGGCTGGGCCTGGGCAGGGCTGAGGGTTGGACTCCGTGATCCTTGGGGGTCCCTCCCAACTCAGGAGATTGTGTGATTCTATGATCTTACCACAGTTTGAAGCAACTGGTCCACTCAGTGCTGGCCCAACACTGGGGTCTAAATGACCTTTCTGAAAAATCACGGGTTTCTCTGGTGGCTTCCCTGGCTTTGCTTGAGACAGATCGTGTTTCAGTTGGCCCAAAGCTGGATGAAGGGTCTTGCTCACAGATTTTTATCTGGGATGTTTTTATGGGAGAACAAGAGGGTTTTAAACAAGTTTAACAACCAAGTGTAATGTTCCTGGAGGTGGCACTTGATGCTCTGCAGAGGGAAGTAGCTCACACCAAATCCAGCATCATCCTATATTGGCCTTTTGTGTTTTCTGTGGCTTCATCATCACAGTTTTTCCCTTTTCATGGCCAGGAGTGAGGGACCTGTTCCAGAGTGACACTGAGAGTGGCTGATGATCAGTGAGGTTTGTTGCTGTGGGATGTGAGAGTCCAACAACTACCAACATCCCTGGAAGTGACAAGGCCAGGTTGGATGGGGCTTGGAGCAACCTGGGCTAGTGGGAGGTGTCCTTGCCCATGGTAGGGGGTGGGATGAGATGAGCTTTAAGGTCTCTTCCACCCCAAACCATTCCATGATTCTGTGATTGTACCATAGGACAGAAAGTCAGGGGTTCAATTCTGACCCAGATGAAGACAGGAAGGGTTGTGTTCCAGTCTAGTCTCAAGGTTGCTGCTGGGATTCCCTTCCCTGCAAAAACTCAGACAAAAACTCCTGCCAGTGTGTCCCTGGCCTCTGGTCCAGCCCTGGCAGTTGTGGTGCTCACACAGCATTTGTCACCTGGGAATTGATATTGTCACTTGATATTTTCGATTAAAAGTGATTTCTTGTGTTCCTTTGAGAATGAAGCATATCTGGCACGTGGACAGGGCTCAGCATTTTGTTTCCCAGAGCTCCCGTGTGACAGGTTAAAAAGGCAACAACTGGGTCGTGCTCAAAGCAAATAAACAAACAATTAGTAGGAGACACTGCAAAACATCTGCCAGAAAATGGGGCTGATCCCAGTGGGATTTCCTGGTTAAATACTGGAGATAAATGACGTCCATTTAAGATGAACTGAGCTAATCCAGGTTGCTCCAAAGAGGCTCCTGGGGTGGAGGGGATGGAGATTTAGAATCTCGCAGGGCTTAATACTTGTTCTCATTTCCATGAGTGTCTGAACTCTGTGGGACCCTGTTCTCTTCCTTAAGCCAATGGTAAAGGGAGAATCAGTCCTGGGGATATTAAATATGCATCCAATGTATTTATTGCCTTAGTCTGTTCTAATGCCAGGGTGTCTCTGGCACAGTTGATGGTTGTATTTAAGGTCTAGAACGTGCAACTCATCGTCTTGAATGTTCCAAAAGCCAGAGGCTGGTGTTGCCATCCAGCATTTTTGTGTCCAGGGAAAGGAATGGAGCTGGGAAGGGGCTGGAGCAGCAGGAGCAGCTGAGGGAGCTGGGGGGGCTCAGCCTGGAGAAAAGGAGGCTCAGGGGGGACCTTCTGGCTCTGCAAC
>NW_016690288.1:783780-786777 GCF_001604755.1 Lepidothrix coronata
GGAGCTGCTTTTGGGAATAAAGTTCATTTGCCACGACCAAAGTTCCCTGTTGAGGTGGGGAGGCCCTGGCACGGAGAAGCTGTGGCTGCCCCATCCCTGGGAGTGTCCAAGGGCAGGTTGGAGCAACCTGGGCTGGTGGAAGGTGTCCCTGGCCATGGCAGGGGGTGGGACAGGATGATCTTTAAGGCCCCTTCCAACCCAACCCCTTCCATGGTTCTGTGAACCCCAGAGAGTGCCCAGCAGGGTTTCTCTGGATTCATCCTGGCAGAACCATGAGATGCTTTTCAAAAGGCTGCTGTTCCAAGGTACTTGGCCAAAGCCCTGTGGGTCAGGATGCTAAAACACCCTCATTAAGGAGGTAATTAAGAGCGGGGCTGATGATGCTGCTGCTGTGGGGAGGTTGGTATGAGAGCTCGGGGGGAACAATGGAATCTCTTCCTTCTCCACACTTGATGTCTCAATAACTGTCTTCATGTCTTACCAGCAAATACAGCGTGACTGCCCTAATCAACCCTTCCCCTTTTTTAAGTGGTGTCAGCTCTGGTAATTAACTCCTGTTTTAAGGAGTTGGGGAGGTTGAAAGCTGCTGTGCTTTCCTTGGGTGTGCTGGAAGCTGATCCTCATTGATTTGTGCTGGGAATTAATGAGCCAGCCGAGCCCTCAGTTATTCCATGTGCTTCCTTTGCTTGTAAATGATCTCTTTGGAGTTTACTAAGGGAGTGAGTCATGTTGTAGCTTCCTAAGAATTTTACCCCTCTGTCCTCATCCATTTTTCATGCTGCTCAAATCCATAAGCTGGATAATGAATGCTGGGAAAATATTTCTGTGTCTCTCCAGCTGAACTTTGGGGATCCATAACCCCTGATTTGCGTGGCTGTGGCTGCTCTAAATAAGACTAACAAATATAGAACTAATATTTTTGAAGGCTTCTTTCAGAGCTGGGCTAAATAAAAATGAATGTACATCCTTTTTTAGCACCATCCCCCTGTTTCCAGGCTGGCTCTGAGTTGTGCTGCTTGGGCAGATTAATGGAGGGAGCCACTCATTAATTTATGGGTGAGAAAGTAATTGCTTCCCAAACTTGTACAGTTGCTAATTAGCAGCAGGCTGTTTCTTTTGTAGCCCTGTTTCAGCTCTGTGTGGTTCACCTTGCTCTTAATTGAAAGTGTTTGCAGAGCTGTGTTTGTTGCAGGCCATGAAATGTGCAGTTGAACTCAGGTAAATCAGATTTGGGAGCAGGGTGGCAGAGGGGTGGACACAACACACGTGAACTTTGGGTCCAAATGCCATTGAAAAGAAGTGTTCACAGGGGGAAAAACCAGACACAATCAGCCATCAAATCGTGTTTTTAAGGCTGGGCTCGATGGGGTTTTGTGACTGGAATAAAACAGCTCAGGCAAGGAGCAAAGGGGCTGAAAAGCAGCCCAGAGCTGGGCTGTTGTGAAGGGGAAAAGCCCTTTTTCTTTGTGTTCCCCCTTTGGGTGGGTTTGGGACCAACCCTGTGAGCAGGTGGGTGATTTCTCCTCTGGCTGGTGACAGATTAATTGCTGGGAAAACGACAGCAAAGGGTTTGATTAGAAGAACTTTAAGTGGCTCAGGAGAGTATCTGTCAAATATTTTTAGGCAGGCAGTTAAAAGATCCCATAAACCACCCCACTGTTTACACTGTGAGTGGGTGACACTGAGTGTGACCACCCACTGCCTGGGAGCACCCAGTGACCTGCCCCTGTTGGGTGGCAAAAAGCAGTTTAAGAAATGTCCAGTATTGTGCAGTGTTCTACTCTGGGAAGGGAAGGTTTGGGAAGGGAAGGTTTGGGAAGAGGAGGGAAGGGGAGGGNATGATCCTGGAGGGCTTTTCCAGCCTCAGTGATTCCATGAATGTGACTCTGGGAGCAGAGGGGTGAGGGATTCAACAGTGGCCATTTCTCTCTTGGTATCCACAAGAAGAGCTGGAATGAAAGGCTGTGTCCTGTGTTTGAGTTCAGCTGTTCCAGGAGGAGTTCCTTCCCCTTCAAGGGACTCACAGAACATTATGGGGTGGCTGCAGCCCCACTCAGTGCATGGCCATGTGTGTGGGCTGTCTGGAGAGCTGGGGTTGTGCAGCCCAACTCGCCATCTCCCTGCCTTTCACATTTCACCGCCACCCAGAACTGGTGGCCTTTGTTAAATCAGCTGAAAAGTGATTATCAAACACAGCCAACGAGTTGAATCCTCCCTGAACCCACTGCAGGGCTGTGTCTGTCATTTGGAGGTGCTGATGCCCAGACTATGAGCATTTTTATTGCAGGGAGTGCCATCTATCAACATGTCATTTAAGGCTTTTTATATTTGTCCTGGGTCAGGGCTGCCCCAGTTTTTAAACAGTGACTCTGTCACTCAGCAGCTTGGCCAGCACTTTGTTCTGCTCTTCATTCACATGAGCCTCAATGAAATTTATAATTTGTGGGCTGGCAGTTCAGGGAATTGTTTTGTTCAGTAATTAAGTTGGGAAATGTGGAGTTTGAGTTGAGAGACAAAGCCCTGTCATATTTAATTCCCTGGGAATCTTTCCTTCAGAGCCCCATGGATTAAAATGATTGCTGGCTGTCCAGATCTCCATCCAGGAGCCAGATCCTGGGGGAAGGAATGTGCTCCTCATGCTTCTCCCCCTGGCACAAGGCTCTGGGCAATAGTTGTGCTCACTCAGCTCCATCACAGCCATGTGAAAATCAGCTCTGGAATCCTCAGCACAGGACATGGAGCTGTTGGAGCAGGTCCAGAGGAGGCACCAAGATGATCAGAGGGATGGAGCAGCTCTGCTGGGAGGAAAGGCTGGGAGAGCTGGGGGGGTTCACCTGGAGCAGAGAAGGCTCCAGGGAGACCTGAGAGCCCCTTCCAGGGCCTAAAGGGGCTCCAAGAGAGCTGGAGAGGGAATTGGCACAAGGGACAAGGACAAGAGGGAATGGCTTCCCACTGCCAGAGGGCAGGGATAGATGGGATATTAGAGAGAATTTTCCC
>NW_016690288.1:789977-793304 GCF_001604755.1 Lepidothrix coronata
CATTCTGGGATTCCATGTGCTCCTTCCAGCCTGACCTTGAACATTTCCAGGGATGGGGCAGCCACAGCTTCTCTGGACACCCTGAGCCAGGGCCTTCCCACCCTCTTATTTATAAACTCTTCTTATTTCCAGTGTAAATTGACCCTCCTTAAAGCCACCACCCCTTGTCCTGTCACAACAGGCCCTGCTAAAAATTTGTCCCTTCTCTCTTACAGGCCCCCCTCAAGTAGGGAAGGGAAATGAAATGAAATAAGAGTGAAATGCCAAAAGAATAATAATTCTTTTTAAAGTATGCAGGAGATGAAAAAGCATCAAGTGCTGTTTTATTTTCTGACCTTCAGAAAAGATTAATAGAAAGGCAATAAAAACATGTGTGAGCCGGGCAGCTGATGGAATTGTAGAATCCTGGAATGGTTTGGGTTGGAGGGGGCCTTAAAGACCATCTCATTCCACCCCCTGCCATGGGCAGGGACCTTCCAACACCCAGGTTGCTCCAACCTGGCCTTGGACACTCCCAGGGATGGGGCAGCCACAGCTTCTCTGGGCAACCTGTGCCAGGGCCTCCCACCTGAACAGGGAACAATTCCTTCCCAGTATCCCTCTACCCCTACTCCCTTTCACTCTGAAACCACGTTTGATAATTGTCAGAATCTCCTTGTTGAAAACCTCTGCACAGTTCCCAAACTGTCCTTATTTTTACGGGAGCAGAGAAAACCAGGATACCTGGCACTAGTTCTGTTTCAAGCCCCCTAAAATTTGCTTTTTATTTACAGCCTCGCTCCTGGTTGTTGCCACCGGCAACTGTGCCTGAGAAATCCAAATATTCTTTTCCATTCTAAGGTCCAGGGGAAGGAAAAACAAACAGATTGCACCGACCCTATTGATGCATAATTTAAGTAACACCACTTAGTAACAAGAATGAATTGGTACCTGCCCAGGAGGAATTCAGCAGCTGCTTTGCCTTCCAGAGCCATTAGCAGAGGGTGTCTTTGGGAAGCAATCTGTCCCCAGTACTAAAATAACTAATAAAAAATAGATTTATTTCGATTAGGTTTTAATTTTTGCATTTCAGGCTCTAGTGGAGAATAAAATTTGTCAGTGTCTTATTATTTGCAGCAAACCTGTGCCCTGGGAATGATCAGGCCGGAGCCAGGAAGGGCAAAATCAAAGGGCTCTTTAAAAAATTAAGGAGTTGCAGGAAGGCTGTAATAAAAATCATTAAGAAATGGGATTATTCTTTCCCTGTGTTCGGAGTTTTGGGGGTGTTCAAACAATGCTCGTCATCCTTTGAACATCAATGTGGAATGACAGCCTGCAGGAAAAGAGTCTGGGAACGTCAGAAATAATTCATCCTGCCTTGATTGATGGAGAGTCATTGATTGGCACCTGCTTGTGTGATGAATGATAGTTTAGGACTTAAGCTCTGGAGTCTCCTAGGGCCAGGGATTTAGGGGGAAAAAAGGGATTTAAGGGAGAGGAAACTGCAGTTTGTAGGGCTGGTGTTGTTTTCTTCTCCCTGGAGTGAAGAGGTGACCCTGGGGTTGGAGCTGGGGAATATTTGGGGGGTTCTTCAGTGTCTTCAAAATCTCCCACTGAGCTTCCAAGTCTCTTCCCACACACACATCCCTTGTTTTTCCCTGCTTCCTTGTGCCTGAACACGTGTCTGGGGGTGCAGGAGAGGAGCTTGAGGACTCAGGGAGGCTCAGGGATTGAAATGTGTCCCACTTAACCCTGGAGAGCTTTGGATNACAGGGGACAGGATCTCCAGGAGTGGCACAGTGACCTGTCACACTGGATGTCCATGAGACTTTATTCCAGAGATGTCGTGTTTCAAACCCAAGTGACCTTCTGGAAGGTCCCTCGGGCACTCAGGACCATCCCCCCTTGGAATCCTTCTCAGGCTGCTTTCCAGGATAAACACTACCCTGTGTTTTGCTGCCAGGGACACCTGGGCACAGGGGTGTGTCACTGAGGGAGAGATGGAGCTTTGCTGCCATCTCCAACTTTGTGACCTTGCGAAGGGGGGACCAACCCAGACATTCCAGACGTGCCAGCACCGCCCGGAGCTCGGGAGGAGTTAACCTGACTCCTGATGGTTTCCATGTCTCTCCTCAGGGTGTGACCTACTGTGGAGAAAGCTCTGCCAGCAGCCTCACCATGGCCAACGTGCCCTGGCACGAGGAGGTGGTGGGGTTTGTGCAGGACCTGGCCGAGCTCCTGCCCGACTACGAGATCGCCTGCGAGCACGAGCACTCCAACTGCCTGCTGCTGGCCCACACCAAGGTGAGCATCCCTGGGCCAGGGGGGATTCCAGCCACTGCTGCTTCTCCTGGGAAGTGCTGCACGACTGCCTGGTTCTGACGTGTTTGTTCTCCAGAGTTTTCGTGGAATGGTTTAGGTTGGAAAAGCCCTCTTAGATCGTTGTGTCCAACCCGGCGCTGCCAGGGCCACCCACGTCCCCCAGTGCCACATCCACACAGCTCCTGAATCCCTCCAGGGGTGGGGACTCCACCACTGCCCTGGGCAGCTGGGCCAGGGCTGGACAGCCCTTTCCATGAAGAAATTTTCCCAATATCCAACCTGACCCTCCCCTGGCACAGCTGGAGGCCGTTCCCTCTCCTCCTGTCCCTTGTTCCCTGGGAGCAGACCCCGACCTTCCCCCGGCTCCCCCCTCCTGTCAGGGGGTTGCAGAGCCAGAAGGTCCCCCCTGAGCCTCCTTTTCTCCAGGCTGAGCCCCCCCAGCTCCCTCAGCTGCTCCTGCTGCTCCAGCCCCTTCCCCAGCTCCATTACACTTCTGGCATGGATACTTCCATCTGGATGGCTTTTGGGAAGGAAGCTCAGTGCTGGATCTCCTGCCTTTTGTCTCACTCCCTTTGCATTTTGAGGAAGGCAGGAACAAATCCAGTGTAGGCTCTACCTTGGCTCTGTGTTTGCATTGGGGTGTCCAGTGGCAGGGACAGTGTGCTCAGGGAGCATCCTGGAGCACCCTGGGATAGTGGGGCAAGGATGCCCAGAGAACCTGTGGCTGCCCCAACCCTGGAAGTGTCCCAGGCCAGGTTGGAGCAACCTGGGCTAGTGGAAGGTGTCCCTGCCCATGGCAAGGGGTGGAATGGGATGAGTTTTAATGTCACTCCCAACCCAAACCATTCTGGGATTCCATGTGCTCCTTCCAGCCTGACCTTGAACATTTCCAGGGATGGGGCAGCCACAGCTTCTCTGGGCATCCTTGCCCCACTATCCCAGGGCGCTCCAGGATGCTCCCTGAGCACACTGTCCCTGCCACTGGACACCCCAATGCAAACACAGAGCCAAGGTAGAGCCTACACT
>NW_016690288.1:795165-796900 GCF_001604755.1 Lepidothrix coronata
TCCTGGACTAGATGTGCCTCTCCTGGACTATCCCAGGAGAGCTTTGGATCTGCCTGTCCTGGACTATCCCAGGAGAGCTTTGGATCTGCCTGTCCTGGACTATCCCAGGAGAGCTTTGGATCTGCCTGTCCTGGACTATCCCAGGAGAGCTTTGGATCTGCCTCTCCTGGACTGTCCCAGGAGAGCTTTGGATCTGCCTCTCCTGGACTGTCCCAGGAGAGCTTAAAAGGTCTTACAAACTGAAGCCTTACAGCAAAATGTTCCTTTTCCAGTTGCCCTTCACAGAGCTCTAAAAATGGACACAGCAAACACCTGTGACCTGAAAATCCATTGGTTACTGGGATTTCCATGGTTTTGGAGCCATGGAATGGTTTGGGTTGGAAGGGACCTTAAAGCTCATCTCATCCCACCCCCTGCCATGGGCAGGGACACTTCCATAGCCCAGGTTGCTCCAAGCCCTGTCCAACCTGGCCTTGGACACTTCCAGGGATGGGTTGTGTCCCTCTGAAGGATGAGTGCAGCCCTCCTTGCCTTGGCCTGGGCTCCCATGGATGTGGGATCTTCCCTTCCCTGCCTTTTCTGCCTCCTCCTCCTCCCAGCTTTTCCGTGGTTCCCATCTCACTGAGAGGTTCCCTCTGTGTTTGGGCTCCATCCTCTCAGGTTCTTTAGCAACAGTGCTGAATTCCTGAGGAATTCCATTTGCTTTCTAGTAAATCCCATAAACACCACGGTCCCAAAAATGTGATTTATGGCAGCACTTTGGAACTAAGGGGCTGAAATATCGACACCTTTCTAATTAACACTGAATTCAAGTGACCTTTTCCAGAGAGGGACCTCAGGCTGCTGCTTTTCCAGGCTTGGAACAATCAATGTGTCCTCAGGATGACCAGAACAAGTGCCTAAGAAAGGGGGATGTGCTGCAACTTCCTTGCAGGGAAGGTTTTTATGGATGAAATGTAACCCCTTGGGCGTTTCTAGGCTAAAACCTTCTACCCCACTGGGTTGGATTTGCTTTCCATGGGTGTTCCACCCTCTCCCAAAGCACTTCCTGACAACTATCTCCTGGTTTGTTCATTTAAATCTCTCCCTTGCTGGAGCAGGTGGGGTTTTTTCCACTTCCCTGTTGCTTTCCAGACACAAATTCCTTGTCAGAGCTGCTCCCTCTGCTCCTCAGCCAGGCCGGCATTCCATAATTCCCAGGTCCCTGGGATTCCATAATTCTCTGGTAGAACACCGTGATTCCATGTCTGAGCATCCCTGCCTCTTCCCTGTGGTGCCAGGGTTGATTTCCATGGCAATCAACCATGCAGAGCACTGGGAATATTCCTGGAATCCCAGTGCTTTGCTCTCTCTGGAGCTCTCAGTTAATGCCTTCAGCCTTTTCTGCCTTTATAAACCTGATATGTCTGACTGGGAATCATGGAATTGGAAAGGTTGGAAAATCCCAGCCCCATCCACCATGTTCACCACTAAATCCTGTCCCCAAAGTGCCACATCCACATGTTTTGGGAACAGTCCCTCCAGGGATGGGACTGCCCTGGGCGGCCCCTTCCAGTGCCTGACCAGCCTTTCCATGAAGGAATTTTCCCTGATATCCAACCTGACCCTCCCCTGACACAACTTGAGGCCGTTTGCTCTTGTGCTGTCCCTTGTTCCCTGGGAGGAGAGACCAACACCCACCTCCCCACAACCTAAAGCAAAGAATTCCACAAGCAGAGTGTCCTTACCCAGGGTC
>NW_016690288.1:797354-801569 GCF_001604755.1 Lepidothrix coronata
CTGGGCTGGTGGAAGGTGTCCCTGCCCATGGCAGGGGGTGGGATGAGATGAGCTTTAATATCCCTTCCCAACCCATTCCATGACTCCATGGCCCAGCAGTGCTGGGGGTGTGCCAAGGCTGCTGTCAGGGGTGGCTTGCTCTAAAATGAGTTGGGGGACGTAGGGTCCTGTCCAAAGGTGCTCAGCACTCTCCATCAACCTCAGAAGCTTCCTGGAAAAGTAGGAATTGGCCTTTTCCTTGGCAGTGTTGTCCCTGTGAGGGCTGTGGAGGCTCCACGGGTGTCCTGGCTGTGCTTGGAGAGGCTGCAGGGGAGGTGAAGATGTTCCATGCTGAGCTTTTTGTCTATATTTAGGGAGGGAGAGGAAGCACTTAACTCCCAGCTGCACTCACAGGGGGGAGGGCAGAGACAGAGAGTCCATCACATCCCGTTTCCTTCCTGCCTTGCAAGTCATTTGGAGAGTGGGACATGTCCTTGTGATCCCGGATCCGGAGGCAGCATCACGGGGCAAGGGGAGCACCAGCCTTGGGGAGCTGCTTGGAGCGAGGCCACAACATTCCCAAGGGATGGGGCAGATCCCAGGTGGGGCCAAGCAGCCAAACAACCCCCCCAGGGCAGGTGTGAGCAGGGAATGCTGTGTCTCCTGCGGGTTTTCTGCCTTTCCTGTGTCCCCTTCCAGCAGGAAGGTGGCTCTGCTGGGCTTGATATTTGAGTTATTAACAGGAGATCTCTGTTGTGCTGCAGTAATCCTGGTTTGATCCATTGGAATTAAAACTGTCTGGATGCAGCCCTGGCTTAATTGGCAGAGGAGCTGCTCCACTCAGTGGAGGGGGGGGGATTAAACCCAAATAAATCTGCAATAATGAAGCTTTTCTTTGCAATAACTCCCAGGGGCACAGGCTCAGATCAGGTCAGTTTGGGGTTGTTCCACTCTTTTGGGGAACACGATATTTATGTGGATAAATTAATCTGAGCAGGGTCAGGTGGTGTTCAGAAAGCTCCAAACTTCCTTTTTCATGATTAGTTGCAACCTCAGGCTTGAGGGGGAATAAATTACGATTAAACTGGTTTTTAAGTTGCAGGTACAGGAGGAGAAGGTAATAATGGCCTTAAGGGGAAGGAGGGCAGGGTTAGGTGGGATATTGAGAAGGAATTCTTCCCTGGGATGGTGGGGAGGCCCTGGAATGGATTTTCCAGAGAAGCTGTGGCTGCCCCATCTCTGGAAGTGTCCAAGACCAGGTTGGAGCAACCTGGGCTAGTGGAAGGCCATTATTGCCTTCTCATCCCTGCATCTGCAGCCTAAAAACCAGCTTGATCCTAATTTCTCCCCCCTCAAGCCTGAGGTTGCTACTAATCACGAAAAAGGAAAAGTTTGTGGCTTTTTGAACAGCACATGACCCCGCTCAGATTCCGATTTCTCCACAATATTTCCCCTTGTTTTGCTCAGTGACTCCAGCTCTGACACTGCCACTGTCAGACAGAGGGAGCCTTAAATAATTGTGAGCCTTAATTAGGTGAGAAACTGTGGGTAATGATTCCGTGAATTGTTTGTTTGTCTTGGAGAGCTTGGCAGTGGCAGGTGCTGAGAATGCCCTGATTTATGAGCTGTTTAATCACTCCCCACGTGTGAGGGTGGAAAAGCTCCTTTGTTTATCCTCAGATCGGAATGGAGGAGTTCAGGACTCAGGATCGGTTTTCCAGGTGCCTCTTTGATGCTGTGCCTGCAGAAGTGGCCGATGGTGGGCACAGGGATCGGGAGCTGCAGTGGGATCTCAGTCCCATATCCCACATTCCACATGGCATCACCTCTGCCCAGGCACCTCCTGCCCCAGGTCCCTGCAGTCCTGGGTTGCTCCAACTTGGCCCTGGACACTTCCAGGGATGGGGCAGCCACAGCTTCCCTGGGCAACCTGTGCCAGGGCCTCCCCACCCTCACAGGCAACAATTCCTTCCCAATATCCCATCTATCCCTGCCCTCTGGCAGTGGGAAGCCATTGCCCCTTGTCCTATCCCTCCATGCCTTGTCCCCAGTCCCTCTCCAGCTCTCCTGGAGCCCCTTTAGACCCTACAAGAGGCTCTCAGGTCTCCCTGGAGCCTTCTCTTCTCCAGGTGAACCCCCCCAGCTCTCCCAGCCTGACTCCAGAGCAGAGGGGCTCCAGCCCTGGAGCATCTCTGGGGCCTCCTCTGGACTCTCTCCAGCAGCTCCATGTCCTCCCTGTGCTGTTCCCCAGGGCTGGAGCAGCTCTGCAGGGGGGTCTCAGCTGAGGGGGCAGAGGGGCAGAATCCCCCCCTGCCCTCTGCCCACGCTGGGGGATCAGCCCAGGGCACAGGGTTGGGTTGTGCCCGTGGCAGGGGGTGGAAATGGATGATCTTTCAGGTCCCTTCCAGCCCAGGCCATTCCATGATTCCATGCTGAGCTTCTCATCCACCAGCACCCCCAGGCCCTTCTCCTCAGGGCTGCTCTCCACCCTGCTCCACCCAGCCTGGATTTGGGCCTGGATTTTGCCCTGACCCAGGTGCAGGACCTTGCACTTGGCCTTGTTGAACTGTCATCACCCTCATTTGGGGCGGTGGCCACAGTCCATGTCCTCCTTCCAGCTGCTCTGGGTGGCACCAGCATCTCCTGGGGCTTTGCTGCTCCTGGTGAGCCACCCTTGGCCATGGGGTGAAGGGCTCTTTGTGAGCCCCCCCTTCCACCCCTTTGTGATCCATCACAGGTTGGACTTTGTGATCAACCTTAATGATTCTGTGATTCCACCCTGATTTTCCAAGGAAAAGAACCAATATCAAGTCTCAGCTCTCTTTCTGTGCTGGATTTCTCTTAGGTGGCCTCAAGGCTCTCTGTGTGACCTGTTGGGAGTGCTCCAAACCCATCATGGGAATAATCTCAACACCTTCCATGTCTCCCACGTGCCTTCAAGGCTTTGCTGGATCCCCTGGATTGGGGATTAATTGGTGTGAGAGTTTGCTGAGTGTGACTGAATCAAACCTGGGGGGAGCAGAGAGTCTTCTGTGTGAACTTGTCACCTCCCACCTCCACAGGCCCTGGCAGGGGAACCCAGGTCTCCTGAGCTCCAGGGTTTGGGAGCAGGTGGGTTTTGGCACCTGCTTTACAGGTGGCCTCACACAACACATCACCCACCTTGGCATGGGAAAAATGAGTTGGTTTCTGCCAAGGCTTCTTCCCCAGAGCTGTGACTCTGCAGTGTCCCCTCCATGCTCCACGTGGAGGCCAATCCCAGCAGGAACGTGCTGTAATTCCAGAGGCAGCAATGGATGAGCACTAACCCTGTTTGAGTGCAGGATTTTGCAGTTGTCAGCAGTTTTTCCAACCAAAAAAGCTTTTAGCTCTCGGGCACAAAGTCAAGTGCCACTTTAAATGCACAGCCATCAAGTTTGGGGAAAAAAAACCAACCCACCACAACCAGGGAGTCAGGCTGGTTTCCCTCTTTTTCTTTTTTCCTTTGGATGAAATGCATAATAAGCTCTTAGCTCAGATAAATCCTAATTGAGGATTCAGTCAGGGCTGTGGCTAAATTAGCAGAGCAGGTCTGGGAGACAAATGCGGCTCCAGCCTGTCAAAAGAAGCAATTCTTCACATTCTCACGTGGAAAGAGGATTCGTGTCATTAAACCTCTTTATCCTCCCCCCTTCCCAAACACAGCCCTCCTGCCCCTGTCAGGAATCACCCAAATCCATCCCAATCCCTGCTCTGATGCTGCTCCCGGGCTGTTTTTCCAGGCTGTGCTGCCCTGGAGTTGGAGACACACGGTCTGAGCGGGAGCTTTGGTTGACCTTGGCCCTCAAGGGGCACCTGGGCATCAATCCCTGTTTGCACTGTCCCCTCCAGGGCTTGTCCAGTTCTTTCAGGTGTAAGTGTCACCTGGGAACTGCAGACAGGCCTGGGAAGGCTTTGGGATGCTCCATGGGAGTGTTCCTCCTGGAAAGTGGGGCTGGAGGGGGGGTGGAATCCGGTACTTTGAAGGGTCCAGCAAAGCGTCCAACAGTCAAACCCTCATGGAAATTATCATGGAATGGTTTGGGCGGGAAGAGACCTTAAAGCCCATCCAGTCCCACCCCCTGCCATGGGCAGGGACACCTTCCACAAGCCCAGGTTGCTCCAAACCCCATCCAACCTGGCCTTGGACACTTCCAGGGATGGGGCAGCCACAGCTTCTCTGGGCAACCTGTGCCAGGGCATCCCCACCCTCACAGG
>NW_016690288.1:804308-816447 GCF_001604755.1 Lepidothrix coronata
AGTTTTGCTTTCTGAGCTTCAGAAAAGATTAATAGACAGTAAAAATATATAAAAATGTGTGAGCCAGGCAACTGATGGAATTGTACAATCCTGGGATGATTTGGGTTGGAAGGGACATTAAATCTCATCTCACTCCCACCCCCTGCCATGGGCAGGGACACCTTCCACCAGCCCAGGTTGCTCCAAGCCCCGTCCAACCTGACCTTGGACACTTCCAGGGATGGGGCAGCCACAGCTTCTCTGGGCAACCTGTGCCAGGGCCTCCCCACCCTCACAGGGAAGGATTCTCCCTGATCCTCCCTGTGTCTCCACGTTCCCTCCATCTTCCTTGATCCTCCCTGAGTCCTCACACTCCCTCAATCCTTATCCCATGTCCTCCCTGTTCTCCTTCCATTCTTCTCCTTGGTTTTGCCTGTGTCCTTATGCTCCCTCCATCCTCCCCCTGTGTCCCCATGTTCCCTTCATCCTCCGTGCTCCTCCCCATGTCCTCCCATTCCCTCCTTCTATCTCCCATGTGCTCCCTCCATCCCTCTCCTGATCCTCCCTCTTGTCCCCATGTTCCCTTCATCCTTCTTGATCCTTCAGTGTCCTCACACTCCCTCCCTCCATCTCCCGTGTCTTCCCTGTGCTCCCTCCATCCCTCTCCTGATCCTCCCTGTGTCCTCACACTCCCTCCATCCTCTCCCTGCTCCTCCCCACTGTTTTCCAGGGCTCAGAGGGATGAGGTGTGTGACCTCCTGAGGTCAGTGCCCAGCATTCCCATGGGAATTGGCACCTGAGCTGTCCTAGAAGAACGGTGCTTTCCCTGCCCTGGTGCCAGCCAGGGTGGAACCAGGGCCACATCCCGCCTGCCTGTCCCTGCTGGGGGCCAGCTGGCACCTGCAGGCTGCTCCCAGAGCACTTTGGGCAGGATTCACCCCTGCAGTCCCTCTGGAATTACCTCGAGCTCAGGGAAAATCTTCCAGCACAGACACCCCCCGTGATCCTCCTACACAGGGAGTTCCCAGATGGACAATTTCCAAGTCCCCATCTCTGCTGTTTTGGGGACACACTAAACTGGAGCCCTGGTGGGGCTCTGCTGAGCTCTGGGATCGTGCTCTGGATGTGCTGGGAATGGGGGGCTTTGTCCTCTTTCCAACACCTGGAATTGCTTCTGGCATTTAGAACAGGTTGGCTCTCACTCCTGGGGTTGGGGGGGGGTGGTGTCCACAGGGAAACTTCAGTGGAATGGGAGGTACCTGGGAAAAAAGTGGGTTTGTTTCAATGAGGAGTTTTCTGTTCTGCCAAAGGTCAGGGAAGGATCCTGGATGGGAAGAACCTCTCCAGTGTCAGGGTTGCAGGATCAGCCCATCTTGTGATGCTCTAAATATGTTTGGCTTAATAACTGGGGAATTCCAACCCATTTTCCATAGGTTTCCATCTGGATCACAGCCATCCTTCAGCTGATGGTGCTGCTGGGGGTGCAGGGGGTCCCCATCCCCCTTCCTGCCCCCAGTGCTGCCCAGGAGATTCCCAAAAAACTCTCCCCCTTCTGTTTTGGGGGGTTTTACCCAAAGCCAGGGCACAATGTGTGTCCTGGTGCCACTTCCAGCAAAGTGGGACCTGTTGCTTCAATACCCGACCTGGAGCCTCGGGAAGTTCCATCCTAAGGGCAAAACGGGCCAAAATTGGTTTAACCCCTTAAAAGCAGGGAGAACTGGAGGAGTCCTGTGCCCAAATTCCTGTGCCTGCTCCTGCTCCTCCTTCCCTGGCACAGCCTGGATCCCTCGGTGCTGCTCCTGCTGCTGCTGTTCCCTGACTCAGGGCTGAGTCACTCGGGGTGGGGGGTGTGTTTCGCTTTGGAACGAGGATAAATAGATTTGTTTCTCAAAAATCTCCAGCAGGAAAACATTCCCCCCCCACCCCCCGAACAGAACCGTCATCCATCAGCTTTGTCTTCAGCTGGCTCGGCTCCTGAATCATTGATGATGTTACAGCCGCTGCTGTGCCCCGAGGGGGGGAGGAAAAAGATCTGGGAATTAACGGGAGGAAGGGCATCGTTCTCACTTCATCAAGCGCAGGCTGAGCTGAGCCGGGGGTTGGCAGAGGGGACTGAGCCAGCCCTGAGAACTTGTGCTGCTCCAGAGCTCCCCGTGGGGAAAGGGAGGCGGTTAATCCCGGGGGAATATTCCTAAGGAAGCCCCTGAGCTTTCCTGGAGGTGGGAGCTCAGCAGTTCGTTCCCCCCCTCCTCTGTGTCCTCCCTTCCCGCAGCTGGAGGGGGCAGGAGCTCCCGGGGGTCATTTCCAGCAGTGAGGGGACATTTGAGGAGGAGGAGGAGGGACCCCCAGCCAGGCTGAACCTTCACCCCTAAAATCCACGGAGCAGCAGCACGACTGGAGCCAGTGGAACGTGGAGTGGGGGTGGGTTTATGGCTGTCCCCAAGGCCCCATCCCTGGTGCCAACCCCCCCTCCCACTGTGGGGCACAAGCCCCCGTGGCCACATCCTGCAGCCTCCCAGAACAGGGTCACCATCCCTGGGGCTTGGACAAATCCCAGCCTCTCCCTTCATCCCAAAGCCTTCCTCTGTCATCACTTGGAAAGACTGAGGAAGATGAGCTTGAAGGTCCCTTCCAACCCAGGGCATTCCATGATTCCCTGGGGATGGTTTCTGCTTCAGTGATGCATTTTCCCCCTTCTCCCATTTCAAGGTGGGCTCAAATCCCTTGGGAGCTGCTGGGATGGGTTGGTGCCTCTCCTGGGCTGCCCCAGCCATTGCACAGGGGCTGGTGGCATCTTTGAGATTCAAATCTCATAAGCCAAAAAACCTTTCTCGGGACAGATCAAAACTAATGAGAAGGTTTGCAAGAAAATACTCCAGCCAAAAAAAAAAAAAAAACCACTGGAAAACCTTGAAAAAATTCAGAATTCAGCAAGTCTTTGGGAAAAAAAAAAAAAGTGGTTAAATCCTGATGGGAGAAATCCCCCCAGATGTGATGCTGTGTTTCTGCTCCAGTGGAGCTCCCTCAGCCAGCCAAGGAGCAGTCCCTGGTTTGCAGGTGGGTTGGAAGCCACCTGCCAGCCCAGCTGGGTGACATGGGGACAAGGGACGTGTCCATTCACCTCCTCCAGGCACCTGCACCAGGAGCAAACCCCAAAAAAGGAGAAGCTGGGAGGATCTCCCATCCCAGGAGGTGTTCTCGTGCCAGGAAGTGTTCGTGGGAACGTGGCAGAGGTGGCACTACCCACCTCCAGCAGCAAACCACGGGGTCGAATGAAGTTGCTGAGAAGCTCCACATGGCCCAGCTGAGGGCTCTGGCAGCCCCAAAATCCACCGTGTCCTAAAGGGGAGGGGGGGATTCTGCCCCTCTGCCCCACTCAGGTGAGACCCCCCTGCAGAGCTGCTCCAGCCCTGGGGAACAGCACAGGGAGGACGTGTAGCTGCTGGAGCGAGTCCAGAGGAGACCCCGGAGATGCTCCAAGGGCTGGAGCCCCTCTGCCCTGGAACCAGGCTGGGAGAGCTGGGGGGGTTCACCTGGAGAAGAGAAGGCTCCAGGGAGACCTGAGAGCCCCTTCCAGGGCCTAAAGGAGCTCCAGGAGAGCTGGAGAGGGACTTTGGTGGGTTGGAAGCCACGGGGGACAAGGGACCCGTCCATTCACCTCCTCCAGTCTCGGGCACCAGGAGCTGCCCCATCTCCTCCAGCCTGTCGCTGTCTGGCTTCTCCCAGCCCCGGGATTTTTTTTTTTTGGGATGCTGATAACAACACATTCCTCACCTCTGGGGCAGCCTCTGGGAGCTCAAGGCTCTCTGAGGCTCATCCTCTTTGCCGGGGGCTCGGATCGGATCAGATCAGGCGCTTAAACCATCTCAGCGCTAAACACGCGTTATTTGCCGAACACAGGGAAAGCATCAGGGACGGGAATAATGAGCTGTTAAACGAGCAGCCCGCGCTGCCTTTCCCTGCCCAATCACCCACAGCCTCCCCCCCCTCCCCAGGTATCTTTGGCAAGCGGGAATTTCTCCCCTGAATGGGACTGGGGGAGGGTGGAGGGGGTGAAACCCCCCCCGGCAGGTTGGTTCCCCCATAACCAAGAAAAGGGAAGTTTTGCAGGGAAATGGGGTTTGGGGCAGGTTTTGCTGGTGGTGTGTCCTGACCATGAGGCTCCATAAAACCCCTCACTGCCAGAAGGACATGGAGGGAGCTGAGGGGGCTCAGCCTGGAGAAAAGGAGGCTCAGGGGGGACCTTGTCACTCTTTACAACTCCCTGGAATGAGGGTGGAGTGATATTCCAATAACCAAGTGTCTCAAACTGATGATTGTCTATAACTTGAACCCTGTAAAACCTAAACAAGCTCTGTACAACCAACTGTGCCTTTCTGAAGTGGTCCTGGGTATTTAGTTATTTATTTTAAACCCGGGTTTACATGTTATTTTTATAATCTCTTCAGAGTGGGGAAGGAGATTCTCTGTGTGTACTGACAGCCTTTCCTGGGTACCTGACCCAGCCTGGGATGTGCTGAGCTGCCTTTGGAAGAGGCTCTGCCAGCAGGAGCCAGGAGTGATGGGGCTGCAGCTGCTGCAGGAGGTTCATTTGGGGCTCACTCTTCTTGCAAGGGGATGGGCAGTGTTTGTGTTCCAGATCCCAGATGGATCAAAGCCATTCCTTATCCCACTTCCCCGGCTCACCTGCAGCAGATATTCCTCACTGCTGTGTTTCTCCTCCTCCCCTTTTTCTCTCTGCTCCTCCCAAGATTAAAAGGGAGAACACAGGGAACACCCAGAGCCTTTTGAAGGAGGCTTGTAAAGCTCTGATCTCCTCAGAGGCCCTGTTTGATGGCAATGATGCTGGGAAGGTTTTCCTCACTGGGCTCCTCCAGGCTGTGGGTGGGATGTTGCTGGGGCAGGGGGGGTAGAGGGTCCTGGGCCAGGGCAAGGTGTTAACCCACAGCTGGCACCAAACCTCCCTAAATCCCTCAAGAGGGGGGTGGAACAAGATGCTCTTTAAGGTCTTCAGGGACTCAAACCATTCTGGGATTCTGTGGAATGACTGCTGTGACTCTTGGGTCCTGTGCAGGGACAGGGGTTGGACTCAATTCCTGTGGGCCCAGCTCAGCAGTTCTGGGATCCTGTGGGACTTGGGAGCCTTGTCTCTGCAGGAGAGCTGGGTGGCAGGGCTGGGAGCTCTGGGAATGCTGGGCAGGTGATGCTCTGGGGTCCCACCACCCTGGAGAGCCAGCAGGGAAAGGTGCTGGCCCTGATTGCTGCTCACCCCCCGTCCTGCTCCTGCTGCCACCGAGGCCACCCCGATGCAGGAGGAGGGAAGGGGCTCTGCAGGGCTCCCCTCTGGGAGGGCTGCTGGCACTGTGGTGGCTTTGGGGACAATCCCCTGGGCCCTCCTTGCAGCCCCACAGAGCACTCCCCAAGTGGTCCTGGGGCTGTCCCTGGCCCGGGAGGTGCCGCAGCTGAAACCTCGGAGCCCCGTCCTGGGTGTCCCCAGGTGTTCACCACCATCCAACACCCCCCAGGAACTCCTGTGAACACCCAGCCGTGTCACCACTGTGCCCTCAGGGCTGTCACAAACAGCCACCAGGGCTGTAAGTGTTTTTCTCCTTCTGTTAACAACTTTGCAGGCCAAGATCCTAAGTTTTGCCCAGGTTCAGCAGGAACATTGGCACAGTCACCTGCTCCACGTAGGAAACACGTTCCAAGCTCACATAAACTGAGATTAGCTCAGCTGGTGCTGACAAAGCCAAGGCTGTGGTGTTGATCCCTGTGAGAGCCACTCTCTTAAGAGCAGGACTTGCTGGTCTTTGTGGGTCTCTTCCAGCACAGAATATTCTGGGAAGCTGCTTCCTTTGCATATTTGTGCTGAAATCACTTTAGAGCTGAGTAGTGCTGAGTAAACTCAGAAAGATTCGTAGAAAACTCGGAGTCTGGGACAGAAAACAAGACTAAAATTGTTTAGATGTTCGATATTTTTTGATAGGAAGGGTATTTAATATTTTCTAGGCCGTTTTCTAGGCTTTGAGGGGGTTTGATGTGTCATATCTCCCATCTAAAGCCTTCCAAGTGACCCCCTCGTGGCCCTGCTGGGTGGGTTTGTGGCCCTTGATCTCTGTGTTTCTCTGTGCCAAGAGGTCCTGGTGGCCAAACCCTCCTGGTGGATCTTTTCTCCAAGATCTTTAGATTGTTATCCAAAAATCAAACTTTCCCCAAGGCTTTCTGTATTTAATCAGCAAATATCATCCAATTATAAGGGGATCAAGTAATTATGTCTCCCTCAGCAAACCTACTTCTCTTTTTTTTTTCCCCCCCCAGGGGGAGGAGAGCTCTTCCCTCAGGATTATGTGATTAAACAGAGGTTTAAAGAGAAATCTTGCTTTGTTGCTTAAAGAGCTTAATTTGAAATCCTCTCAGAAGTGAACTGGGCTTTGCAAAGGCTGAGGGAAGGACTGGGAGCTCAGCCCCTGCCCAGGGTCCCGCTGGGTTGTGCCCTCCGTGCCTGGAGGTGGGATCAGCCCTTGGCCAGGGGCTTGGAGCAGCCCTGGAGTCCTTCATTCTGGCTGCTCACCCCTGGTTTTCCCCTGAGATGTGCTCTGGGCCAGCTGGATGGTCCCCCCTGCTCCAGTGGGACGTCGAGGCTCGGGTGGAACCCGACGGCGTCGCCTTGGGATGAGCCTGAACATCTGAGACCCACTGAGCCGCTGGGATTTGCCACTGGATGTGGCCAAATCGCCTCTCAGGGCACCTCACTCGTGTCTCTCCTCGCTCTGGGGAAGGTCCATCACTCCCAAAAGGTCTCCAGTGGGGGTTTGGCCTCAGCTCCAACCTCACCCGTGGCTTTCCCTGCTCCAGCTCCACAGCTCCTGCTGGCCCTGCTCTGGTGGGACAACAAACATCCCACAGCCTGGAGAAAGGTTGGAAACCGTGTGCCAGGTGTGTGTCCCTGCTTCTATTTTTCCACTCTCCAAGGCACAGGAGTCGTGGGTGTGCTTGGGGAAGGTCTCTGAGCTCCCGGCCAGCAGAGGAGCAGCTTGGGAAGGATCAGTTCACTGATTCCTTCAGTCCGGGCAAAAAGCACCCGAGGAGCTGTTTTGTCTCCTCAGAAATAGTTTGCCATGCTCTGCTTTTATATTTTTCTGTGCATTTATGGCCCAGTGGAGAAGTTCTGGCCGTGTGTTTGTTGGCAGGAGGGAGAACTCTGGGGAACAGCTCCCAGCCCAGTCCCTGGGGCCTGGGGAAAGGAGGTGGAGGTGGCTCTGCCTCCTTCTTCCTCCCAGCCAGAGGCCAAATCCCCAGCTGGGAGCTCTCCTGGGGTGATTTATCAGGAGCTTTTACCTATTTCAGCAGAGCTGGGACATTCCCAGGCTGCTGGCACTGAGAGAAACCTGAGAGGCTTCCCCAGGGCACCAGGAAACCCTTCCCAAGCTTTTCCTCCCGTGCTTGTGTTTATCTTTCAGTTTGGTCACCCAAGACTGTCATTTTTGCTCTGACAACAGCACATTTTGGGGGGCTTGAGGCAGTTTCCTGGGGTGTTGAGCTCTGACTGGCAACTGGAGCAGGTGCCACCCAAAGGGAAACTTGGGATTTCTGGCAAATCTGGCTTGGAATGGCAACACAGGGAAAGGGGGAGAGGAGAGGAGGGACTGAGTCATCCCAGAGCTGTGGCCACACTTTGGTTGGTCCCTGCTGAGAACTGGAGAACGTGGAGTCCCAGGATGGTTTGGGTTGGAAGGGACCTCAAAGGACCATGGACAGGGACATTTCCCACTAGCCCAGGTTGCTCCAAGCCCCGTCCAGCCTGGCCTGGAATGTTTCCAGGGATGTGGTGTGTTAATGCCAGAGGACACTGATATCCCTCTGGATAGCCCAGGGCCAGGCTCTGGTCCTTAAAATTCCACGGAGATCTTGGGTGAAAGGTGTGTTTTGAGGCTGCTCTCCTTCCCCCCTGCTCTTCCCAGGAAAAACTCCAGGCTGCTGTAGAGCTGGGAAAAAGTGCTGTGTGAGTGCAAGTCAGGGCAAGGCAGAGGGAGAGAAGGAATTCAAGGAGATCTTGCATCTCCCAGAAGCTCTGCCTTAAAGGCAGGAGGCTGGGATGAATGATGCATAGGATAACAAGCCTGGAGATGGAGGGAGAGGAAAGGAAGGGCTGGGAAAATATATGAGAGAGACAAGGGGAAGAGCCAGAAAAGCAGGGCTGTCATTTATCAGGGCAGGTTTCGTGTTTGCAAGGGAAAAAAATATAAATAAATCCACGAAAACCTTGAGGCAAAAATTCAAATGAGCCTCAGGGAACGTCTTGGAGGGTGGGGGGGTGTGAGGGGGTGATAAAATGGGTTGAAAAGTGTCATTTGCAGTTGTTTTGCATAAACCAGAGTGAGCAACAGCCCTGAGTGCCCTGCAGTGCCAAGTCCCTCCAGCCAGGCCAGCAGTGGATGGAACTGCTTTAAATGGGCTCTTTTGGGCTGTGGGGGTGGGAAGAGAGAGGGGAAGCAAAGGGAACCGAGAGCCCTCAGGGGCCTGAAAATTGTTAAATTGAAAATGCTTAATCTCATCAGTGTTAATGGTCTAAATATGTACGTGTGTGTGCATACACTGTGTGAAGAGTGCAGGAGGAAGGGCCCAGGGAGGGCTCCCAAAGTCCTGAAAGTCTCCTAAAACCCTTAAATCTCCTTAAAGACCACGGACAAGGAGGCTGCAGTGGGACACGGGTGGGCACAGACCCCGGGTTTGGGAGGCAGAGCAGTGAGTCAGTGCCTGACAACAAGGGTCTGAAAATAAGAGAGAAGAGGGAGCAGGGGCTGGGGGGGATCAGGTGCTGGTCCCCCCAAAAGCTGGGGTGGCTCTTGGCTGGTTTTGCTCTGCAGTGATGGGCTCGGGGTGTCTGGGCTGATAAAAGCTGAGCCTGAGGGGTCTCGGTGCCCTGGAAGGAGCTGATGGCTGAGGAGAAAGAGGAGGGGCAGGGACTGTCCTTCCCCAGGACGTGGGGCTGGTGTCCTTGCAGGGATGTCTGGGGATGGGGCTGTAAATCTGGAGTGCACTGCAAGGACAAGGAGCTGCAGGAGATTCATCACATCTCTTACCAGCACAGGATGTGCTGAGCTGGGAGGGACCCCCAAGGATCAGGGAGTCCAACCCTGAGCCCTGCACAGGCCCAGCCCCAAGAGTCACCCCCTGTGCCCCAGAGGATCAGCCAAACCCTCCCTGAGCTCTGGCAGCCTTGGGGCTGTGCCCACTGCCCTGGGGAGCCTGGGCAGTGCCCAACCAGCCTCTGGGGGAAGAACCTTTGGCTGAGATCCAACCTGAGCCTGCCCTGACACAGCTCCAGGGCAGGAGCACCATAAACCTCATCCCCATAAACCTCGGGGTTCCTGTGGCTCCAGGTTATCCAGCATTTCACACCCTTCCCACGCTGATAAATCCAGTCTCCAAAGGGTTACAGCTGCTCCCCAAGGGGGATTTTCAATCCTGCCAGGGCAGAGGGGGATGTTTTCCCTGACACCCCCATCTCATTCCTGTTTGCTGGATCCCACTGCCCTGCTTTGCTCACATCCCCAGGGTGCTCCAGCCGAGGGAACAGACCCAAAACAAGCACTGCCATGAAATTTTAAACCCTTGCACTGGATTAATTGTGCTGAGCTGAGCACTCCCCTGTAGCCTGATGGCCATCGATTTGTTCTGCTGATGTTAAACCTTTAACACCAACTCCAGGCTTGGGGAGAAAGGTCTGTGATTCCCTGAGCTGGGGGGTGAGAAACCAGCTGCAGTAGCTGCGTCTGCTTTTCCCCTCCTTCCTGACCACCCTGCTAAGCTTTCCCAAACCCCTCTCAAGCTGGAGCCACTTTTCCAATGGATCACAGAATGTTCTGAGTTGGAAGGGACTCAAAGGATCATCATCAAATCCATCTCTGGTGCACGGCAGCCCCCTGGTTTGGGAGATGTGCTCCGGGTCCCTCTTGGATCCAGGGGTTCCTCCAGGACCTTCCCACCCGGGTGTGGGCTGGGTTTGCCCAGCACTCATCTCCCAGTTTGTCTGTCCTGGTCTGAGCATCAGGGAAGTGTCCCCAGCCCGGATTTTCTGCTCCCTGCGAGCTCCGTGCCACGACCTGCCTTTCCCTGCCTGTAAATATTAACGATTTGGGTTAAGTGGAGTTAAGTGGCTGCGTTAATTATTGAGCAGATCCTCAGCAGCCTTTTCCTCCGGGAAGGGATGGTGGATTAGCCCACCCTCGCCTTTATTTTGCAAATGCCCGGTGCTCTGAGCAGCCCCGGGGCACGGGCCGGGCTTGGTTCGCTCTTGTTCTCTCTGCAAAATGGGTGAGTTCGAGGTCCCACCCCCTCATTCCAGGTTCTGCGGGAATAAACGCTGAGGAAACCGAGCTCACCTCCAAACCCCACGTCCCAAAGGCATGAGGGCTGCACTCGTGGCTTGGCCAGAGCAGTTCTACTCCTTGATTAAAAATGCAAAGCCTTCAGTGACGAGACACTCATCGCTCTGACCTGGGCTTCCAGCAGGCTCAGAGCCTCCTGGCACAGAGGACTGTGGAAGCTGGAGGAGCAACACACCAGGAAAAGGCCCGGGAAAAGACAGGCAACAAAAAATCACAGCTGCAGGAGGAATGGTGAGAACACGGGAGGGATCTGTCTGTAGTTGTGACACTGGAGGAGTTGTGCTGCTCTGGCCCTGCTCTTCTTTCTTGGCAAATTCCAGCAGCTTTGGGCAGTTCACGTTTTTCTGTGTCCTTGCTCGAATCAGAATCATTTTCTGCCTGCTCTCCCTTTGTCCTCTGATTCATTTCTGTGTGAAAAACCCATTAAACACAGAAAGGTCAGGATTTCAAAGCCCCTGGTGCAGAAACCTCACATGGAACCTCTGGCTGTGAGTTCCCATCACAGGCTGGTGGATGTTGGTTGAGAAACAAGATCTCCAGGATCCCTTTGCTCTCATTTCCATTGTGCCAAGAAGCAAAATGCCCACAGCCCTCCCAGCACAGCCCTGTGTGAGCCTGCAGCTCCTGGGAAATCCAGCCAGGAGTGACCTGATCCTCTGGGAAACTAATGGAGCTGAGCCCATAATCCATCCAAACCTGTGTTTGGATGTGCACAAAGCAGAGACTAAGCCAGTGAGCAAAGCTCTGCCTAAAGGTCCCAAGGGCCAGAGATCAATTCTGTGGAGTGCTCTGCCTCCCCTTGGAGCAGCCCACATGGAAGGGCTGGATGATGGAGCCCACATTGACCTGTCCCTCAGCATCACATCCACGAGCTGAGAAGAGCTTTGCTGATAACTCTGCCCTGGCAATTCCCTGAAATCCCACGGGATCCCCCAGTATTGACATTCCCTCCCCCCTCCCAACAATCCAGAATTGTTTTCTCGTGCCTGTTTTAAAGTTCACAGAAACCCCTCAGCATTATGGAGCTCTCCCAAAGAGCTGCTCCCTGCTTTTCTTAAGGAAGGCTCCCAGTTCCACAGCCCTGAAAGCCGTGGTTGGATCACAGCATTTCCTTGTGCATTATGTGTTTTCACTTATTACTTCAATTATCACGCCTTCCTCTGCAATTTACTCCCATATTTTATTCTAATGGTCCTGCTGTGCCTCAGGATCTTTGGAACTCTAATAATAATTGTAGGAGTAATAATATAAATCATCCTGGTGCTACCTGCATGTGTCTGGTTACTCTCCTTGCATTTCTAATAGCAGAGCCAGGCTGGATCAAATGAGGTGTTTTGCCATTTTTCCTTTACCTCTCGAAGGAGGGTTTCCAGGTGTATCTGTCATTCCCAAACATGTGGGAGCCCAAGTCATTCAGCACATCACCAAAGGCCACCAGGTGCCACCAGCCTGTTTACAAGTTGTGGAGGATCCTCACTGGTTTTTTATAGTGGAACATCAAATCCCAAAGCTTCACATTAGGGACTGGCTGTTCAAAGATCCCAGAGTGGGACATTCACGGGGCTGTTGTTGAGGCTGTGTCAGCATTAAAGAGCTTTTGATGACCTTGGACACGATGGAAATGTTTAGGGAACAGAGCTGGGAAGGGGCTGGAGCAGCAGGAGCAGCTGAGGGAGCTGGGGGGGCTCAGCCTGGAGAAAAGGAGGCTCAGGGGGGGCCTTCTGTCTCTGCAACCCCCTTACAGGAGGGGGGGTCGGGCTCTGCTCCCA
>NW_016690288.1:816633-846369 GCF_001604755.1 Lepidothrix coronata
GGGTTTAAGAGACATGTGGAAGTGGCACTTGGGGACGTGGGTTAGTTTTGGCCTTGGCAGTGCTGGGGGAAGTGTTGGACTTGGTGACCTCGGAGGACTTTTTTAAACGGAGACTATTTTATGATTCTTTGATTTGTGCCAAGAAAAAGCCCCCAGGCAGGGTGGGTGTCTGGACAGCTCTGAGCATGACACTTTACAACTTTAATACAGACAAACAACAAAAGCCTAGAGGAAAAAGAGCCCTGAAGTGACCTGCTGTGGCAGGCTGAGGCAGAGGGGGAGTTGTGGTTGTCCAGCTCCTCCCCAGCAGCAGTGGCTGAGTCACAAACATCCAGAGCAACAGTCTGGGACTGCAGCCACCTCATCCCTGCCCTGCTGGAAATGATGGACTGGAGATGTTCCATCCTCACCTGGAGGCACAAAACCAGGAAGGTTTGCAGAGGCTGGGGAGCTCAGGGCCTGCAGGACTGAGTTTATCCATCACGTCCATGGAACCCTCGGCTCTGAACCCACAGGCTCAGGTGAAGGAGGTTGTTGCTCCTGTGTGTGGAGAGCCTGGGACACCTCAGAGCCCCCAGGGACACCCCGGATTTCCCAACAAAACAACCCCTGCACGAGTGTGAATGTAAAACCTGCAAGATTTGAGATGATTTCCTTGGTGTCTATGGAGGAAATGCCAGGAGAGGGCACAGCTCTGATTTTCCCCCACATGTGGCTCCTTGGGGTCCCACAGACAGACAGGAGGAGGCAATGAGGCCTTGTGGCCTCAGAGAGAGTTGGGTTTGGATCAGCTGAGCGAGGATGGAATTACCCATCCTTCAGTCCCCTCCTCCAGCTCCCAGCACCTCAGCCACACCAGGATTCACAGAGCAGCTCCTATCTGAGCTCTGTACAACTGCCTGAGTCCTCTGGAGCTCCTCTGCTCATTCTGGATTTGGGGTGTGAGAAAATAAAGCTCTGGCAGGGGCCAGGCCGAGGGGCAGGAATGCCCTAAGGAAGACCCTGAGCTGAGCCACATCTGACTCCTCTCTGCTTATTTTTGCCCTCCTTGTGCTGCTCTGCTGTCCCTGGGGGATGGAAACTCCTGAGGGAATCCATGGGCTTCAAATTGTGGTGCCAGAGGGTGGTTTTCTCCA
This sequence comes from Lepidothrix coronata, assembly GCF_001604755.1. Lineage (NCBI taxonomy): Eukaryota > Metazoa > Chordata > Aves > Passeriformes > Pipridae > Lepidothrix > Lepidothrix coronata. The sequence continues at coordinate 817,770 of NW_016690288.1, forward strand.
TGGGAAGCACTGGAGAAAGTGGGATTTAATAACCCCTTTAAGGTGTCCCATGTTTGGAAACACGGCTGGGAGAGCCCAGAGCGTCCCAGCAGGACTTTGGTGTGGAGCTCCTGGGGTTGCTGGCACTGGGCTGAGCTGGCTTTGGGGGAGATGAGTGCTGGGGGACTATCCCTGATGGCCATCACTGCCCACAACATCCCACGGGATGCACTTGCTGGGGACGGGCCAGTGGAATGTTGGGAGGAGAAAATGTCTGGATGCAAATTGGAGGGAAAGGTAGAGGCTGCACTTCCATGTCCTGGGCTGGATGAGTAAGAGGAGATCAAATGGATCAGAATGAGCCCCCCTGGCAGCAGGAATGCTGATGGAAAAGCAAAAAGCCCATGACTGGGGGGGTTTGCTGAACCTCCTTGCTGGGAATTGGGCAGCATCCCCAGCCAGGCTCTCCTGGGTTAAATGCCAGAGGGGTGGCTGGGGGAAGGAGCTGTGCTTGGATCACTACCTGGACACTCTCCTGTGAATCAGGGGGATGAAGTGGCCAAGCCCAGCCAAGCTGTGCTCAATGAACCTCTCCTGTGCCACTGCTGGGCTGGGCAGCTCCAACCCTGCAGCTCATCCCTGTCCTTGCTCAACGTGGACCTGGGGCCTCCCTGTCAGGGCTTTATTCCCTTTTTCCATGTCACACAAACCCCTGTCTGCAGCCTTTGAGTCCCTTTGGGATCTCAGGTGGCTGCTCCTGGACTCTCACCCCCAAACTGTGAGTGCAGCCACTGCCCAGACTGAGCTGGGCTTCAGTCAGTGGCTCGGAGCCACCTGGACTCGTTTTCCAAGTGACTCCTCAGCCAAATTCCCAACCATGTTCCCTTGTAGAAATGGGATTTCGGGCAAAGTTTGCAGTCTGTCTCAAATCCCACTTCTGCAATGGCTCAGGTTCCTGGGAGGGGAATGGATCTGCAGGAGTCTGGCCAGAGGCTTTGGAAGATGCTGGTCATGCTGAGGGACTTCCGAGTGAAAACCTTCCAGCCCCCGAGCCCTGAGATGTGTTTTAGGTGTTTAAATATCCCTCAAATCAGGCTCCCCAGAGCTCAGCCCTGATTGGCAGCCCATGGAAATTAAAGTCCTGCATGAAGTGGAATTCAGGCTTCCTAAACCACTTTTGAAAATGTCACTTCACGTCTTTCTTGCACCTTTATTTCTCTTTACCTGGACCTTGCGTGGCACGTTTTCTTTTCTACCTCTCCTGGCACCTTCAGATTCTGGTCCCTTCTCATGTGAGGTGTTAATTATTTTCCTCACAGCATTAAGTGCTTCAGTGGCTGAGCAGCCCAGTCTTTTATACCTCCATCCCATCAAACACTCCTGCTCCCTTTGGCTCATTCCACTTCTCTCCTGGACTCTCACAGAAGGTTTGCTGCCAGGGCCCAGAGAATCCCTGGAGCTTCGTGCTGCTGACTCCAGAAAACAGGGAATGTTTCTAGAGCTGGACAAGAAGCACAGTGAGTTTTTCCCCTGCTCCCCTGAGGCTTTTCCAGGGGATTTTTTTTTTTTTTTTTTGGCAACCAGATGTGGGTGTGGAGGAGGTTTGGGGGTGCTGGGGCAGAGCCTGGGGAGCAGCAGGACACAATCCCTGGAGGGATCTCTGGGCTGATAATCCCTTGGTGTCTCTGTCGGTGCTCCATCATTTTGATCTGCATTTTGACACCGTGTCTCCCCAGTCCTGACATAATGGGAGAGGAAATTATACGTATTTGAACAAATCACATCAGTCTGACAGAAGTCAGGAGCAATTTTAATGAAGTTGGATCCGTTCCCTGCCTGTGCTGAACGAGCAGGAGGGGCTGGGAAACCGAGCTGGACTTTGTCCCTTTAAATAATAGAAATCAGTGATGTCACATCTAATGCTCCATCAGTGCCTGTAATGCCATCAGTCATAGGAGGAATAATATGACAGAGATATTTTTTTTAATGATGAATAGCTCCCATCACTCTGGAAAAGATCCCGCCTTAAATGGATTGAGCTCCTGCAAAAAAAGAAAATTCCTTTGGATCAGGGTCGGATTGTTTTTGTTTGTTTGTTTGTTTTTTTCATTTCAGTGAGGGTTGAATTGCCTTTCAGAAGATGTTTGAGGTGGGAGAGTTGCAAAGCCAAAGCCTCCCTCTCCCGATCGTGCACCAGAGGGCACTGCACCATGTGCCGGGAACTGCCGACAATCCCAGCGGAGCTCCGCCAGGATTTGGGGGGGTTTCTGCGTGTAGGATGCGTTTGGAGACGGGTCTCAGGGCTTCCAGAGGTGTCTCAGGGCTTCCAGAGGTGTCTCAGGGCTTCCTCCCCCTGGGGATGCCATCACGGCAGGTTTGGCTCAGTCACCACCCCCGGATGACCACAGGGCTCATCCACAGTGAGGGATCACCTGCAGTCCCAAATTTGGGACAATTGCTGCTGGGATGGCCCAGGGTGTCAGCAGCTCCTCGCTGGCAGGAGGCATCTCCCCCCCTGGGCAGGGGCTGTCCTAGGCTGGCTTGGCCTTGGTGTCCCATCTCCATCCACTGAGGCTGCTGCTTCAGCAAAAGCTTCTGGGAGAAGCACTTCTGCTCCAAAACCAGGCCTGGAGCTGTGTCAGGGCAGGCTCAGGTTGGATCTCAGCCAAAGGTTCTTCCCCCAGAGGCTGGTTGGGCACTGCCCAGGCTCCCCAGGGCAGTGGGCACAGCCCCAAGGCTGCCAGAGCTCAGGGAGCTCTCAGGGACAGGGTGGGATTGTTGGGGTGTCTGTGCAGGGCCAGGATCTGCACTGAGTGATCCTTGGGGGTCCCTTCCAGCTCAGGGTATTCCATGGTTCTGTGATTTGGATCATCCTCAGTCCATTTTCATCAGGTGCCTGCTGGTTCCCCAGGGTGCCCATCACAGCAGCAACCCTGGCTTTGAGTTCTGCTTGCCTTTCATTTCTCCCAAAGTTTTATTTTTTTCTTTCTTTTTTTTTTTTTTTTAAATGTTTTAACAGCTGAGCTCATGTGTGATGTGCCACCACTTCAATCCTTCCCCCTTATACTGGACAAATTGGGGACCTCTCCACCTTTCCTGGTGTGAATCCCAGGGGGAGGTGGGGGCAGAGCGGCATTTCTGGGGTGGGTGATGCTGGGAGCACTTCCCTGGCTGGTGGCAGCAAGAGGACAAGGCTGGAGAGTCCAACAGCCTTCCTCAGTCTTTAATTATGCCCTGGAAGTCGTGCAGGTGAGGATTCCCACAATCCAAGCAAACCCTGTAGGAGTGGGATTGCATTGTTAGCACATCCTGCACTGGGCAGCCTCTGGAGCTGCCAGGAATGATGGAGCTGGAAACCTGCTCCTACCCCTGCACCTGCTTTCTGTTATCTGTGGGCAAAATCCTGAGACTCCCTGAACAACCAGGAGGGGGAAACTTCCCCTGGGGGAGGAGGTGTTTGTGAGGGGAGTCCTGCAGGTGGATAATCCCTCAGGGAGGGGAGCGGAGCAGGACATCCCTTCTCTGCTCATGGAGGAGGCCAGGGGATTGTCCCTAAGCACTCTCCTGGCTGGGAATTTCCTACCTGGAAAGATGTGTTCGTGCACTGGGGATGCTCATGGGTGTGCCTCCAAATCCAGCTGGAAAAAGGTCCCAAGCTCCTGCACGATGATCCCATGGATGTGGTTCAGGAGAGCCCAGCTTTGGTGTCTGGGCTCTGGGAATGGGCTGGAAAGGAACAGCTGTGGCTGAGCAAGCACCTGGGAACAAGCAGGGGGTGTCCCACCTCCTGCCTTAGTGGCACCACAGTGATCCTGTGTCCCCTCACCCCCCTCACCTCCAGCATCCCTTTTCTCCTGGGAATCCTTGCAGGTCTTTCTTCAGGGTCACGCTCCCGGCTCAGGATGGTCCCTCTGGAAGTCCAGGACCAGGCTGGAGGGACCTCGTGGTTCTCTGAGCTCCTCTGCCCCCACAACAACCCAGCTGGCTGCCCGGGGAGGGCTGTCCCTGATGGGACAGTCACTTCTACCCCACAGCTCTCCCAAAACCACGAGTCAACGTGTGTTCAAAGGCGCTTCCCTTGCCCCCTCCATCCCCCAGGAGATCCTGGCTGGCTGCTGAGCAAAGGCTGGCTCTGGGACACCGTGTCACCTGCCTGTTCTCCCTGGCTCATTTAGGTTTGTCCCCATCCCATCACCCCATTCAGGACCCACCAGCACCTTCCCTCCCAAAAAAGGAGGGCTGGGGGGTCCATGGGCTGCCCTCCTGCTTCTCCTCCAGCAGAGAGGATTCCCAGGAGCCTGAGGAGGAGGGAAGGGCCACCTGAAGGGTTAATCCATGTCCTCCAGGACCTGAATTGAATCGATGTAATCCCACACAGGCTAATGGAAGCTCTGTATGATGATGTTGGTTGATGTCATGTCCTAGTCCTTCAATTATTTGATTCATTCACATTTAGGATAAATACAGGATTAACCCAAAAGGAGGGTTTAGGAGGGAGAACCTCTTACTCTTTAATTTTAATTTAAAATGAGTTCAAGGAATTCGCTCTGGTGATTGAGGGGAGGTGATTTAGGGAAGGATAAAGGCACAGGGGAGCAGCCTGGGGGTGGATGGGGCCTGGGACAGCCTGGTCATCAATATCTGCTTCAAATAAACCCAACAGATCTCTCTTCTTCCTCCTCTCCCCTCCAAGACCTCTTATTAAGCTCTTCCTCCCAAAATCCTGGGTTTAACATAATTTTTTCCTTCCTTTTTATTTTTTTTTTTTTTGCCTGGATACTCAGGACATCTTCTCTCCTCGGGGGGCTGCACTGCCATATGAACCAAGGCTGATGAACTCGAACATGAGCAAGCCAGGCTCAAGGTGAAGGAGCTTCATCCCATCCCTCAGTGGTGCTGAGAAGCTCCTCTGCAGCTCCTGGGAGGTGCTGGGGCAGGAGGGACCCAGCCCTGCCCCGAGCAGCCCCAGGCAGAGCCAGGAATGCCCGGAGGCTCTCGTGGGGCACAGCCCATCAAACAACCTCTGGGTGCCCCTCGGGGTCCCAGCCAGGTGGGCACTGGGGTTCTGCCTTTGCATTTGAGGCTTTCTTTGCACGGGGCAGAGGAAACACCAGTTCCAAGCAGTATTTTTGGTGAGCTGTCCCCACTCCAGGGCTCGGACCCCGCCGGCACCGTGAGGGGACAAGGCGACAGGTGACAAAGCTGCTCCTCAGGGGTGGGTGGGGTGAGGGTGGGTGATGCTGGAGGGGGTTTGCAGCCCCTCCTGGGCGCTCTGAGCAGTGGGGTCTGTCCATCCCCGCGAGTGAGGGCTGGACACCGCGGGCAGCTCAGCCCCGTTCCCCCGCCAGCCCCGCAGAGAACACTGAGGAGAGCTCCCTGCGCTTCTTTCCGCCCTGGGATCCCAAAATGAGGCCAGATTTTGCATAGGTTGATGCTGCTGTGCTGGCAGGATGACGCAGAGCCATTGCCATGGAGACAGAAAGCCAAGGTAAGGAGCCACGCAGCTCCTGGCAGCAGCATCCCGGGAGCGGGGCCCTCACCCCGAGTCCCGCAGCGGCTGGGAGAGACACCCCCAGCTGCAACCGCGATAAAACGGGATGTAAATATTCCAGCACAGGTTGGAACCTTCCTTCCACCTCCTCCTCCTCCTCGTCCTCCTCCTCCTCCTCCCGCTGCTGCTGTGCTCGCACGGGGGATTGGAGCAGGGGCCGTGCCGGATGCAGGTTACACAACTGGGGAGCGTTAAGTCGTGCTTAGCATTTTAGGCAATAATAGCTCCACTTCAAAGAATTGCTTAATGACTCTTCAGCTGAGCCCTCCCTCACGCGAGAGAGGAGCAGGAGCTCCTCAGACCCGGTTCGAGCTGAGAGCACAGCGCGGCTCTGGCAACGCCAGGCAGGGCTTTTGTGGGGCAGGAGGAGCCCGAGGGCACAGCAGCCTCTGCTGGGGCATCCAGCGCTCCAAAATCCACCGGGATCACAGCAGAGGGAAGCATGGAAGGGCTGGAATGTGCTTGAACCCCGCCCCCGGTTGTCAGGTATCGTAGAATCCCAGAATGGTTTGGGTTGTCCTGTTCCTGGTGGATTTTTGTACCTTTGGGGTCACTTTGTGCTCTTTGGAGAGGAAACAGTCCCACCCCCTGCCATGGGCAGGGACACCTTCCACTAGCCCAGGTTGCTCCAACCTGGCCTTGGACACTCCCAGGGATGGGGCAGCCACAGCTTCTCTGGGCAACCTGTGCCAGGGCCTCCCCACCCTCACAGGGAAGAATTTCTTCCCCATATCCAACCCAAGTTTCCCCTCTGGCAGTTTGAAGCTGCTCCCCTTGTCCTGTTCCTCCAGGCCCTTGTCCACAGTCTCTCTTCACCTTCCTTGTAGCTCCTTCAGGTCCTGGAAGGCCACAGTTAGGTCCCGCCAAAGCTTCTCTTCTCCGGGCTGGATAATCCCAGCTCTCCCAGCCTTTCCTCCCAGCAGAGCTGCTCCAGCCCTCTGATCATCCTGGTGGGGCTCTGGAGGAGGTGCTGCTGCCACGTGCAAACATCTGAGCACCCATTTACTGCTCATCTCCTCTTCCAGCCTCTTTTCTTGGCTCCTGGCGGGCTGGGAAGCAGGAGATGCCGTGAAAATATGGAAACTATTTCCCACACCCTTTTCCTGTGTGATTTAGGTCAGGTGGAGAAGGCAGTGGTTGGGCTCCCAGGGACTGAGCTCCCACTGTCCATGTCAGGGCTGGGTCCATCCAGTGGTGGAGTCACCAGCCCTGGTGGCATTTAACACGTGTGGATGTGGCACCTGGGGACAGGGCTTGGCAGTGCTGGGGCACTGTGGGACTCCGTGATCTCAGAGGGCTTTTCCAACCTGTCATCCTGTGGTTTGTGGCCCCGTGTTTGCTGATGGGCCGGACAGGGACATGTGGCAGAGTTGATTTGTCTCTTCCTCTCCCCGATGTTATTTTGGGCTTCCTCACTTATCCAACCGCCCGTCAGGAAACCTGCTGGAAGAGCAAATCCCTGAGAGCTCTGCTCCAGTTTGAAATCGAGTTTGAGCTGGCCAATATATGCAAAAATTAAGAAGGATGGACAGTTTGCTCTGGCTCTGTGACCTTGGCTTTTCCTCAGGCTGAAGTTGGGAACAGCCCTAAACCGGGAGCAGTTATTAAACCTGTCAGCACACGGCTCCCTAATTCGCCTTTTACAATTTGAGAGCCTAAAGCAGCCCATCAGGAAGGTTTTTCTTCTGCTTCCACTGTCAGAGGCTGATTTATCATCCTCAAGCAGGATGATTTAGGTCCCCTTCACGTTTTTCTTCCCAACTGCTTTGCAGTGCAAACATGGATTCCCATCATTTGTCCCCGTGCAGCCCCTCCCTGGGCTCAGCCCTTGCTGTCAGGGTGTCTTGCACAAAATATCACCCTGTGGAAACCAAAAAAATCCCATTTTTTCCATATTTTCAGTTGTGAACAGCCCTTAGCTGCAGCACAGATACTGCTTTTTATTGGTCTTTATCATATCCCCTCACAGCAGAGCCAGTAAAGGTTAGTTTTATGCTGATTTCTGTCTTACAGATCCTGGTGAAGATTTTTTTTATGGCCAGATCTGCAACTTTTGAAGGGTTCTCTCCTTGCAGAATAGCCTGGCATTGATCAGGGTCAAGGTCAGGGAGAAGCCAGTGAGACAGATGGACACATGTACATGGCATAAATCTTGTTTAATTTACAAATCTGGGCAAAGAGAATAATTTGTGCTTAAATTAATTAGGTACCCCTTTATTCTGAGAGAAGGATGAGAACTTTCTCCGTGACCTGAACTTGGACATCAAAGTCCCAGAGGGATTTGGGAAGTCAGCAAAAGGAGACTGGGAACAGATATGCAAAAGTGGATTAAACACCAGCTCCCCCATGTTTAACCAGTTTTTTTTTTGTTTGTTTCCAAATTCCTTTTGAAGTTCTAAAAAAAAAATAAAAAAATAATCCCCTGGTGACACTTGGTGCAAAGCAAACAAGGCTTTCAAAGCTTTGAGCTGGAATTCAGGAGACCAAACCCCTGCCTAAAGGTTTGCAGCATGTTTTATTCTCCTTGCTTTTTATCTTTACGAAAAGGGCTGTAATTTGGGTGATTAATTGCAAAAGCAGAGGGGCAATTTTCTCAGCCTGACACGATATTGCACTTTGAGAGTCCATTGTCTGCCCAGAGCGGATCCTCTGAGTGCTGTTCCCACATCAGCACAGAAAGGGGTTATCACATCAACTCCTCTTTGGATTCTGAATCAATTAAATCAGGTGGAGGGGCTCCAGCCAGCCTGGTTGTCCTGGGGAAAGATGTTACATCAATAAACCCTCCAGCCTGCGCCGTGGGAAACCCTGGGTGAGAGAGGCAGCAATGGGCTCTTCCAGCCTCAAAACTGAAGCCAGTGAGGTGGTTTCCCCTTCAGAAAATGCGGTGTAGAGAGAAGAGATGCATCAAAACGTGCAGCAATGACAGAATTTAACACTGCTTGCCTCAGAAGGGAGCTTGTCCATGGGCTTGGCCATTCCCGGCTTTCCCGGCAGCCGCACAGAAATACAGGATCAATTCAGCTGGAGACCATCGAGTCCAACCTATGACCCAACACCACCTCCCTACTAGACCATGGCAGGAAGTGCCACATCCAGTCTCTTCTTAAACACCTCCAGGGACGGTGACTCCACCACTGCCCTCCTCATGTTTTGGGTTGGAGAAGGAATTCAGCAGCCGTTTTTGGAGGAAGGAATTCAGCAGCGACACGACGTGGTTTTTGGACAAGATCCTGCACAGCTCTGCAGGTCACTGGTGCTTGGATCACATCTCCCTTCCCACCCTGCCTGGGTGCCTCAGACCCGAGGGCTGGGGAAGGGTGGTGGGGCTGGTGTAAATAAGAGGTGACTCATGGAAGAGCCAGGGTCTGATCCAGTCTCCTAATTCAACTCCTCTCCCCTGCGGCGCCTCTGCCTTGGTGCTGGTTGATGGCTCCAGCTCTGTCTTTCCATCTCATCCCCAGAAACCTGCAAACTCTGATTTCTGCCTGAGATTAAATACCCACAAGCTCTCCAGGAGACTTGTCCTGCAGGGACAGGCCCAGATGGAGTCAAGTGCAAGATTTAGGTTGGTGGAAAAGTGAGGTTTTGGGCATCAGAAAACCTTCAATGAGCCAAACTTCACACTTAATGGTGCCTGCAACCTCCTTGTGAGGGGAATAAGAGGGACAGGCACTGATTCCTTTTGGGACCAGGGACAGCAGCCAGGGAATGGCTGGAGCTGTGTCAGGGCAGGCTCAGGTTGGATCTCAGCCAAAGGTTCTTCCCCCAGAGGCTGGTTGGGCACTGCCCAGGCTCCCCAGGGCAGTGGGCACAGCCCCAAGGCTGCCAGAGCTCAGGGAGGGTTTGGCTGATCCTCTGGGGCACAGGGGGTGACTCTTGGGGCTGGGCCTGTGCAGGGCTGAGGGTTGGACTCCATGACCCTTGGGGGTCCCTCCCAGCTCAGCACATCCTGGGATTCTGTGTGAACCCAACACTGAAATCATGGTAAATGAGGAGTTTTGAGCTCACTGCTCCTGTGTCATGGCCATGGATGAGCTCATCCTAAAGAAAAGGGAAGAGATGAATATTTCACAGTCAAAAGCCAAAAAATCCAAGGTTCCAGGGTGGCATCATTGCTGAGGCTTATTTGTCCCTCACCACAGACTTCCAGGCTGACTCAAACAGAAAAAGTAGATGCAAGGCTCACTTTAGAAACACAAAGATATGGGAAAAACCCCAAAACAAGGCTGAGGATCCTCTCAAAGTGGAACACCTCAGCACTGGCACCCAACTCTGGCCAACCAGGCAGTTCACAAGTCCAAGCTCAGCTGCTGAGGCAGTTGATCTGGAACTCAGATATAAACCACACCATCCCAGTGAAAAATATCACACGTGGCCTCCACTTCAGGCTACGTTCCAGTATCTGAAGGAAGAGATCTTTTAATTGAAAGCCTTAATGCTTCTCGTTAGATTTAAAATTAGAGCAGAACGGCAATAAAATTGGTCATGGGATTGGGAGAAGTTTTAAGGGAGGGAAGGAAATTTATCCCTTGTTTTTTTGCATCTGAGCATCCATTAGAAGCTTGTGCACATCTGATTACGTCAATGCAAGGATTAATAATTAAAGGAACAACAACCACAGGCCTCCGAGATGCACATGAGAAGGCAACAGCTCGGGCCAGAGGCTGAGATTTCTTAGGATGCCCTGTTTTTGTTGGCATTTTACCTCGGCCTGGTCCACCTCATCATTAGGAAAGCTCTTTCCCACCAGCCTCTGCCAAGTGATGTCCTGTGAGCAATTTGCAGCTGCTGCCTGGGAGATCGTATCGGTGCTTGTTACCAGATTGATTTTGAGGGGAGATGTGAAGGTGTNCAAGGGGGAAAGGGCCTGTTCAGAGTGTAAGGAGAGACTGAGAGGGTTTGTTCGATGTTGCAGGGTGACTGAAGGCATTAAATCATGGAATGTGCTGAGCTGGGAGGGACTGACAAGGAGCATCCAGTCCAACCCTCAGCCCTGCACAGGCCCAGCCCCAAGAGTCACCCCCTGTGCCCCAGAGGATCAGCCAAACCCTCCCTGAGCTCTGGCAGCCTTGGGGCTGTGCCCACTGCCCTGGGGAGCCTGGGCAGTGCCCAACCAGCCTCTGGATGAAGATGTGTCTGGGGTGAAGCCCTACAGCCACCAGCAGAAACCCCTGCAGAGCGACGGTGATGCTCCAGCAAACCCGACAGCCCCGAGCCAACGCGGCTCATGGCCACCGTTACCCAGGACTAGCAAAAAAGCAGGATCCCAAACTGCTTCCTCTCCACTCCCTGGAGCCAGATGGACGTCAACAGGCCACTGGGATGAGACAGAGCCGTTTCACTCCCTGGAGTGGCCCCCAGCCAAGCAGATGCCTCAGCACGACGCTCTGCAGATCCGTCCCCAGCCCCGCACCGGGAGCGCCTTGCTGGGTGCTGAAGTCACCTCAAAGCGTTGGCTTGGGCAAAGGAGTCTCCAACTTGACTGCAGTTTTCCCATCCAGGCCCAAACGGCTCTTCTCTTCCCTCCCCATCCTTCCTTCCTCCATCTTGGTAGTCTTCTCCTTCATTAATAACCTGCTAATTATCTCAGCAGCTTGGAACCGGGTTGCGGCGTGGAATTAGAACCAGCTTTTCGTTTTGGCACCCGCCACTCCGTCTAATTAATAAGACAAGAGAAAGCCAGAACATGTGGGTCAACCCTGAGTGCAGGGAAGGGATTGGTCAGACATGCCAGCACTGGGATGCTCTGAAGCTGGTCTTGGCGAGGGTGGGTTTCATTCTGGGGCCAAAATGGGGAAAAGAAGAAGATAAGGCTTTCCAGGCTGGTCACTCCTCTTGTTTTTCCTCCTTTTAACTCAAAATCTGGACCAGTGGAAAGCCTGCACTCCATCTTCATCACCTCTTTGCTGGAGAGGGAGTAGGGAAGCAATGGCAAGGCTTGAAGACGTGTTTTGGCCAACCCTGCTGTGCTGAGCAGCCCGAGGTGCCCGCAGAGCCCAGACTGTCGCAGGTGGGTTTTGCTGGAGATCTGGAGAACGACTGGAGGAACCTGGAGCTGAAGGAGGGATCAGCGTCACTCGCTGGGTCGTCTCCCCACTGCCTTGGCACGAGCAAGTGGCCGCCAAATCCAAATGGAATTGCTTCCCAGCTCCCTGGATTCCTCCCTGGATGCAGGCAGGAGGCCGAGCACCCCGTCCTGCAGAGCTGAGCTGGGGTGACGCAGCCCTTCCCCGCCGCCCGCTCCACCCATGGCAGGGCGACGCCTCCGGGCACTGCCGCAGACCGGTGGCACCACCAAGGCACCACCATCCTGCTCTGGACCCACCAGGGTGCTGGTAGAGCACCGACTCCTCTCTCTGCACCCGCAGGAGTTCTCAGGCTCCCCTCGCCCACCCTGCTGCCGGTAGAATCCCCCCGGCCACCCACCGTGCTCGGGGGAGAGCTGATTTACAACTTGTTGTTGCTGCCACCGAGCAACAACTCCTGTTGTTGCTGCTTCCTCCGGGCTTCCCTGGCTGCCAGGATGCCCCCGACGGGCGGCAAGGCGCTGCCGGAGCTGCCAGGCCGGGGTGGCAGAGCGTGGCTCCTGGGGGAGCAGCGCTGCCAAATTGGGGTTCTAGCCCTTTAAATCCGATCCAGTACTGCAAAAAAAAGGACGAGCGAGCAGGAGAGAGCCTTCAGACTCTTTTAATTAAAGCTTGTACCATATTCCGTATTCCCAAGTCACGGCAGTCACTCCAGCTTCTCCAGGACATCTCGGGGCTCTCCGGCACCGCGACATGGATGGGGGGAGTCGCTCACCTGGGACCGGCGGCAGGAGGTACGCACGGAGGGACGGGGCTGCTTGCATGGCTTCTCCCCCTCTCCTGCTGGCAGCTGGAAGCATCCCCCTGGTTTGTTTTTTTTTTTTTTTTCCCGTGTTTTCCTTTGCTGGAGAGAAAGTCTAACGCGATGCTCGTGGCTCTCTTTTTTTTTTTTTTTTTTTCCCGTGTTTTCCTTTGCTGGAGAGAAAGTCTAACGCGATGCTCGTGGCTCTCGGGGCAGGAGCATCCTCCCAGAGCACACCTGGGGGCGAGGGGCTCCCCGTCCTGCCCCGCTCTCTCCCCTCTGCTCTCCCTCCCTTTAAATGATTAAGTGCATGACCTCGAGTCGTGTTTGGTTTGGTTTTTTTTTTTTCCCCCCTCGCTCCTTAAATCCCAGAGCTGCCATTCAGCAGAAGATAAGTTGGGCTGCCCGCTCCATAAATCACCGCTGAAGTTGGTCGCGGTCTCGCCGCTCTCGCTGCCGGTTGCCCCCTCTGGCTCCTCTCCCTCTGCCTCCCCAGGTTAGGAGAGTTTTGCCATATCCTTCCATGCGCATTGCAGAGCATTTCTTCCAAGCCTCATGGACCAGAACCCAGGGTTATTAGGAGAGACAGCGTTGTTTTCACGCCGGAGTCTCATCTCCTCGGCAGAATAAGCTTTAGCTGGGCTTATAAATCGCCCTTCAGCAGGAACATTGTGCACAGAGAGCAGCTCACTGCTAACTGCCCCAGCATTTACCTGCTAGCTCCCCCAATATTGACCTGCTAACTACCCCAACATTTCACTGCTAACTGCCCCAACATTTGCCTGCTAACTCCCCCAACATTTCACTTCTAACTACCCCAACATTTACCTAACAACCCCAATATTTACCTGCTAACTCCCCTAATATTTACCTGCTAGCTGCCCCAATATTTACCTGCTAACCACCCCAATATTTAACTGCTAACCCCCCCACATTTGCCTGCTTATTCTCCCAATATTTCACTGCTAACTCCCCCAACATTTCACTGCTAACTACCCCAATATTTACCTAACTCCCCCAATATTTACCTGCTAGCTACCCCAGCATTTCACTGCTAACCACCCCAATATTTAACTCCTAACTCCCCCAATATTTAACTCCTAACTCCCCCAATATCTAACTGCGAACTCCCCCAATATTTAACTACCCAACATTTCACTAACTTCCCTCTCACCCATTGATTTCCCTCTCCTCCTGACTGAGGGATCTCTCTGGTTATTTATTTCCACAAGGCTATTTCTTTAAATTATGTATTATACTTCCTTCCTCCCTGTCTCGGGCTGGTGCATCATTAGGGTGCCCTGACCTCAATGAAAGCCTGTTTTTCTCTTGGCAGCAGATCCCAGGTGAGGTTGGGTCTCTCTCCTGCCCAGATCCCCAGAGGGAAACAGGCTCTGCCAGGAAATATTTGTCCCGGTGCCTATCTGAGGTTAATAACACTTTTGACAAATAGCAAACCTCCTCGAGGCTTGAAATAGGGTTGGAAAAGCAGCCACTAATCTCCTGGAGAAGAGCTCGCTGGTGGCCACCTCTCTCAGTAAATCAGGGGCCGAGCTGTGGGTGTGCGACACCGGCACAGCAAAACAACCTCCCCCCGCTAAAGCACCGGGAAAACACCCGGCCTTGCCAGCATTCCCCAGCACTTGTGCAGGGAATCCTGAGGGCTCAGCACAGCCCAAAGCCCACGGCGCTGCGGGACTGGGTCGGGAAAATGGGGTTTTTTTCTTCACTGCCAGTGTTTGCCATAAGTGAGAGAGCGACGGGACGGGGGAACGTGGAAGTGAGCAAGGGAAGAGGAGCCGTGTGTCGGTGTAGGAGCAGCTGAGCAAGAGCACCTGGAGGGATCAGGTGGTTTGTGGGCAGCAAGACACTTCAGCTTGAGCAGTTGAAGGAATGAAACTTAAGAGAGGAGGAGGCTGAGAGCAAAAGCAGAGATGCCAGGACGAAGTGAAACCCAAGGCACAGCTCCGGGATTAACTCATGGGCTGCAGGGCTGGGGAGAGAAAGGGAGGTTGTGTTTCTTGGTTTCCCTGTTCTGGGTTGTTTTCCTCAGTGGCTCCCATCCCTTTGGTAGAGATTTAACCATTTGTGGCTTTTGGTGACACGAGGAAGAGCTCGTCCCTTGTGTCCCAGACGTGGGATAATAACTCCCTTGTTCCCAGCTTGCAGAACAAATGACCTGGCAAGGAAACCTGAAAGGGCCTGAAAGTCAAAAAACCTGTTCCTGTGGGCTGAGCAGGGCAAAGTGTTCTTGGGTGAAGTCCCTGAAACCTGGTCCCTCCACCCAGCAGAGCTGGAAAACACAGAGTAGGGTTTGAAAATCACCAAAAAATACAAGCGAGGGGAGGAAAGACAAACAAAATGTACATCTTGGTTTAGCAAGGCATCTCCAGCCTTGCAAGCATAAGGAGGGTGGGGAGTAATTATTTATAGTGCCATCAGCAGAAATAATGGGATGAAATGAAGGGCTGAAAAGTTTTGCTGACTCTCAGGGAATGTGTCCTGGCAGGGATGGATATTTCCCGGGCCCAGCCCTTCGCATCTCCAGCGCTCCCAAACGTGCAGCCTGGAGAGGCAGGGAAGGGACCCACAGGGAGCAGCTGGGCAGAGACACAGAGCTGAGCCCACCACGAGGATGGAGCTTAAATACCAGCTCCAACTTCCCCCCTGAGCCACCTCTGCTGCCCAAGCCTGGATTTATCTCCTGCTGGATTCCTGAGCTGGGACAGGAGCAGCCTCGGCGGCGGGGAAGGGCTGGGTGGCCAGGTTTGGCTTTTCCATTCTAATTCTGTGAATATTGAGATTAAAAAGGGAGGGAGGGAGTAATTTTTGAGCTCAGCAGTTAGTGGGATTGAGTGCTTTGTGCTCTGTAATTAAGCTCTGAGTCCTGAGTCTCAGTGACGCTCTCGAACCCGATGACAAAAGGATTGGAAGGGTTGGCAGGCAGGGAATTGCTCACCTGGCATCACTCGCAGTAGAGGTGACCCGGGCAAGGTTTTCTTTTCTAAATTGAGGAAACTGAGTTTGGACTCTTCTTTGTGGCTTTGTGATGATGAAAAGGCCTCTTTTTTCCTTTTTTTTTTTTTTTAACCTTCTTTCTTCACCTGGGAACGATGAGCAGTGTCAAGGTTGTCCCTCCCCGTCTGAGGGAGGTTCTGAGGTTGTCGCAGGGGAAAGGGTGGATTTGATCCCGGATCAAGTCGTGGGCCCTCAGCAGGTGAGGCAGACAGACACAAACATCCTTCCTAAAATCTCTGTGCCACAGGTTTTCCACAGTCCCAGGGCCCTTTCCTTCCCCTGGGCTCCTTGACAGCACCACAAGAGCCCAGTCCCCGGGTGGGCACAAAGATCTGAGCAAATGGTCCCACCAGGCCATTTGCTCCATCCTGCCTGTCCATCTCCAACCACCCCAGACTTTCCCACTGCAAACAAGAGCTGAATTTCTGAGGAACAAGCAGAAAAATTCTATTTTTATTGCAGGTAATAACCTTCCTTACTTCCTTTGCTCTGTACAGTGGAAAGGGCACAAGCACAAAAGGCATAACTCCGATTTTTGCTTTTTTCTTTGCCAGTCACCTTTAAACAACAGAAAACCTGGAGCAGGAAGGGGCCAATATGTATTTGATGAAGATAAAACCTAAATTTACTACTTCTAGCTGCTAGAAATGAATATATTCTCCTACTCAGAGCAAGGGATGTGTAAGCCCGTTCTACATCTCTGGCAGAATACTGCAGTTTGAATTAGTGTGACAAATTAAAACCAGTCTACAGAAGCCCTAAATCGTAGAAATGGATCGTGTGAATGAAGTGGCACAGTTATTAAGAGGAATGTTGGAGGTATAAACACCAGGGTGGAGGGATCAGAGCAGCCACAGCCAGGGAATTCAGCAGGATCCAGATATGGATCGGGAGAACCTGCAGGGCTGGATCATCTGATCATCTGTGCTGATGGGCTGGGGGGTTTGGCTGGATTCAGGTGGCCTTTCAGAGCAGGCTAATCCACCTTAATGCCACAGCCATGTCTTCTTTGATGTTTTTACCTTTCCCCCCCCCCCCTTCAGGGTCTGTTATTCCCCTTTGAACATCAGCCACTCTCAGTGTATTATTTTAGCCCCCTGTTTCAGTGGAAGGAGGTAAAAGGCTGCCCAGACAATGCAAACCTGGCTTTCCACGGCCACCCAGAGACTGCCAAAAATCAATTGTCTGCTAGAGGCTGATCTTTAGATAAAGTTAAGCCACGTTGCTTCAGAAGCCCTGGGGATCCTTGAAAGTAGATTTTCAAGAAATTCCTGTGCAGATGTTGCCCAGTTTGATGGAGGTTTCACCCTTTAAATCCTTTCGTGCTGCGACCTGGGCTGCTCAGGAGCTGAATTCCTCTGAATTCCTCCCGGCTCCAGCCTAAGCAAGGGCTCCAGTTTGAGAACTGCTTTGGGAGCCCAAGGCACTGTTTCAAAGTGGATTAATAAACCCTCAGGAGCTGCTGATGCTTTGCTGGAAGCTGGCGGGATGCCCCTGCTGGTTTTGGAAAGGTTCCTCTTGGAGGCTCCACTGCAGGAGCAAAGGCAGGAATGGTCTGGCACAGCCAGAGCTGTAAGTGAAACAGGAACACAGGAATCTTCTGAGAGGGTATTTTTATTTGTGCTCCCTCATAAATCCAGTGGGGAGAAACAGCCCATGAAGCTGGGAAAGGATTAACTTGAGAAGAGCAAAGGTCTCCCAGGGTTTAAGAACAGGAAAGCTGCTGGTTCTTGAGAGCAAGGAGATGCTCCAGGACTGGTGGAGGAGCCACCAAGCCCGGCTGCCCCTTGGACCTGCTGCTTGTGGTGATGTGACAGCACAGCACAGCTCCAGAGCTGCAGGAGGGGAAACCTGGAGGGTATCACAGAATCCCAGGATGGGTCAGGCTGGAAGGGACCCCACTGGGTCACTGGTGCCACCTCCCTGCTCAGGCAGGGCCAGCCCAGAGCACAGGGCACAGGATTGTGTCCAGAGGGCTCTGGAATCTCCCCAGGGAGGAGACTCCAGCCCCTCCCTGGGCAGCCTGTTCAGAGCTGGGGCACTGCCCAGGGAAGAAGTTCTTCCTCCTGTCCAGCTGGAGCTTCCTGGGCATCAGTTCCTGCCCGTTCCTCCTGTGCCATTGCTGGGCCCCCCGAGCAGAGCCTGCTCCATCCTCTGCCCCCTCCCTGCAGCCCCTGACACACAGTGGGAGGTCCCCTCTCAGGGTCTGCTCTGGAGGCTGAACAGCCCCAGCTCCCTCAGCCTTTGCTGCTCAGGGAGATGCTCCAGTGCCCTCCTCATCCTCACAGCCTGCGCTGGCCCCGCTGCAGGAGCTCCCTGGCCCTGCTGTGCTGAGGAGCCCGAGCTGGGCCCAGCCCTGCAGATGTGCCTGCCCAGGGCTGGGCAGAGGGGCAGGATCCCCTCCCTGACCTGCTGACAAAGTGTCAGCCCGGAGGGGATCCACTGCTGGCTGGTGGTTCCTGGGAAGGGTGAAGTTCTTCTGTCCTGGTGATGGAGATGATGTTGCTACAAGGTGTGTTACACTTGTTACTGTGCTGTAATGTGTGAGCTGGGACGGTGCCAAGAAACTTCTGTAGGGTGGCATCACCCCCTGGCACTGCACAGCCATCCAGGCAGAGCTGTGGTATTTTTGTCAGTTCCTCTCAACGAGCTTCCATCCAAAAACCCATTTTCTGGAACAAAAGCTGCAGATCCAAGAGCTGTTGTAATGCTAATAACACCGGGGGGGGGGGGGATTAATCCCAACCAATCCTGGCCTCGGAGAGCAATCCAGAGCAAAACCTGGTGGGGCAGGACCCCGAGCAGCTGAGGGTGTCAGACTCAGCCAGGAGCCCCCCTGCTCCCACCCAGCAGAGCCTGATCCCACAGCCAATTGTTTTCCGAGTTCCTGATGACCAGAAAGAGTGGGAAAACAGATTCAGGCATTTTAGATAATCCTCACCCATAAAAAAACCAGCTGGAAGGGTAGAGATGGGGTTTTTTCTCCCTCACTTGGCCCATGGACCGAAGGTGCAGTTTTGTCCTGTGACCTGATTGAAGCAGCACAGTCTCACAGCGCTTCTCAGGACGCCTGATAAATATTTTATCCCCTCCTGAAATGTAAGTTGTAAAAGATGGGCTTTCTCCAGGGTACAAGGAGAAGATGGATCTGTGGAAAATGCTCTCAGTGCTCTTTAAACCCCAGCTGAACTGCGTGGCTGCAGGGAGAGGGTTTAGGATGAGGTGATGTGGGCTTGCTCTGGGTTTGGCACAAAAGGCAGCAGGGGCTCCACCTCGGGTCTCATTTAAAGTTTGAGGAAACCATCACAGCTCTGGAGGGGCTGAGAGCAGCCAGAGGCACCAGGAAACCTTGAACAGTCCTGCTGACCCCTTTTGCTGACCCTCTTTCTGCCCCATGGCAGCTGCTAAAAACCCAGCAGACCTTGTTGTGGGTAAGAGGGACCCCCCAAACTGCTCAAGGGTGGGCCAGAGGCGGGGGCCAATTGTCACAATCACTGATGTGCTCTCGTGGTGGAACTAGATGGGCTTTAAGGTCCCTTCCAACCCAAACAATCCTGGGATCCTGGGATTCCACGACAAGCCTTGGCAGTCACAGGATGGTTTTCCAGAGGTGAATGTCCCAGGCAGGATGGCACGAGGGGAGCTGCTCTGTGTCCATGTATATCCACGAACAGGAGGGCACAGGAGTTTCTGGGACCTGGGGCTGCAGACCTCGGTCTCTGTGAGCATAAAATCACAGAATCACAGAATCCTGAGGGCTTGGAACAGAGCTTAAAGACCTTCCAGTCCCAAACACCCCCCCCTGCCATGGGCAGGGACACCTCCCACCACACCAGGTTGCTCGAGGCCATATCCAGCCTGACTTTGGGCACTGCCAGGGTTGGGGCATCCACAACCTCCCCTGGGCAACCTGGGCCAGTGTCTCCCCACCCTCACAGTAAAGTGAAGGTGTCCCTCTGTGTCATCTCATGTGCTGCTGGAGAACAGATTTGAAGAAAATAAGGTTTGTTCGTAAAAAAAGTGCTGGCAGTGTGTGGGAGGAAGCTGTGAAGGAAGGACAAAGCTGGAGACACATGCTGGTGTTTCCCTGCTGCTGAGATCCATCCCCCAGGTGTGGAGAACAGAGTGCTGTGATGCAAAACACCTTTTCATCAGTGTGGGTACAGCACAGCAGGCTCTTGGTCTAAGATTCAGAGCCCAGGACTAATTCTGGGACCTGGAGGAACCAGAGTTTGCCACTGTGGCTTTTGCCTTCCCCTCCCTGAAAGTTTCTTTAAAAAAAACCCCATGAAAGTCCCTTAAAAAAACCAGATATTTATTTTTTTCTGATGCTATTTCCCACGTCAGATTCACCATAAAGGATTTTAAAGAGCAGATTAGCTGACTTTAATAGCGTGACTTGTGAGGAGAACCTGCTCTGTGCAAAGGACAGGGTCACAGGGGATGATTCACCAGGCTTTTTCTTGACCATTAGTTAAACACTTTCTGTCACAAATGCGATCCACATAAAATTGCTGGAGGATTTCTTCCAGGTCTCAGTGTCCAGAAGCTGCAGGAGGAAACATTTTCTTCCCTGCCAGTAGATAAAAAGCCACATGGACTCAGGGCAATGGTGTTGGAGCTCCTTTTCTCAGGACAAATTCCCCTCTCACCTGATCTCCTGGAGTGCAGTCCACACCTTCTCCTCCAACTTCCCAACTCCTCTCAATCCCCCCTGGAAAATTCCTGAGCTGAAGGCTGTGGCTGTCTCTGTTTCGATGCATTTTATTCCTCCTTGAACCTATTTCTGCTTTTGAGCACCTCCTGGAAAAACCCAACAGTGTGACTGGGCCCTATCTGCGAAAACACTTCCTCTGCCGCCTTCTCTTTATTTTAAAAAGTTATTCCTTGGTAGTTTCATCAGGTGCCTCTTAAGCCTGGAGCTGTGAGAAACAGCAAGTCCTTGTTGTCTATTCCCTTTCTCTGTGGACTTTCTCCCTTAAAACCCTTCTTTCAATAAGTGTCTCCTCCAGCCCTTTCAGCCCCCTCTTTGCCAGACTGAAGGGCCCTGAAGTGTCGAGGTATTTTTGTGCACAAGCCACTCTCTGTCTCTGCCCAGGCTCAGTTCCCTCCCCTCCCCTTTCCTTGCTGTGTTATCTCCCTTCTGGAGTGCCCTGAGCAGGGCTTGATTCGCCCTGGGGGTGCAGGGTGGGTTCACACAACAGCAGAGTTTCAATTTTGGTCTCTATTTCTCGCCCGGAAACATCTCACGTTATGTTTTCCCGTGGCTGTGCTGAATGTGGAGTGGATGTTCTCCAAGCAGCATCCAAGTTTCTCCCAGTAAATCCTCCCTGAACAGCAATTCCTAGTTCAGAGCTCTTCATCTGGTAGGAGACCACGGGGTATTTTCCTCCTGTGCTTTTGGCACTGAAATTCAGCTCTTTGTTCTTCAGACATTGGATTTTGTGAGGGGTTTTTTTGGGGATTTTTTTTGCAGCTCTTGCAACCAGCTCAGGTTTTGCTCGTCCTGATTGATTTTGCCTCATTAATAAACGTTGTCATCTCACTCCTCACCCCCCTCCCAGGGAATTCCTGACAAACCAGGGGGTATTTTACAGGGGTTGCAACGGGGAGTTACTTTCATTATGGAAAACTGTCCATCTTTGCTCCCTCTTTCCCCACCTCCCTCATCCTGAGAACAATGCCAACCATCCCCTTACCCTCCCACCAGGCCCTGTCTCTCCTCAGTGTGTTTTCCTTGGGGATCATTTTTCAGACCCCCAAACCTCCTTCCCCTGATATTTCTGATGAGATTCTGTTGTCACCTCTTACAGGTTGTCATTCCACCCCATTTTTGGCCTGTCCCACTGTTCCTCCCCGTGCAATTTGTCACATCCAGGCACCTATTCCCTCTCTGAACACACTTGTGATTTTGAGTAATGCCTTTTAACTTTCCTGCTCTGCTGCACAACCCTTTTTTTCCCTTTTAACTCTGGTTGGTTTGGCAATCTATGATTATTCCAGGCTTGAAATAGAGAGCTTAAAGCAGTTATTTTAATCATTTAACTTCTCCCTTTTTATTGCTTTTTCGAGCAGCTCCTTAATTTTTAATGCAGTTGCATAAAAATCGATGTATTATGTATTTATATGTTTAGATATATTTAGTGTAATATTTTTAATATATAAAGATGTGTGTATACATGGTGAATATATATATTTTCAGTCATACGAGCACTGCGAATCTCTTGAATTTCAGAGCCAAACAGAGCTTGTTTTCTGCTCCCAGAGTCAATAATTTTGCATTCAGTAGTTATTTGTGGTCTCCAAAAACTATTTCAGAGCTCATGCCTCGTGAGGTGTGGTAGGTGGAGTCAACCCAGTGTGTGTCCTGGGTTCACAGAGCCCACCAGGAGCCTCTTCCCAACAAAGTCCCAGTGCCAGATGTATGGACACCCACATGGGTGCCCCCAGGTTTTGATTTCCAGCGGCAAAAATCTTGAAGAGAACCCCTCTGAGCTGTGCTCCACCACCCTCCCTGCTCTGGGGGGCTGATAAATCAAGTGTAGCTGGTTTCCACTTCTCAGTTCCAGCTGGAGATGGTGTCTCCAGTCACTGGCCAGGAGAACTCAGGGCCATGGTGGGAATCAGGATTCCAGCCCTTTGCATGTGGATATGTGCCCTGGATACCACATCAACCCAAGGGATGCCCTCCCTGCCTAAGCCACATCTTCAGAAAGCAATGAAACTGCTCCAGGTGGAATCCACCATGTTGGAATCATGGAATCACAGGAGCACTTAGGCTGGAAAAGCCCTCTGAGATCATGGAGTCCAACCATCCCCCCAAGGCCACCACTAATGATGTCCCCAAGTGCCACATCCATGTCTGTTAAACCCCTCCAGGGATGGGGACTCCACCACCTCCCTGGGCAGCTGGGCCAGGGCTGGGCAACCCTTTCCATGGAGAAATTTTCCCCAATATCCAACCTGACCCTCCCCTGGCACAGCTGGAGGCCGTTCCCTCTCCTCCTGTCCCTTGTTCCCTGGGAGCAGAGCCCGACCCCCCCCCGGCTCCCCCCTCCTGTCAGGGGGTTGCAGAGCCAGAAGGTCCCCCCTGAGCCTCCTTTTCTCCAGGCTGAGCCCCCCCAGCTCCCTCAGCTGCTCCTGCTGCTCCAGCCCCTTCCCCAGCTCCGTTCCCTTCCCTGCACACACTCCAGCCCCTCAATGTCTCTCTCTTGTCAGGAGGAGCCCCAACCTGCCCCCAGGATTTGAGGTGGTGCCTCAGCAGCGTGGAATGAAGTCACAATATTGACATCAACACTCGGGCACTGATGAGAATTTTAAAACCCCTTTCCCTTGGAAGACGTTCCTGCGTCGCTGTGACAATGGTCAAATTAGAGGCAGCAGGGCTATTCAGGCAGGCCTAAATTAAGTAATAATTGAAATGTTTGAAGGAAAATGAGTGTGGCTGTTCAGGGTCAGCCTTAAATATGTTTTGCTAACAGCTTGCAGGAAAAAATTTTGAAGAAAATTGCAGTGCTGTGCGAGAGAGGACTGGCTTTTATTTCAAAGCAAAGAAGAAGATCAGGAGAGGAAGGAAGGGGGAGGACACACGAGAGCACAGTTAATAAGATGTATAATCAAATTAAAACTTTTGTACAGTTGAGGCAAAACTGCAGAGTTTAAATCCACAACATATTTTGTTTACCAAAGCCCCTGAATGTTTGAAAGCACATTTGACTAATACATACCTCCCGTGCTTTATGGAGTATTTATTTAACGCAGATAAGTCAGGGAAATGAAGCACTTTTTGCTAAGTAATGACTCAAATTGCTGCTGAAAAACAACAGAAGCAGAGAAAAAGTTGTTTTAGAGAACTCAAGAGCTGCCAGCCAGGCCCTGTTTGAGAATAATATGTAAATTCAAATGCAACAACTTCACTTGATAGCCCATGAGGTGAGGGGAGTTGGGTGTTCTGAAAAATCCTCACGTTTGCTTTCCTGAGCCAGGAAAATCAGCTCCTGATTTCAACAGCCCCAGCTCACTCAGGCTCACGTGGCAGGAGGAATTTCTCCATGGAAAGGGTGGTCAGGCACTGGAAGGGGCTGCCCAGGGAGGTTTGGAGTCCCCATCCCTGGAGGTGTCCAAGGCAGGACTGGAGGTGGCACTCAGTGCTCTGGGCTGGGGGACAAGAGGAGGACTGTGACAACCAGTCACAGGTTGGATGATCTTGGAGGGTTTTTCCAACCTCAAATGATTCTATAAATGTGATTCTGTGCCCTGGCACAGGTGACTTTCAGAGGAGCCCTATTTAAGATGCCAGGACAGGTGACAAGTTTTTAGATGTTTATCATCTGAATCCCAGTTCCCCCACGTTTCTGAATCCTGGGATCAAACCTTAGGGCACTCATTGCCCTCAGCATCCTCACCTGGGTCCCACCCATGGCCAGGAGCCCATTTAAGCTCAGCCCTGGGCCCTCAGCCCCAGTTTGTGCTGCTTGTGCCCATTTCCCCGGGAGGACCTCGGAGCTGTGTTGGAGATCCCTTTGCTCCCAGCCTGTCTCCTGGATGGACCTGCACTGTAGCTTTGTTTTCAGGCTCATCTGCTCCTGACTGAGCTTTTTGGGTGGAGCTTGCACTGAATGTCTCACCTTTTCAGGGACTGTTACCAGCACTCTCAGTTCAGACCCCGCAGGACTTCTTTGGGGGGGCCACCCTTGGCCCCTGGTTCTGTTCTTCCCACCACGGAGCAGATCCACCTCTGTCACTCCCTGACAAAGCTCTTCTTGACCTGCCCTTCCCTCTCTGAGCCTGTCCTGCTGAGGCAGTGCCAGCACAGGTGGCACTGACAGGGTTGGGGTCGAGTTTGGCTTCACGGCCCCAACATCCAGGAGCTGCTGGTGCCGAGGTCGGCAGGAGGATGTGGGAATGTGGTTGAAGAGTCCTCCTGAGCTGGATCAACGAGCACTGTGGGCTCCAACAACTGCTGAGCACCCTCCAGCTGAGCCTGGGCACCCCTTAAACGCCCGGCTCTTGGGTTGTACCAGCCCTGCTTGGCAGAGGCTGCAGCTCTGAGCTCCAGACAACTCTTTGCCACCTGGCATTCCAGCCATCCCTATAAACACCTGCTGAAGCTCAGCTCAGATCCAACCCGGCCAGATTTCCACCTAAACCCCGTTTCTTTTTGGTTCCTTCGCTCTTGCTTTCACTCCTGGGCGGGTCTTTGAGGGCAGGAGCCTCTTGCTCCACCCGAGGTGCTTCCACCTTCTCCCAACAGCACCTCTGGGGAATTCTCTGCAATTCCATGAAGGAAGTTGGGCGAAGGGGAGCAGCAATAATTTGCAAGTCCTGCCAACAAAAATCTCTTTCACTTTTGCTGTTGGTTTTTTTTTTTCCCTCCCCGTACCTTGGCAAGGCTCTTTCCTGTTTTTCTTTCATTACATGGCAAATGCACAATAGGAACAGGAGGTCAATTACTCCAAATTCACAATTCCTAATTTTTCTGACGTTGCCAGTTGCTTTTTCTAAAGGCAGTGAACAATGTGTGAAGTCCTTGTTGGGTAACAGAAATAATTAGACTCTTTCTGAATTTCCAAGAGCTTTTGGGTGCTCGGCACACTCCTTCCCTAATACCCTGTGGCTCTGTATTTGTGCTAATAAACTGAACTGTGTCCAACTGATCCTGCAGATTTTGGGAACAGTATTGGAAGGCAAAGAAGGAACAGCTGGAATGGGAGATTCTGTGCAAGAATCCCACGTATGGATTTAGAGAAAAATATTGTTTTTGTCAAAATTCTTCCAGGAAAGCTTTACAGGTCCAGGGGAAGGGATAAGAAAGGATTGTTACAGATCCATGAGGTCAGATAAGCAGGGCTTGGTGGACGGGGAAAACATGAAATACTGCCTCTAAAAATAAAAATGAGTGAAATTTCAGCTGGGTGGGGACAAAAAAGGCAGCTGCAGGGAGGAAAAGTGAAAATCTCAGTCAAATTATGACCAAGCTGACAGCTCTTTCCCTCTGCCAAAGTGGTACCCCCTGGTTTTGGTCAGAGAGCAGTTTTGGGTCAACTGGAGCAATTTGAACGTGCTGATTTCAGATTTAGAGGAATTAATAATTCCTTTCTGATTTAAAAAAAAATTCACCGAATAATTTTCTTTCAGGGGATGGTTTTAGTTTGCACAGGAAGTTCTGAGTGGAGAGCTGAGTAACCCCCAGCCCTGGGCTGGGGGCAAACAAGCCCCCAGGGACTGCTGGAGCTGCCTGGATGGGCCACAGAGCCAGCAGCCTTCCCTCGTGTTCTCCTGCTGCTGCCTTGCACTGTAGGAATAATTGGAACTGAATACTATGAAAAAAAAACAATTTACTGTCTGTTTATTCCTGGTGGGATGAGATATATGAGCTCTGCACTCTGTCCCAGGGAGTATTTAAGCATTTCTTGTAACAGGAGCCAAAGCAGCTCCTGGTTTCTGACAGCCTGGAGTTTAGGCCACGCTCTTTGCTGCTCCAAACCTGTCTGACTGGGCTCTCAGGCACTTGAGACATTAAAGCAGCATTTTGTACAAGCAAATCTCAGCAGCTCAGCTTGGTAAAGAGCAGGTTTGATGCTTCCCAGTCCAGACTTCTATGCCCCATCCCAAAATCCACATTAATCCCAGGTGCCAGCTCTGCTCTCAGACACTCAGAGGGGATTAAACCTCCTCCTTGTCCCAGTGTTAAAACACCAGAAAAGGCTCCAAGGGGCACTGGGTGATCCAGGGAGGGGGATTATTTCCAAAAACCCTAAAAAACAAAAGCCACAAAACCCCCAAACGGATAAAAAAAACACCACCAAAAAGGCTCCGAAACAAACAACTCCCCCCTGGAAAAAAAAATCAACTCCCAGAACATCCAATAAGCAAAAATAAAACCAATTAAAAAGGAGGTCACCTGCCTCCCAGTGGACACCAGTGGGGCTCAGAGACGAACCTCCTCCCTGCAGTGGTGTCTGGGGAACTTGGCCTTGCCGGGCAGCCCTTCTTGGCTTTTATTCACTGCCAGAAAATGAAGTGCTTGTCACCGGCCCCCACCCTTCGGCAGATTTGCTCTTTCTTCATTGCCTTAAAGCCACGGAGGAATTTGGGGTTGACTCAAGCTGAACTGCAGGTTCTGCTGAGATGAGCAGGAGAATGAGAAGTGTCACAGCCAGTGACCCTCAGGTGGGCTGGGGGTACAGGGGGGGCTCTGCCTCCGCCACTGCCCGACACAACTTATGAGCTGCACGTCGTGCTTTAGGAACAGCCACGGACCTGTTCGTCTCCCCCACAGCCTCACCCATGACCAGGCTCTTTCTCAACCTGAATCCCTCCTGAAAATGCTGGCAGAGGGAATTTAAGGCATTTCAGGAGTGCTCATGGTGGTGTATTTCTGTATTTCCATATTCCCATATTCCCATCTTCCCATCCCCACCAGGAGCAGGGCAGACTGAGCTACACTCAACCTTCCCACCCTCCCTCCAGGTGCATTTCTTCAGCCTGTTTTCCAGCTCAGAGGGCATTAAGAAAATTATCCTTCCATCCAAGTGCCTGTGAGGGATGTCAGAGATCCTGGATGTTCCTGAGTGCCCTGGGAAGGACAGTGCTTTGTGTACGGAGGGGATGATGCTGCACTGCCTCCCTCCCCTCCTGGCTGCACCCTCCCAGCCCTCTCTCACATCTCTGAGCCTCTCCACTCTGCCCTGCCTCCCCTAGAAAGAAAAACGAGATGTGAGAGGAAAAAAGCAGCGAGGAAAATCTGGGAACCCAGATGTCTCAGCATCAGTCCAAGCCGTGTCCTTCCTGGCTTGTAACAGGAGTTTTGGAGTGAAGGAAAGCCCTGACCCCCAGCCAGCCATTGTACCTGCTCTCACCCCCTGCTCCAAGAGGTGAAGTCTGGAGCAGCCGCTGGATTTCATTTTAAATCTTTGGGTTTGGGCTATTAATAAGCCTGGAAAATAACCACATGTTCTCTGAATTATGCAACAGATGTTAAATTCCCCAGGAGGAAGAGGTGTCAGCCTGATGGAAGAAGTGATGTGAGGACCTTTCTTTTCCCCTTTGGGCTACGTTTCTCTTCTTATTAACAAAATTGATTATCTGCTGAGGGAGAGACAGAGAGAACTCCGATCCCCCCACCAGCTCTGACCCAACCCCGCCGTCCCCCTTCGCTTTGAGCTCGTGTTTGTGCCCTTCTTGCCTCTCTCCAGCAGCAGATTTGGAAGACAAGTGTCATCCAGATCGAAGTCCCATTGAAAGAATGTGTTGTGATGAGGAGCTGCTGAGTGAGTCACCGCCCGTGCTGGCACCGAGCGCTGGGGACGGGCCAGATCCTGACACTTGGCAGGAAGAGCGGGAGGCAAAGGAGGAAAGGAAACTCAGGGCCAGGAGCTCTGCAGAGCTCACCCAGCCAAGGGGGCTGGGCTGGGCTGCAAATGCAATCCCAGTTAACCACTTCAGTGCCACTGCACCCAGGGAATGGCTGGAGCTGTGTCAGGGCAGGCTCAGGTTGGATCTCAGCCAAAGGTTCTTCCCCCAGAGGCTGGTCGGGCACTGCCCAGGCTCCCCAGGGCAGTGGGCACAGCCCCAAGGCTGCCAGAGCTCAGGGAGGGTTTGGCTGATCCTCTGGGGCCCAGGGGGTGACTCTTGGGGATGGACCTGTGCAGGGCTGAGGGTTGGACTCCAGGATCCTTGGGGGTCCCTTCCAGCTCAGCACATTCCATGATTCAGTGTTCCCAGCCTCGCTGGGGCAGTGTGAGATGGGCTGGAGGGGAGGACAGAGGAGGTGTCTTAGGTAGGAGGTTAAAAAGGGTTTCCTTCTGTCTTCTTTCTGATGATTTATTTTTTTTAAGGTTGTTGTTCCTGATCATCCTCTGTCCCAGAGTGAGCACTCCTGGCTCCACATGGGGAAAGGTCCTGAGCAGCTCAGGATGGTTTTAACCAGGGTGGCTCTTCTTTGGATCCCTGTCTCAGTCCCTTGCATGAAGATTGAGGTCACACCTTGAGTATGAGGACTGGAGGCTGCACCTCAGGTCCCAGTTCTGGGACCTTCATGACAAGAGAGACACTGAGGGGCTGGAGCGTGTGCAGGGAAGGGAACGGAGCTGGGAAGGGGCTGGAGCAGCAGGAGGGGCTGAGGGAGCTGGGGGGGCTCAGCCTGGAGAAAAGGAGGCTCAGGGGGGACCTTCTGGCTCTGCAACTCCCTGACAGGAGGGGGGAGCCGGGGGGGGGTCG
>NW_016690288.1:846438-866138 GCF_001604755.1 Lepidothrix coronata
AGGTTGGATATTGGGAAAAATTTCTTCCTGGAAAGGGGTGGTCAGGCACTGTCACAGCTTCTCAGGGTGGTGGTGGAGTCCCCATCCCTGGAGGTGGCACTCAGTGCTCTGGGCTGGGGACAAGGTGGGGATGGGGCACAGGTTGGACTCGATGGGCTGGGAGGGCTTTTCCATCTCGATAATTCCAGCATTCTGAGCTGGAGGGAGGCTGTCACCAGCTGTGTGAAACAGAGCTGAGTAGCCCCTTGGGAGAGACGTTCATGAACATGGATTGAAGCCCCGGGGCCCAGGGGGACCACATTCCTGAGGCAGACTGACAGCTGAGCCTCTGCTCTGCCCGAGCTGTCCGTGCTCCTGCCGGTGCCCCCTGGCTGCTCTCCTGAGGGGTGACTCTGCTCACAGGGCTGGTTCTGAGCTCTGCTGCACCATCTCCCGTTCCACACCCGCTGGCACCACGGCTGTGAGCCCTTCTTCCACCACAACGGGCCCTTTCCTCCTGGGAATGCTGCTGGGAAAACATGGCTCAAGGCAGAACGAGCTGATGGGGGGAAAGTCCTCCTGGTGTTCCACCACCACCAACATTAATGTGACTGTAGGGAAGGGCCCTCCTGGATTCTTCCTTCTTTTTTCACATCCTGTAGCAGGAAGAGGAAGGAATTGAAGTCAGTTCCTACTAAATATGAAATCCAGCAGGATTTGGAATGTACTGGGAATCTCCTAAGTGCTGATATCTAATCTGGACACCTGTGACACGTCTGGGTCTCCCATGCAAAGAATTGATTCTTGGCCACTTTAAGGTAATAAAAAAGAAACGTGGAGTCTGGCGGACCAGATTTTGAGTGTTTTCCCCATTTCTCCACAGTTCCCCTTTCTTTGTCCTTCAGGAGCAGTTGACAGCCTTGTACTCTGTGTTATTCACCGCTCACCACTGATTAATGGGCCCCTAATGCCATTACTTGTTTCATTATCCAATCTGGGAGATCAGTCATTATCTAGGAATAAAAAAAGGCAATTTTTCACTGGCCTTAAGTGGTTGGCTGGAGGGGTGAAGTGCAAGGTTCGCTTTTCAGAACAGGAGCAAGCCACTATTAGGGAGAAAAACTGCAGTGAAAGTCATCTGTGAGTTTGTATTGCCCAAGGAGCGGAGCTCAGCTATGGAGGAGGTGTTGCCAAACACAGAGATAAGGGAGAGAGTCCAAAAAAAATTAGGACTGTATCGAGAAGGTGCTCTCAGAGGGTTGAGAATAACAATAATAATTGGAATTAATAATAATAATACACCTTGGAGGTCAGAGCTCGAGCTGTGGGTGCTGTGCAATTACAGACAAAACAGCAAATAAATTGTTGCTTCGAGTTCTCCTCCTCTGTTGGGAGGAGAGGAGCCAGACGGCGGGTGACAGATGGCAGGGGCGGGGGGTGACGGCGGCTGGCACGGCGAGGGCACGGCTGGGGCACGGCAGGACCGCGGCTGGCACGGGGCTGGCACAGGAAGGATGACAAGGGGCATATGTGCCTCACCTGGGGGCACCAGGGCCAGCACAGGGCAAGGGGGAAAGGGCCTGTTCAGAGTGTAAGGAGAGACTGAGAGGGTTTGTTCGATGTTGCAGGGTGACTGAAGGCATTAAATCATGGAATGTGCTGAGCTGGGAGGGACTGACAAGGAGCATCCAGTCCAACCCTCAGCCCTGCACAGGCCCAGCCCCAAGAGTCACCCCCTGTGCCCCAGAGGATCAGCCAAACCCTCTCTGAGCTCTGGCAGCCTTGGGGCTGTGCCCACTGCCCTGGGGAGCCTGGGCAGTGCCCAACCAGCCTCTGGGGGAAGAACCTTTGGCTGAGATCCAACCTGAGCCTGCCCTGACACAGCTCCAGACATTCCCTGGTGCTGTCCCTGGTCCCAAAAGGAATCACGATGGTGGGTCAGCCAGTCCAAGATCATGAAGGGTCCTGGCATGGGCACAGTGGCTTGTCCTGGATGCAGAAAAGGAGAGGTGTGTCCCTGGTGGTGGGGAAGGAGGGCAGCCCATGCTGGTGATGGACTGGAGCTCAGGGACACGGCACACAAGGTGTGGGTCAGACTCAGAGCTCTTGTGTGTCATGGCTGGAGAAGAGACACCTCCCTGGGGTCTTGGAGGTTGGGGGTACCTGTGGTGGGTGCCCTGCAGAGGGACCTGTGTGGCCCTGGCTCCTCGTGCTGTGCCAGGTGGTGGCATCACATCCCTGGAGCACGGGAGCACTGGCTGCACCAGCTCCCTCCCAGGGCAGTGGGCACAGCCCCAAGGCTGCCAGAGCTCAGGGAGGGTTTGGCTGATCCTCTGGGGCACAGGGGGTGACTCTTGGGGCTGGGCCTGTGCAGGGCTGAGGGTTGGACTGGATGGTCCCTCCCAGCTCAGCACATTCCATGATTCAGTGTTCCCAGCCTCACTGGGGCAGTGTGAGATGGGCTGGAGGGGAGGACAGAGGAGGTGTCTTAGGCAGGGGTTTAAAAAGGGTTTCCTTCTGTCTTCTTTTTGATGATTTATTTTTTTTGAGGTTGTTCCTGATCTTCCACTATCCCAGAGTGAGCACTCCTGGCTCCACATGGGGAAAGGTCCTGAGCAGCTCAGGATGGTTTTAACCAGGGTGGCTCTTCTTTGGATCCCTGTTTTGCTGCCTTGCATAAAGATTGAGGCCACATCTTGAGTATGAGGCTGCACCTCAGGTCCTGTGTCCAGTTCTGGGCCCCTCATGACAAGAAAGTCATTGAGGGGCTGGAGAGTGTCCAGGGAAGGGAACAGAGCTGGGAAGGGGCTGGAGCACCAGGAGCAGCTGAGGGAGCATTTGGCTGATCCTCTGGGGCACAGGGGGTGACTCTTGGGGCTGGGCCTGAGCAGGGTTGAGGGTTGGACTCCGTGATCCTTGGGGGTCCCTCCCAGCTCAGCAGATCCTGTGACCCAGATATCCCATGGGAGGGAGGTGGGCACACGCTGTGCAGGGACTCTGTGCTGCCGTGCTCCAGGCTGGCACTGGTGGCACTGGGCTCACGGCATCACAGGTGCCTTGCCAGCATCTTCCCAGCGCTCCTGAGCCAGTCCCTGTGGATGCTGCAGGTCTGGGCTGCAGCTGGAGCCAGCCCTGGCTGCTCCACTTCATCTGTGCCAACCCTGCCCTGCAAAACACCCGAGCCAATCGCCCCTGCCCCCTGGCAGGAGCAGGGCTGTGTCCCGGAGCACAGCATTCCCACGGCATTTCCACATTCTCTGCAAAGCCAGCTTTTATTTCGAGCTGAACATCTGTTCCAGATGTGGCTACGCTGCCATTGTTGTCCTGCTCCTCACCGAAAGGCTGCCATGAATTATTGAGAGATGGGCTCTAAATAAATGATAAAGCGGGACCGTGCCTGCGCTGAAGTTTTTTTCTGTCCACCCCTTCCAGAGTCACACTCCGGGCTTTGATGTCCCCATGATGAGCTCACCCAGCGCCCAGAACCCGCCAGCTCACCCTCCTGATGGGGCTGATCGAGGAGCGAGGAGAGGGGCAGCCCAAGCATGAAGGTGGCCGAGGGGACGAGTCTCCCGGGGAGAAGGAGAAGGAGGAGCCGCAGCAGAGGATGAGACAACCCGAGTTTCCCTCCTGGCAAGTGCTTTTCTCCTCTCAAATCCCCCCTCCCTGGCGGGGGTTGCCTGCACAGGGCTGGGAGGAGGGGGGTGCCAGCTCCCAAGGCTGGGCGGTGGGGATGGCGGTGGGGCTGGGAATGTGTTGGGAATCTCACAGCCAAAAGGATTTGGAGCTAAAATCCCGGAGCAAAACCTCGCAGGGATGAACTCAGACATCCCCACCCCATCCACGCGCACGTGATACGAGGGCAAGGGCACTCTGGGGCTGAGGGTCCAAACCACCCTAAACCACTGTGGGTCCAAAGCAGCCCCTCCTTTTTTTGCTGGCTCTCCTCTGGGAAGTCCGAGTGGAATTTTGGAAGCCTGGTAGCCTTGGAAATTGATTTTATTTAAATTATTGTTTCTTTTTTTTCTTCACCATTTTGAAAAATGGCTTGACTCACAGTTGCATGAGGCTGTGGGGACTCGCAGCAGACCATCTGTTTCAGCTGTTAGCAGTCATTAATTTTTTCATATTTTTTGCTACTTTGGAGACACTTTGGGAGAAAAAAACCATGTTCTCGATGGCATTGGAGGACTTCAAAGTCACTAACGTTTTTTTTTCTCAGAGAGACAATATACAGGGAATGCAGTTGTTATAAAAGAGTTCCATTTTTATTGGGCTTTCTAGATGGGGAATTTGTCTCCTGTGGACATGCAGGAGGACAGAGTGTTTATCTGCTTTTCTCCATGAACTTGGCTAAACCTGCACTGCAATGCATGTTCTGAGGAGCATTTTTCTGGGTTAAATCTAAGGCAGAAAGGCTTTTATTTAAACAAAAAAAAACAATACAGGGAGATTTTCTTTTAAGCCACTCCGTTTCTGGAACTAAGCACTTCCTGATTAAATCAGCCGTATTGTCTCCGGTTATTCTACCCAGAAACTGGAAAATTACTCAACTCCTTTGACAGGTGCTCCCAGCTGATGGCTCAGGTCTGTGGATCGAGTGCTGGGGCACCTGGCACGATAAATAACAGGACAAACTCCTCTTCTGACACCGCCCACCCTCCAGCCTGGGCACGTTTGCCCTCGTGCCCGTCGGTCCCTGAGCCAGCTCCTCTCGAGGTGCTGCCTCTGAGCCACTGCTGGAGGGTTAGTTCAGCTCAGCAAAGTCCTGGAGGGTTGTTCCCACCGGGGCCTTGGTGTGATGGGAGCCCACCAGGGCTGGACCTGCTTCCCCAGGGCTCGAGGGGCCCCGTCCCGCCGGGTCTGTCCCAGGGGTTCCCTCCTGCTTTCCCTGAGCTTCACGGGAGGTTTGAGGTGCAGCAAAACAACCTCCTTGATTTTAGCAGGGAGTGACAGGACAAGGAGAATGGTTTTAGACTGCCCACAGAGCAGGGTTAGGTGGGACATCGGGAAGGAATTCTTCCTGGGGAGGGTGGTGAGGCCCTAGCACAATTTGCCAGTTTGGCAGCTCGAACATCCCCCAAACTGCAGGTTCTTGGGACCTCCTCCCACCCAAGGAGAGATGGAGGAAGGATGTTCATCCCTCAGCCCAAGCAGCTTCACTCACTTCTACCCTGGGTTTGCCATCCTGAGAGAACTGCTGCTCCCCAAAAACAGGATCACAGAACAGTTTGGGGGGGAAGGGACCTCAAAGATCAACCAGCCCAACTGGTGATTCAGCCATTCCCACAGGGAATGGCTTCCCACTGCCAGAGGGCAGGGTTAGATGGGATATTGGGAAGGAATTGTTGGCTGTGAGGGTGAGGAGGCCCTGGCACAGGTTGCCCAGAGAAGCTGTGGCTGCCCCATCCCTGGAAGTGTTCCAGGCCAGGTTGGATGGGGCTTGGAGCAGCCTGGGCTAGTGGAAGGTGTCCCTGTGGCAGGGAGTGGGATGAGATGAGTTTTAACCCTTCCAACCCAAAGCATTCCATGATTCTGTGGATTATAAATCATGACACAAGATTTAAGGGGTGGTGGGAAATGGAAGAAGGTGCAGTATCTTGCATGGAATTAAGTGGTGGGAGATGGTGGCAGCTCCTCCAGAGGATGCTGAGGCCTTTGTCCAGCCATGAAGCCCTGGGCTGGTACTGGGCAGAGCAGAGAGCTCTGCACTGGGCTCATGGTTGTGCTGATTTGGGTTGTGCAGCCCTGAAAGGATGTAAAACACGACCCAGGAACCTCCCAACCTGCTCTCGAGGCTGATGATGGCGGGAGGAGGCAGCAGGATGGAAACAGAGTGGCTTGACCTGCCTGTGACACCTGGGAAGTGACAGCCAGAGAGCTGTGGAGCATTTCCAACCATCCATTAGGACTGAGGCTTTCAGCAAAATTACAAATGTGTCCTGGAAAAGGCTCCTTGGAGCTGGCCAAGGAGCTGATCCTGGGGTTGGGTTGGGAGTGGGAGCTACTTCTTGGCAGCTGCTCTGGGGCTGCACCCAGTTTGTGCCAGTGCAGAGTGAACTGGCACCGAGGGACGTGTGGGGTGGTGGGTCCTCCTGTCCCAGTGGTAAACCCCAAATATCCCTGTAGGGCAAAGCAGAGTCCATAGGACGTGCCCTGAGAGCTCAACATCAGCTCTGTGTGATCCCAAGTGCATTTCCAGGTATGGGTTGGATCCACCTCTTGCCGTGTCCCACCTCTGTGTCTCCTGCTCTCATTTTGTGCCCCGGGTGAAGGGGCACAGCCAGTGCCCAGTGGTGCTGCCAGCAGAAGGTGGGAGGATGAAAGAATTCACATCTGGAGGCTCAGAGATGTTTGGGGACTGCGTGGTTTTCATTTGAGGCCTTTCTGTTGTCGATTGAGTTAATTAGAATTAAAAAGAAGGAAAAAAAAAAGGAAAGAGAAGCAGGCAGGATGGCAGGACTGGGCTTTGGTTTGGCTTTTTTTTTTTTTAATCAGAGGCCTGGCCTGGAGTGCTACAGAGCCAATTTTCATTTTGAAATTTCCTCTCGTTTTCATTTTAAGGCTCCTCCAAAAGAATTTCGAGCTGCAAACTGGAAGGAGGAGGTGTTAGACTTCATAAAGCAACCCTCCAAATCTATGAATTGACTCGAAAAACACCTTCTGTTTTGTCCATTTTCTGAAAATTCAATTTTCTGGACAGGCTTTCTGGGGCTTGGATTGAGGTTTGTAGGTTTGATGAAGAGGGAGGAAGGTGATTAGAGGTCCTGGGGGGTCCCTTTTGTTCTTCATGCCCTGCTATATGTTGGCTTTTTGCTCAGGTGGCCCCTGAGACACCCCACTCACAGCACAGGGCACAGCCCGAAAACCCCCGCCCAGATCCTGAGTCAGAGGGAATAGCAGGGAAAAAGAAAGAAATAGTAGGAGAAGAAAGAAATAGTAGGGAAAAAAAAAGAAAGAAATAGTAGGGGAAGAAAGAAAATGCCAGGAAATTTGCCCATTAACACCCCAGACACAAAAGTCTCAATGGAGCTTTTCCCCCCTGAACCAGCTCGAACGTCTCTGCCTGATGGGAAGTCTAAAAATAAGCCCTGTTCTCCACAAACAGCTTAAAGATGTTGAAAATGAAAAGCAACAAAGGCTGGAGAACGTATGAGTCATTAAATTACAGGGCTATCTTTCGAAGAGCAAAACAAAACACACACCAAAAAAAGCCCCTCCTTCCCCCCCACCCCAAGCCCTCGCTGCTGGAACTTGTCGGGAGTTCTCTTGGGTTTGCTTTGGGGCTCTCTGCCCATGCAGACACTTTGGCTGCTTTTTGTGGGCTCAAAGGGCTGAAACCTTCTCCATTTTCATGGCCTGACGTGCCAGAGCTGCTCTGGAGGAATAAAAAGAGGAAAAGCAGGCTGCTTATGAGCAGGAGGGGCTTTTCTCCTGCACACGGGCGTTTCTGTTGAGGTTTTTTGGGGAATGAACCTCCCTGGATGGGGAGCCTTCTGGCAGGGAAGGGTGTCAGCTCACATTCCCCTTGACAGCATATTCTCTGGCCCCAGAGAAGCCACAAGTGTTTGGCCTCTCAGCTGGGAGCAAGTAGGTTTTTTTGGGTGTGATCACATTTGTCTAAAGCTTGAGTTTTGTTGAGATAATGCAATTAAAAGGAGTTCTGGGTTGGTTTTTTTTTTTTTTTTCCCCTTCCTGAAGGTCTCATTTCAATGAGCTCCACTAGGGTGGACTCTGTTGCAAAGCTGAAGCTTTTTTAGCATTTGCAGATGAGCTCAAATCAAAATCTTGGCGTTTGGGGATGGACTGGAGCCAAACCTGTGCCTACATCTGATGTTTGCAGCCAGCCCCAATCTCCCTAATAGGCTGAGCTGAAACCTTGGAGCCAAGCAGATGGTGGGGCTGGAGATGCAAATCCGCCAGTGCTGCTGCAGCCCAGACCTGCTGCTGGGGTGTGTGATACCCTCCCTGGGGTCTGGAGGATCCAGGAATGGTTTGGGTTGGAAGGGACCTTAAAGCTCATCCAGTCCCACCCCCTGCCATGGGCAGGGACACTTTCCACTAGCCCAGGGTGCTCCAACCTTGCCTTGGACACTTACAGGGATCCAGGGGCAGCCACAGCTTCTCTGGGCAGCCTGTGCCAGGGCCTCCCCACCCTCATCATCAGCACCTTCATCCCTCCTCTTCCTCACTGCAGGGCGGGGAGGAAGGGCAGGATCTCTGGGAGACCCTGGCCTGTTTTCCCGAGTCCGTTGTGGTCCAAACTGGCTCGTCCCAGGCCCAAAAAACCCACTGATCAATAAATCAGTTGCCTGAGTTGGCAGGTCCAATAAAAGCTGTGCTCAGTGATCATAAATCCTGGAGCAGAGCTGGCTCAGCGGTGATTTAATCTCGATATTCCGTTCGGAAACGCGCTAATTAAACTTCAGGATAAAGCAGCCGGAGAGAAAAGGAGCCGGATAAAAGAAGTAAAAATAAAAGTTTCTCCTGGAATAATTAACCATCATTAAAACATGAAAACCCGGGCTAGGGAGCAATTGTGTGCCTTCCACAAAGCGTTTCATCAGAAATAATGGGCTGAAATGAAGCAATACTAAAAATGAAGGCTGGAAGTTGAGAAACTTATCCCACTCGTGAGACCCATTAGACTGGGAAATGCTTCTGGACCCTCCCCAGGGAGTGGGGGAGTGGCTGTTTCTCAGGATATTTGAGATTGGACTGGACAGAGCCCCCTGCCCAGCACTGAGGGGGTGACTGCAGACCTCCTGCTTCCATGGACCTTCCCGAGGTTTCATTGCAGAGGGCAAAGCAAAGCCCTTTAAACCCAACTGAGGACTTTCTTATCTGAGGGACCTCTAAGTTTGACCCCACAGGCCTCACATTAAGACACAAGGGATATTTTGAAGGCACCAGCCTCTTCTAAAACCATCCCCTGGCTTGCCCTGCCTCCCCTTGGACACCCAATTCACTGCTGCCGATTCACGGCGCGTTCGCTCCAGATCCCAAAACGAAGCCCTTGCCCTGCCTCTGTGGCTGTGGGTTTGCTGAGCAGCTCCCTGCGAGCTGGGAGGGACCCAAATTCCATCAGCCTGACTGGTGTGCAACAGCTTGATAGCAAATTACATCAAGGGCTAATCCACTTGTTATCAGAGTGACAGCTCGGCGCTGGCGGTGACAACTCCGGCCGGTCCCCACCAGCCACCAACCTGCCCTGCCTGGCATAATTCTCCTGTGTGATGCTTTGTCACATTGGTATTATATTGTCTCTCACTGTATCATTTTCAGGAGGGTGATGTGAATCTCACAGGGCTCGTTCCTGAGGCAGCCCTTTCCTTCCCTCTCCCACCGCCCCCCCTGGAGCTGCCGTGGCACCCAGGACGTCCTAAAAACAGAGGGGGTGACACCATCAGCTCTGTATCCTAACAAAACAGAGGGGGTGACACCATCAGAGCGGTATTTTAACAAAAAAAAACCAAGAGAAAAGAGCCATGGGCTGCTCTTATTTATGTGGACACAAGTTTGGAGAGATCCTGGATCTATTTAGGGATTAATGAGGACTCGGTCGTTTAACGATTTTTAATAATAAATATATAAACTTAATGGATTTTCCAGCTACTGTTTTCAGCCATGAATGTTGGAACCTTTCTGGGTTGATATTTTCCAGAGCTGGAGGAAAGGAAATTAGCTAAAGGCAGGGAATAATGCTCACAAATGAGGGGTTTGGCCCCCGCTTCACTCCCATGAGCAGCCCAGATGGAGCTCAGGGAGTGGCAGGTGAAAGTTTCCTAATGGATCAAGATAAAAACAAAGAAATGAATAAGTAAAAGGATGAGAAGAGATTGATGTGAGTCTCATCCTGAAGAAACATTTGGTCCCATCATTCACCTTCCACTGCTGCTGTTGAGGGCCAGGTTGCTGGGCATAGAAATGCAAATAAATTAATAAAAATGGTTAAATTGCGGGTTTTAACCAGGCCTGAGGGTTTATAAGGGACTTGGACCATGGTTAAATTCCTGAATTTCCATCCAGGCCCAGGACCTGGGGAGCAGGGAGTGTCCAGGCACTGGGCAAGGGGCATCAGGATGCAGAAATGCCTCCCTTGGGCAGGACAGCTGAGCTGGTGAAGCACAAAGAGTTTAATTCCAATGGGGATGGGATTTGTATTCACACAGGGAGCAGAGCAAGCAAAAATCCCTCTGCCCCTGGTTCCTGAGCTGGAGATCATGTTCCTTCTGATGGTAAAATCCCAGCGTGGGGAACACTGTGACCCACGAGGCTGAAAGGAGGGAAACGGGAAGGATTTTACATCAGAAAAGTACAACAGAGACAAGATGTGAATTAAACACCTTTGAGCCATAAAATCCACACTCTGAAGGCTTTGTTTGATGCCTTACACGACTGTGGGAGTGTTGCTGTCGGTGACGGGTGTCTCTCCAGGCTGTTTTCCAGATCCAATTGAGGCAATTTTAGATGTGTTGGGTTCCCATTAAGACTCTCCTACAGTCAGCTGCTCTCCCAGCACAGCAGCTCGCCATGTTTTTAACCCAAATTGGCTGAATTGGCTGAATTTCCCCCCTCTGGTGCAGCTCTCCCCACATTTGGAGGGCTCAGTGACCCGAGGAGCGTGTGCCTCGGGTGCATTCCCAAAGAGACTGGAGAGTCAAGCAAGATCCTCGGAGCTCTGGGAACACACTGAAGGTGACTGCAGCAGGGAAAGGTTGTGGTGGGAGTTCCAGCTCAGCTGAGAAGCCCAAGGAGGTGCTCAGCAAGCCAGGAGAAGTGCATTCCTTCAGGCACTTGTTCTTTCGTGATGGAGAAGCCCAGGACTCTCTGGACTTGTCAGAATCAGTGATTTGGATCTCCCTGCTCTGCTCCTCTGCCTCCAGCATCAAAGAGAGGGTCAGGCAGGCTGGGGGGGACACTGGGTTCAGGGAGACACCCAGGACACATGTGCAGATGGGGTTTCTTCTCCTCCACTGCTGTTGGCCAAGAAGTCCAAGAGATTGTGGCTTATATCAGCCCCAGTGTGGCCAACAGGACCAGGGCAGTGAGGTCACTGTGCTGGCACTGCTGAGGCACCACCTCCAATCCTGGGCTCAGTTTGGGGCTTTTCACTTCAAGAAAGGTCTTGAGGGGCTGGAGGGTGTGCAGGGAAGGGAACAGAGATGGGGAAGGGGCTGGAGCAGCAGGAGCAGCTGAGGGAGCTGGGGGGGCTCAGCCTGGAGAAAAGGAGGCTCAGGAGGGACCTTCTGGCTCTGCAAGGAGGGGGGAGCTGGGGGGGGGTCGGGCTCTGCTCCCAGGGAACAAGTGATGAGAAGAACCACCAGGAGAGGTTCAGGTTGGATATTAGGAAAAATTTCTTTATGGAAAGGATGGTTGGGTCCTGGCACAGCTGCCCAGGGGAGTTATCATCCCTGGAAGTGTTCAAAAGATGTGTGGATGTGGCACCTGGGGACATGGCTTAGTGGTGGGCTTGGCAGTGCTGGGTTAATCATTGGACTTAATGATCCTGGAGGTCTTTTCCAACCTTAATGATTTTGTGATTCTAAAAAAAGGATCTGGCAGCCGAACCCCTCTCCCTGCCAAGAAGAGACCTGGAGAGCCTTTGGAGAGCCAACTTCCCGAGGGGCTCAGCCCCACAGGAGCGATTCCTCCCCGGGGTTTAGCTCGAGGAGCGTTTGGACGATGCTCTGGGGCACGGGGTGTGACCCCTGCGATGGGCCCGTGCAGGGCTCAGGGCCGGACTCGCCGCTCCTTGTGGGTCCCCCTGGGCACCTTCTGTGCCCCCGCGATCCTTGGGGTCGTGCCTTTGCCCGGAGGGGCGGCCGGAGCGGGGCGGGCCGGAGCCTCCCGGTGCGCGCAGCATCCCCGGGGGGGTTCGGGGCTGGAGGACGGGGAGGAGGGGGCGGCCGGCACCGAGGCAGCGGCGATGAAGGGGTTATGGAGGGGGGGCCCTGCCGCAAGGTTGGCCGCGGCGGAGGGTGGTCCCAGCCGGGCGCTGCGCCGCCGCCCTGGCCGGGGGTGCCGGGGGGAGCGCGGCGCGGCGCGGCGGGGCTCGGGCTGCGCTCGGGGGGCTGCGGGGGCCATGGGGCGCTGAGCCGGGGCTGCCGCGCCGCGCCGCACCCCTCCTCCTCCTCCGCCAGCACCCCCTCTTCGCCTTTCGTCTCTTCGCTTGTTTTCTTCGATTCCATCCGTTTTCGTGGGGGTTTTATATATATATATATATATTTTTTTTCTCTCTCTCTCCGCCATCCTCGCCGCCCAGATCTCTCTCTCTGTGCCTCCTCCCTCCTTTGAGTAAGTCGGCTAAAGGAGAGATCTGGAGTGGGGAGGGGGGGGATAGTGGAGCCGAGCAAACCTGTGGCGGAGGAGCCGGCGGGTGGAGAGGTGAGTCGAGGAGGTGGCGAAGGATGGGGAGCAGCGGGTGCCCCCCAGGCGGGGAGGGGAGGGTTGGGAGGGAGCCGGCTGTGCCAGCGCAGTGCCCTCCCCTGCCCGGCTGGGGGGCTCCAGCGGGGACCGACCTGTTGGGGGGTTCATCCCACCCTCCCAGCGCGCTCAGACGGGGCGGGAGCTGCGCCGTCCCCTGCGGGGCACAGCGGGGTCCGCGGGCGGCCACGGGGGGTCTGCGGGTGTGGATGCTCGGGATGCTCGTCCCCTCCAGGCGGGAACACTCGGTACCCCCTCCCCTGGCGCGTGCGGCTAATTCCCGGTTTTCCCTCCCCTCTCCTGGGCTGTGTGCGGCTGTGGGCGCACACACGGGTGTTTGTGGAGTTGCCATGGAGCAGCAGAACAGCACTTTTGCTGCCCAGAAAACCTTTTTTTTCCTAATTTCTTGGCCCTCTCCCGGTTCGCGCCGTGGGTGATGTAATGAGAGCTCGGTGTCTATGCGGTGTCCTGCTCCCGTGGAGTTCCACAGGAATGGAGAGCCCAGAGCAGAGGGAGCAGCCGCCATCTGTTTGAATAGATGGGTCCTAATGAATCTGTCAAAACCAACAAACGTCCTCGACAGAGGACTTTGGCCCCAAACACCTCCTGATGCCGCTGTCGGCAACCAAAAGGCTCCCGGAGCGAGTCCTGCCTGTCACCCAGCCCCTGCTCGGAGCTGTAATTTATTCAGCCCAGCCCGCTTTTATTTCAGCTCTAATTTCAAGCCCAGGTTTAACACCTGATTTGCAGCGATTGCCTCCCGATTTCCCCACCGAAGGGCTGCTCTGAGGGTGGCTGAGCTGCCGCTGCGTCCTGAGCGTGAGCTGTTCCTCCTGTTACTCACCAGCAGCTCAGACCTTTTCCACCCACCAAGTTTGAGTGTTTCCCGTGGAGCAGCCGCCTCCCCCCGAGCACCCGCCGCGCTGTGTCGCACTAATTCGCCGGGTGCCTCACAAGCTTTGTCTCTCAGTGGCTTTTGGAGAGTGTTGGAAGTCGTCAGGATCCAGATGGGCTCCGTCGGGAA
The DNA here is from genome assembly GCF_001604755.1 of Lepidothrix coronata. NCBI lineage: Eukaryota > Metazoa > Chordata > Aves > Passeriformes > Pipridae > Lepidothrix > Lepidothrix coronata. The sequence continues at coordinate 859,868 of NW_016690288.1, forward strand.
TGCTAGCGGGACGGGAGCGGCGCTGGGAGCGGCTCGCTGAGCTCTGGCCGGGCTGGGCTTGCCTGGAACTCCGCGGGAGGAGAGGTGTGTGATCCTGTGTGGCTTTGCCGGACTCCAAGAGGATCTGCTCGGTGCCTGGGAAATCGAATTCCCCCATTGTTCAGCTGTAAAATAGCTGCACCAGGCCGTGATTGGCAAAGGACTGGATGCCCAGGTTGCTTACATCACGTAGGCAGCTGCCACCGAAATGACACACTTGATTGAAGGCCAAAAGAACCATATACGTAACTGCCTGTGATTAAGCTCCATATGATGCCTCAGAGCAAGTAAAAACCCCTCCTTCATCTCAGCTTGCTTGTAACGAGACAGCCGTTGCAGGGCTATCATTTGGGTCATGTTGTGGCTTTTGGGGGATTTTTTGGGGTTGTTTTGGGCTGGGTTTTTTTTGCTTCTGGCTGTAAACTTCCATGACCTGCACCAATCTGCTGTTGCACCCTTGCGTGATGCCCCATGAGAGCCTGGTGCTGTAGGTGTGCTGGTAGCTGGGAATACAGATTTTATCAGGTAAGAGCTCCCAATGCCATCTTTTTATCAAGGAATATTCCAGCTGGCTTCTTCTGGGGAGGGAGAGGGTCCTTGCATGTGCCCTGACCTGCGTGTGCGTGCGCTGGGACTTTATTTCTGGGAAGGGTTTGGTAGGGGAAGGTTCATCTTTGCAGTTTTGGGAGTCCTGGTGGGGGCTTAACTGTTTCCTCAGAGGATGCACTGGACCTGTAGCCAAATCCTCTCTGCACTGCACCTGTAGATAAAGGCTCTGCTCTGGCTCCAGGGAAGTGGTCTGTGTGTCTCCGGGCAGAATCTGATCGGGAGGTGAGGGATGGGGAAGGGTGGTGGATCCCAGCCAAATCCTGCTCCAGGTGAAGCTTCCAGGTGGTGTAAGGACTTCAGGGGTCTCTGCAGGGAGGGGTCTGCCCTGCAGGAGCTGGGCTCTGCTCCTGTGTCCTCAGTGGTGTGCAGACCTCACCTGGTTCTCACAACACCTCCCTTAACTTTCCGGTGGGGCAGGATCAGGCCGGGGCTCGATCCCGCAGACGGATTTCAGCAGGGAACAAAAGCACTTTGCAAGCCCTGCTGTGGAATCCCAGGGCAAAACTTGGCTTGCAAGGGGAGGGGGGAAGCAAAAAACCCACTTGAAGGGAAATAGTTGGCCCAAATTTAACCAAAACCTCCTTCCTGCCCTGTCTCGGCAGGGTGGGGAGTCGGGGTCGTGCCTCCTCGCTCCAAACTCACACTCTTCATTGTCATGCAGGTTTTGTCCAATCATAATGTGCTGGAGGATTGTGCTGAGATCATGATAGATAGATACATAAATATAGATGGATTTCCAAACAACATTTTGGTGGCTGCTTGTCCAGGCTTTCCTCCCTCAGCCCAAAGCCCAGCCCAGTGTCGGGCTTTAAATGGCTGGTCCTGTGCGTCTCCCACAGCCTCCAGAAAACCTCCCCCTGTAAGTTCAACTGCAATGCAAGTCTTCTCATTGTGTTTTGCTTTAAAAGCCTGGCTTGACCCATAGCAAGATGATGGTGTTGTGCATGTTTTACCTTCCAGAGTTGTCGTGAACCGGACAAAAAGCCCACTGAGAAACTGCTGGGCTTAGAAATACCAGCAAACACCCTTTTAGCCCATTTGTGCACATGGAACTCTTATTGATCCGGCATGAAATATGGCAGGCAAGCTGTTAGGAGATGGAAAACGGACCAGGCAGAGCCTTTTCAGCAAATGTTGGGGATGCTGAAAGGGTCTGAGAGCGCTCATTTTAACCAGGTGCCTTCTTAAGGTAAACCGAAAGGATTTTTTTATGAGTCAGTTTTACTCAGTTTTATACAGTCCCCAGCTAAGATACATTGGTTAATTCAGCACTTAACTGGGGGGATTGATCATATGGAGAAGCTCTGCAAGGCTGGGAGGGTTTCATTGTTTTTTTAACCTCTGAATGTGGTTAATGTCAAAAGTGTAAGCACAAAACTAAAGTAAATGCTGGGTATTATGCAATAGTTCTTGAGCTACCATGGAAAGAGGGCAATAGAAACAAACTGCTTTACAGGTCTGCTTTTAATTAAATGCAGCCTACTTTGATAAAAGCACTAAAATGTGAAAATGTTTCTTAGAATAAAGGCATTAAGCAGTGGCAATAAAAGCCACAGTCTGGATTTGGTTCTGTTGAACCTGAAGTCCACGGGCAGGACATGGAAAATGTGGACGAATTCAGTGGGTGGTTCTAAAACTGCCCTCTCATTCCTTGAACTTAATATCTGCTTGTGGAGGCTTGCTGGGCATGATTGCATATACATTTTTACAGCATGATAAAAGAAACCCTTAAACATCTGCACTGCATGTTGTCCTCAGGTCTGCTCACAGCTGAGGCTTCCAGGCAGCTCAGACCTCCCTTTTCCAGCCGTTATCGAGCCATTTAACCTGGGTGGGGGGTTTGGACCCGTGCTGTTTGTTGCCTGTAACCTTCCCCCGCTCTGTTGGCATCTCAGCAGCTTCAGGGGGTGTCTCCTGAGGTTGAAAGTGGGGTGACAAGGGGCAGAAGCTGCCAGGTTTGTGTCTGAACCCCAGCAGTGAGCGATGCCCAGCGGCGCTGGGGGAGCTGCAGGTTCAGGGCTTTCTGAGCCAGCCCTTTTCCTTCCCCTCCTGTTTATTGAAGTCCTTCTCCGTGGTCTCTGCAGAAGGGGGTTGGATAGTTAGAAATGCACCAAGCCCCCAAATGAGGCTGCTTTGCCTTTCAAATCGCTGCTGGGTTTGCCTGTGGTCACTCAGGTCCTGGAGGACACTCGTGTGGGAGGACACAGGTGCCAGTGCTGTGGGCATGTGTGTGCAAGGAGAGCTCCGTGTGCCAACAGTTTCCTTGGGAAACTCTTTATCCTGGGTGCTGGCACATTAACCATTAATGTGAGCGAGCCCGAGGAGCTGGAACATTGTCCAGTCGAGGGAACGGCCGCCACTGACGTCCTGTACCAGCTCCACTTTGGCTTCCTTCCTTCCTAACCCAAATTCCCTGGGTTTGGGCTCCTCCCTGCCCAGGCCTGATCCTGCAAACAGGTCAGTAGGGCAGAGCCTCCCTGAAGACGAGGATCCTCTTTAATGAGCTCCTCTGCACCCTCCTCTGTTTGCAGGACTGGGGCTGTTTGCCCAGATCCCAGAAGGGTTTGAGGGGTCCCCTCACCCTACAAAGCCTCAAACAGCTGAGCACACAGCTCAGGGGAGCACTGCTGCCCCCACCCTGTCCCGCTGCAGGTAACTGGAGTGGCTGTGGCTCCTGAGGGGGAAGAGTGTCCCATGGGCACGTGTTTAAAACCTGGGCGTGTTTGTGCTGCTGATTGGCACCTTCTCAAAGGGTTTGAGGACGGATCCAGAGGCTCCCAGGGATGTCACAGTAATGTGTTCTTTGAGGCATATTTATATATTCAGCCTTGATCTTGGATACTCTGCTCTGACCCCTTTTAGAAGCGGCAGTTGAAGAAAAATGGCCTCTCCACACTCTTTTTTCCCCCTGCATATTGTTGACCTCTTCCAGGGCACTGATTTCCCCCTGGCACATCAACTACTATGGAAATGAGATTCCAACTAGTTGATCAACCCTGCCAGGTATTAAGGTTGGGAACAGCCAGCCCCAAAAGCGAATCCCAGGAAAAAACAAGCAAATGAAGTCTCCAGAACTGTTTCCAATTATTCAGCCTCGCTGCTTCTCCTTATGTTTCAAGAAGAAACATGTAAATCTCTCTGGGTCGAGCTTGTTTACAGAGTGCTTGTGGGTTTAAAATCCAGCCAGCATCAGGTTTCTGTTGTACATTTCCTGCAAATAAATGCTGAAATAAAAATAAGGATGCTGTAATTTGTGCCACCCCAAGAGCTAAATATTGTGCTCCGGCAGGAAATGAGCGTTTGGGTTTCTGGGAGCAGCTTTACTATTCCCAATCTTCCAAAGACCAGGAGCTTGCAAGGAAAGAAGCACAGACTTATATAGACTTGGGAATTAAGGTTGTGGATGATGAGGTGCTCCAGCACATGCTCAGATCTGGCTGAATCCAAGTGCTTCCCAAATCTTACCCCTTGGAGAAGGTCCATCCACTCCCAGTGGATGCACATGTAGGGGGGTCATTGAGGTTTGGGGGTTAGTTACAAACTCTTGCCATAAACAGCTAAATAGTGCAGTGGTTGGTGTTAAACAGCTGCTCTGGATGGACAATGGATAGACAGATGAATGGATTCATTCCCAGGTCACATTTGCCAGTAGTGCTGCAAGTCCTGTGTGTCCAGAGGCAGCTGATACTCCCAGTTTTCTGCAGGAGAGAAATCCTGAGCACAGCAGTCTCTGAACCCTCTCTCACCACAGCCTGGCCCTGGTTTAGTGCTAGTTAATAACCAGCCTGGAAGTGGTTCTGGAAGCTTTCTGTTGGGACAGGTCTTTGTTTGGGTCAGCTGACCCTCTCCCAGCAAGAGAACTGGGATTCTCTTTGGGAATTTGGATCCTCTTTGTGTCAATCTGGGTCCTCTTTTTGTCAAACTGGATCCTCCTTGTGAATCCAGATCCTCACTGTACACCTGGACCCTCCTCTAAAGCTGGGCCATCCTGTGTGCTTGAAGACACTTTTCCAAGGAAATTAATAGCCCTGAATGTTTGCAGTGGGGAAGTGCTTGGAGTGTGCCCTGGTTGGAATCTTGCACTGAGATCCACCTCAATTTATATGAGAGTTATGGGTGCCCTCATCTCTTTAATTACCTTCTGCTCGTTTATACGTGTTGGTGGCTCCAGTTCTCAGAGCTCCCAGGGAACTTTCTGCAGGAACCATCAGCTCTTGCTTTTAAAAACCCAACCCTCACCAGATGTCTAAAAGCCTATTTTATAGGAGAGGACTCCCATATTTACTGGGAGTAATTAATTGTCCCGCTAAAAACCCTAAATGTTTTGGCATTTCATTAATGATACGTAACCAAGAGGCTGTTTGGAGGGTGTTACTTTGTTAAATCCGCTGTAAAAATGGTCATTATTGATAGATTTCATGTTTATAATTACTCCTGGGTGACGCACTGGGCCTGTTATGAATAATCCATTGTATATTGTTTTCGGAACTCGGATGTTTGCTCAGCGTGCTGGGGGTGCCAGGAATCGCTGCTGCTGCTGTCCCCCTGCCTGATTTATGCCTGGGAAGGGAACTGGACACGAGTAAATGAACAGAAGCTCAGAAAACTCCCCTCCAGACACACTCAATAAGCAAACAGCAGTTGTGAGTGGAGGAGAAAAGGAGAGCAGGGAAATGTGTGAAGGGGATGCACAAGAACATTTCCTCCCGGCCTGGCCGTGCTCTTCAGCTCAGCTAAAAGCTGAGGGAGGCTTTTTTTTTCCCCTCCCTGCCAACAAAGAGCACCACCAGTTAGTTCTTTGTGATCTTCTCGTGTTCTGCTCAGAAAAACACGAGCCAAGTGTTGCAGAAAGAGAGGAACCCGAGCTTTTTGTGTTTGAGCAGCCGGGACAGCAGGGGGGGTCGGTGTGACGGGCTGGGAGGTGTGGGGGTGATGGCACAAAGCCTCTCCCGCACCTCTGCCCTCAGCTGGTCGCTCGTTTAAACCTCTCAGTGTTGACTTTGTCGTCCCCCCATTCCCGCAGTGCTGGGGGAGCCGATTGCAGCCTCCCCAGGGGCAAAGGTTTCGCTCCCAAACTGATTCTTTTCGTGTTTCCAGGTGAATTATGAGAAGGGGGAAAGAGAGGAAGGTTTGGAGGGTTTTGTTGTGTGGAAGGGAGGAAGGTTTGGAGGGTTTTGTTGTGTGGAAGGGAGGAAGGTTTGGAGGTTTTTGTTGTGTGGAAGGGAGGAAGGTCTGGAAATTTTCTGCAGGAGAGGAGACATGAGCACAACAGTCTCTGAACCCTCTCTCACCACAGCCTGGCCCTGGTTTAGTGCTAGTTAATAACCAGCCTGGTGGTTCTGGAAGCTTCTTGTTGGGACAGGTCTTTGTTTGGGTCAGTTGATCCTCTCCCTGCAAGAGAACTGGGATCCTCTTTTTGTGGATCTGGATCCTCTTTTTGTGGATCTGGATCCTCTTTTTGTGGATTTGGATCCTCTTTTTGTGGATCTGGATCCTCTTTTTGTGGATCTGGATCCTCTTTTTGTGAATCTGGATCCTCTTTTTGTGGATTTGGATCCTCTTTTTGTGGATCTGGATCCTCTTTTTGTGGATCTGGATCCTCTTTGTGAATCTGGATCCTCTT
>NW_016690288.1:870467-879858 GCF_001604755.1 Lepidothrix coronata
CCTGAGCCTGCCCTGGCACAGCTCCAGCCATTCCCTGGCTGCTGTCCCTGGTCCCCCCAGAGAAGATGTGTCTGTCCTGACTGCTCAGAGATGGAGAGCAAAGCTCAGGGTTCAGTTCCCTGCTTGTTGTACAGCTCTGGGAATGGGGCAGGAGCTGAGGGGCATCTGCCCTAGTCCCATTCAGGACATCTGCCCTGCTCCCAGCCAGAGGAGAGGAAAATTGCTGCAAATCTAACACACTGGAGAGGTAGAAGCCCTTTGGCTCATTGCAGTCCAGCACTGAGCCCTGGGCAGGGCATCACCCCAGTGTGGGCTGGATCCCATCAGCACCAGGTCACTCATGCTCTGAGCTTACCCAGGGCCTCACCACGTGAAGATTTCTGTGTTTCCAACATGGACATTTCGGTGAAATTCAAAATGAGCCTTTCACAGGGTCCCAGACTGCTTTGGGTTGGAAGGAACCTCACAGCTCATCCAGCTCCACCCCCTGCCATGGGCAGGGACACCTTCCCCTACACAGGGTTGCTCCAGGGCTTTGAACACTTCCAGTGATGGGGGTTCCAGCCTGGACTGACCTGGCTGTGCTAGGACAGGTCTTTTTTTTCCAGACAGGCATCAGGCACCCACATGTTCCCCTGAAGCTTTACACGGGTTTCAACCTCGCGTGCTTTGCAAAACCTGGTGCTGTGTTTCACGAGCTCTCCCACAGCCCACCCTCCCTGTGCCCCTTTTTGCTGTTTTCTCCCCCCTTTCAGACCCGTTTTTGGCCTCAGGCTCCTCTCTGCAGGTTGCTGAGCGTGTCTGAGGTGCAGCTGCACATCCTTGTTGGACACCCAGCACAGGAGCTGCTGCTGGTCCAGTTCTGAGCATCCCTGGTTCTAACTGGAGGCAAGTTGAGAGCTGCTGAATTCCAGCAGCTCTGCAGGTTTTCTGTGGAATGATATTAGATTTTTAAAAATACTAATACATACCTGGGTGGTAGAACTGAATCCTGGATTTCTCTCCCCAGGGTATCACGGGTCTCCTCCAGCACTAAAACACGTTCCTGGATCCCAGGGAGCTGATTTCAAACACTCCAGCCCTCAGGGGAGATGCATTGTCATGTGTTTTTTTTTTTTTTTTTTTACTGCTTGTAGAAGCAAAGGCAGGGAAAGTGATTTCAGAAATGCTTTAGTGAACTTAACTGCAGGCTTTGCTGCTGCTCCAGCGCTGGGGGAGCTCAGGGAGGGAGCACAAGCCCGGGCTGGGGCAGGGGGGTGCTGGGTCTGTGCCCAGCCCCACGGGCTCAGCACACTCTGGGTTTGCAGTGCAAGCCCGTCCCCGTGTTGGATTTAAACCCCTTTCATTTAACGGGGTTTTGAAAACCCTGTTGATGGATGTTGTGATTTTTGGGGTTGTCCTGTGCAGGGCTCCATGGTCCTTGGGGGTCCCTCCCAACTCGGGATATTCGGTGATTCCCTGGGGTGTTTTTCAAGAGAAAACAAGGATCTAGCATTCCCTGAACACTTTGTGGTGGGCCTGGAAACTAAGAAAGGTAAAATTCCCACCTTAGTGCTGAGAAAAATATGTCAGAGCCAGCAAGAGATCCCAAGGAAACACATTAATTGGCAAGTGCTGGGAAATTACAGATGTGCTTAATGAAAAAGAAAACCTTGTTTACGGTTTCTAATGTGCTGCTGAAGGAACTGGCTCCCAAATAAAAATACTTAAAGTTACGATTAGGATTTATTTACATAATTACTGCCAGAGAAATTCCAGGGACGTGCTGAGCAGTGCAAGAGAAGCCTCATGGCTTTTCCTCTTTGCTTCCCAGTGTCTCCAGGTTATTTTGCTCTTGGGGAGTCTCTTGAAGCTGTTCCTGACTCAGTGAGGCAAGGAGGCATTTGTTACAAAATTAATTCATATAGATGTGGATATAGATTTGTTTTATTGACTGTGGTAGGAACATATGGCTGAGTAAGAGCCAGATCATCCTTGTAATTGGAGTGCTGGCTGGAGAAGGATTCAGGAGGTGGCACTTATGGCAAGGCAAGGATGTTCCATGGCTACAGCAAGGATGCCCTTGGAGTTTGTTTCCAAGGGGCTGTGACCCCCAGGGACAAGAGGGGGTTGTGCCAAAGCATAAATTGATATTAATGGTGGGTTTCAAACCGTGCCCAGGGTGTCCTGGCCACCTTCCAGCCCCTGCAGAGCCCCTGGGCCGGATCCCGGGGGATGTTGGTGTGGCTCTGCTGATTTATATCCACTGGAAACATGGAACAGAAAGGCCCACAATGGGTTTGTGCTGCCTGGATCCAGCCAAGGGGATGACAAATCTCCCTCTTAATATTTCAATTGACTTTGGCAAACTTGCCTCTTACTTGTGTATCCTAAATCAATGTGTAAGTGCTGCTGACAGTAATTCCCACTTTTGTCTGTGCAGATGGCTGCCCTTCACTCTGCTGCCGTGTTTATACCTGCGAAGTTTGCAAACACTCTGCTGCTCCAGCCTCCTGTTGAGCAGTATTTTTCCTTCCCTGTCACAGTTGGGAGGTGAAAATGTTCTTTGTTGGGCCCTGCCCGAATGGGAATTTTCTTCTTTCTTCTTCTCACTGAAGTCTGGAGCCCAGGAACTGGTGGTGACGAGCACCTCGCTCAGGGAGGGTGCCCTGGGTGGGGGGTTAAACCACCTCAGGGGCCTGGAAGCTCCAGAGCAGGGTCTGAGAGATGGTCTCCAGGCTCTTGGAGGGCTTTGAAAGTTGTGCTGCTGGATCTAGTTGGGGATGTTGCATTTCTGGGATTGTCCAAGGCCAGGTTGGACAGGGCTTGGAGCAGCCCGGTCTAGGGGAAGGTGTCCCTGCCCATGGCAGGGGGGTAGAACAAGATGAGCTTTAAGGTCTTTTCCAACCCAAACCATTCTATAATTCCATGATCTTATGGAATCTTTTCAAATTTTTTAATTGCATGTCAAGGCAGACCCCCGTGCACTATGAAACCATTACGAAGAAGCAAATCTGGAGGCTGAAAGCTGCCATACGAGTGCTAGAGAGTCCTCTTTTCCTGCTACTCTGTCTCTGCTCACTCTTCTTCATCACCAGGAAGCAGCAGCTGCATTTTTGTTTGTTTAGCTCCTCTCTCAGGCCCTCAATCAAACCTGCAGCCCATCAGTCACGCGCCAACCTCGCCAGGGATGCTTCGGCCCAGCTACTCCCTCAAGGCACACACTGCTGTTGTACCATTCCGATAAAACAGCGCCAAACAATTCCAACAAACCATTCTTTTGCCTTTCCTCTCGTTCCCAGGGAGAAGATGCCATTCCACCATGTGACAGCTGGCTTGTTGTACAAGGGCAACTACCTGAACCGCTCGCTCTCCGCCGGCAGCGACAGCGAACAGCTCGCCAACATCTCCGTGGAGGAGCTGGATGGTGAGCAAATCCGGGGGGTTTCCCAAGTTGCTTTTCCAAATTCACCTTTCTCCACGGTGTTGTCACCGGGTGTTCTCCCTGTGGAGTGAGGAGGAAGGGATGGCTCAGCAGGTCGTGCACAGAGAAAAGGTCCCCGAGCGTGGAGAGCCGGGCAGTGATTTCAGGCTCGGATTTTGTCCTTCTGAGGGGCAAGAAGGACAAGGTCAAGAAGTCAAGAAGGCAGCTTTTTGAGACAGGAAGGCTGCATTTTATGGGCAAAAGTGCAAGAGAAAGTTTAGGCTAATGTGTGTTGCAAAGGTGCTTTTAGCTTTCCTGGAACCTGCAGAGCTGAGTCTGTCCCTTCCGAGTCGTCTCGTTTGCTTTGTGGCCTTTCAAAAGTGAGGTTTCTCTGTGTCTCAATATAACAAGATGCATGTGGAGGCAGCTTGTGGCTTAAGAAGCTGGGAAGGGCTTTAAAATTCCCTTTCACAGGTCAGTGATTGGGAGCACAGACTGGCCTCAGGCTGGCAAAGGCCATCAGGAGGGTTATCCCCATCTGCTGCCTGTAGGATCCCATCATTTTCTCCCTGGAAGCTGGTTGTTGCTAATCCCTCCTGCCCTGCAGACAGGATGTGTGGCCAGGTAGACTCCCAGTCTGGTTTGTGGTGGGAAGGTCTCCTTTGTAGATGATTTGTGGCTCCCCAGGGTCCTTTCTAAGCAAAAGTTAATGTTGTGGACAGCTGGGCTTTGAGTGCTGTGGAACAAACTGAAGCTCTTGGGTTGCTTCCCAGTGGACATTTGGTACAAGCCATGATCATAATGAGTGGCCTTGATGGAGAACTCCAGGAGGAAATGATCAGGGGAAGGGTGCAAGGGGGAAATGGTCCTTCCAGGGAAGGCTGGAGGAAGTTTGGCAAACATTTCTTCTCACCCTCCCCCTCTTCACGTGTGCTTTTGTAAATCAGAGCTCGGTTTACAAGTCTTTGGATTTGGGTTTGTGAGCTTTGAATTAACTTATCTTTGATACAAACAGGGTTTTCTCCTCCCTAGTGAGTGAGAAGGCAGCTCAGGGGAGAGATGCAACACGAGGAACCCCTTTCAGGGCAGCTCAGCTCAGACCTCAGGACTGCCCAGGGCCTGTCCTGGGCTCTTCTGGGGCACAGGAGCTTGGCTTGAAGATTGAAGTTCAGCTGAACTGAGGTGACTCAGCTTCTCTGCATCCTAGAGATGCCAAGCTGTGTTGCAGGTGAAGCTTTGCTGTTGTCCCTGTGACAGGAGGTGAGATCAGGTCCTGCAGTTCATTCAAAACACAGACAACGAGGAGGTTTTTGGTTATGCCAACCCTGGTCAGAGCACAGCTGCTGTAACTGGGATTTGCAGACAACTGTCAAGAGCTGATCCAAGGGGTGGTGTTTGGTCAAAGGTTCCACTCAACGATCTTGAAAGTCTTTTGCAACCTTAATAATTCCATGATCCCATGACTCTATGAAGTGGCATCAGGGCTGGGACACACTGCCAGGGCTGGGACACATTGTCAGGGCTGGGACACACTGCCAGGGCTGGGACACACTGCCAGGGCCATCCCATCCCACTGGGGATACTCGTCCCTGGTTTGTCTCCCTGCTGTGTGCACAGAAATGACCTGTGGCTGGACGTGGGAAGGCAGCCCAGCTCATCTCCATCCTTGCCGTGCCTCCCTGACCCACGCTGGACTCTGCAGGCTCCGCCAACCCTCTGCCATCCCTTTTCCCTGCAGGGTGGGAGCAGCAGCTGCGGGAGAAGGGCCCCACCTTCCCCAGCACTCCAGAGGCTGCGGAGCAGCGCGGCTCATCTCCCTTAATTAAGGCAAATGAAGTGAGTTAGGTGTGAGGGAGCTGCCCGAGTCGCTGTTAATGCAAGTCCCGCTCCCATCCAGCGCGGCCGGTGCCCCATTAGCGCCGAGCTCCGAGCGGGAGGGTTCATTCAGCTCCGGGCACAAAGAGCATCCCCCTCGTTCTCCGGGAGATTTAACTAATCAGCCATTTATTTCCTGCCTGTTAAGCACGGGGCTTCCTGCTAGAATTCAGCCAGATTATTTTCCCGACAGCCCTGTGCTCCACAAGCCCTTCTTTCCGAGGGCTTTGTGGCTCTGCCAGGAGGACGTGCCCTGGTTCTGAGGAGAGCTCAACCTCGGGCCGTTTTTTTCCACCTGCAAACACAGAAGTGACACCAAATTGATTCGTGTCTGCTAAAGGCAGAGCAGCATAAGAAGCTGCAGAGAGTTTTCTGTGTGCCAGCCAGCAGCACACAGCCTCTGGAATTTATGTTTAACATTAAGGCAGCATCTCTATCTTGCTGTGCTTTGTCACTAATACCAGATCAGTGCCTGGGTGTGCTGGTAATTGGGGAAGGTACCACTGTTCACTGCCCAACCTAAAACAGAATTAGTCTTCCTGCCTTTAAGCATAAACTGTCTGAGGGTGAGTAACAAAATGTTCTTCCTTGAGAAGTTAATGTCAGGGTATGGGAGCTTTGTGGATATATCAAGCTGTGATAGCTCGATGCCAATAAGATATTTGCATTTAATCTTGCAGGGTTGGGAAAGAGATGCCAAAATTCTCCTTGGTTTCTTTTTCAATGAGATTTTGCTCCTGAGGGAGTTCCAGCCTATTGAGAAATTCCAGTCACACGTATTAAATTATGAAAGGTTTGAAGCTGGGGAAGTCAGTGGGAATTTTCTGTAATGTTCCCTCTGCGCTCAGGGCTCCAACAAGTGCCTGATCTGCTGGGGTTTTTCCAGCAGACTTTTTTTGTTTTCCATGTCTAGCATTGCCTGTCTCAGCACTTGGGGAAGGATTTCTGGAATTGTGGGCTCTGGGATGCTGCAGGATCTGTGCAGCCTGACTGGAATACAGGCTGGAACACAGCCTGTCTCCCTGCAGTGAATACTGAGTTCTCCCTGTTTGCAGCCTGAGGGTGATGGGTGAGGGACAATATGGAGATCAGGGAATGAAAAAATAGTTCTGGCTTCTAGTAATGTAAGAGAAAAGGAGTCCAGGTTTTGGGATGGACATCCAGTGTGCTTAAGGTGCTGCTCTGCCTCTTCTCTGACTGGTTTTTCTAAGAAATATTTTGAATCATGGAACAGGTCGGGTTGGAAGGGACTTTAAAACTCATCCAGTCCCACCCCCTGCAAGGGACAGGGACACCTTCCACTAGCCCAGGTTGCTCCAAGCCCCGTCCAACCTGGCCTTGGACACTTCCAGGGATGGGGCAGCCACAGCTTCTCTTGGAATTCCACCCCAGCCCCCACCACCCTCACAGGCAACAATTCCTTCCCAATATCCCATCTAACTCTGGCAGTGGGAAGCCATTGCCCCTTGTCCTGTCCCTCCATCCTTGTCCCCAGTCCCTCTCCAGCTCTCCTGGAGCCCCTTTAGGCCCTGGAAGGGGCTCTCAGGTCTCCCAGAGCTTTCTCTTCTCCAGGCTGAACAATCCCAATTTTCCCAGCCTGTCTCCATAGGTGAGGTCCTCTTACCAACTCCAGACTTGCTCCAACAATTCCATGTCCCTCCTTCGTTGGGGGCACCAGAACTGCCCCCACTATTCCAGGTGGGATCCAACGAGAGCAGAGTAAATTTTCCCCTCTGAAAACCTCCCAGACTTCCATCAGCCATCTGTCAACTTGAACTGGGCTCTGGTTTTTTTCCATCCTGCTTTAAACACAGTTCTGGCAGCCAGGGAAGAGGCTGGAGAGATAACAGGTCACTGCTGATGCCTCTTCTATTCCGAGCAGCCACGCTGCTATTTGTGGTTCTCTTTGTGGCTCTGTAGTAGTGTGAGGGTGTTTAGGAGCTGTCACCGTCACAGAAGGGGAATTAACTTGCACCAAGCCATATTAGGAGCTCCTTAACTTTGTTAGCAGCCACCAAATGACGAAGCTGGAAGTGGCAGCACATCCATAACCTGCCTCTGAGGGGCTGCAAAGCACGGCGGGGTTTTGGATCGGAGTTATCGCCGTGTGCTCAGAGGTTTCTGGGCATGACATTATAAATCAAGGCTGGGAGGGGCTGGTTTTCTACACTAAGGCTGGGAGGGGCTGTTTTACATATAGATTTCCTGGCTGCTGTTGGGTGACATGGAACTGTTGGCGTGGTTTGTGCCGACTCTGCGGTTTCCACGTCCCTCCTCAAACCACCTCCTGGCCTCACGTTCGGAGTATTTTTAATAAAAAAAAGTGGTGGATGGAGATAATCATGTCAAGCTTGAGTCATCCACCTCCATAGGCACTATCTAAAGGGTATTGTCAGGAGGCAAAAACATTCCCATAGCAGGAATGTGACAAATATCACCTGAAGGGAGGCACGCGCATGAGAAGCAGGCTTTGCAAAAAGTGCCTGGGAGATGTGAACCAGTCAGTGCCTTGCAGAGAAACCCCAAAGCTGAACCACAGCAGCAGCTGTTTGTCCAGAAAGACATCGAGAGAAATCCTTACCTGCCCCAGATTCCTTTGAAATCAGCAGGAGGAAATGGTGCTGCAGGACAGCTCTTGGCGTCTGGGGCTGCAGGTCACGCAGCTCCTGCCCCGGGAGGTGGGTCTGCGGTGTCTGTAAGGGTTCTTCTAGGCTGGGAGAGGGGTTTTTTGGCTTGAAGGTTGAGCTGCATCTCCAGTTTTGCCTGCCTGAACTGGAGATGTCAGCAGAGCAGCACGTGGAATGGGGCAGAGCTGCTGCCTGCAGGAGCTTGGGGTGCAGCAGCTCCAAGGCAGGAACGTGGAGATTCCTCAGCAAGAGGCTGTTCTGTCATTGTGGATTTTACACCACCTTGCAGGATGTGCTTTACTTGGTTTCTGCTTCTTCCCAGCAAGCTCCCTTTTGTCACCCCCAGCAGCTCTTTCCTGGGCTCCTGTGTAGAAGAGAACCATGAGCAGCTCCAGAGTACCCTGGGAAACAGTTCTTGAAATAATTTAAAGGTCATGGTTAAATGCTGCCCCACATGGAGCTTAGATTAGCAGTTCTCTCCTGCTTGCCAAGAACACAGGCAGTGCCAAGTGGCTCAAGGTGTGTGGGGGCTGCAGCAGGTTCTGGAGCCCCAGCAGCAGGGCCAGAAGGGCAGTCATGGGGCTGGTGACACTCTGGGTCCCTGCTGGGGACACACTCCAGGTGAAATGGCCCCACAGCAGTGCCATCCTAACCCTGCCTCTGGAAATAAGGCCAAAATCAGGGCTGCACATCCGAGATGATGGTCCTTGGATGTTGTATGTCCTGGGAAGGGAGCCTGCCCGAGCTCCAGGAGGGTTTGGATGATCCTCTGGGGCACTGGGTGTGACTCCTGGGGCTGGGCCTGTGCAGGGCTGAGGGTGGGACTCCGTGATCCTTGGGGGTCCCTCCCAGCTCAGCACATTCTGTGACTCTGTGACTCTGGGATTCTGTCGTGCTGTGACTGTGATTTGATGATTCTGTGACTCTCTGATTCTGTGACTCGGTGATTTGATGATTCTGTGATTCTGTGACTGTGATTCTGTGGTTCTGTGATTTGGTGACTCTCTGATTCTGTGATTCCATGATTCTGTGATTCCATGATTCTGTGGTTCTGTGATTTGGCGATTCTGGTTCTGTGACTCTGTAATTCTGTGATTTGGTGACTGATTCTGTGGTTCTCTGACTCTGTGACTCTGTGATCCTGTGGTTCTGTCACTCTGTGATTCTATGACCTGGTGATTCTGTGGTTCTGTGATTTGGTGACTATGATTCTGTGATTCTATGATTTGGTGGTTCTGTGGTTCTGTGATTCTATGATTTGGTGATTCTGTGATTCTGTGGTTCTGTGGTTCTGTGATTTGATGACTGTGACTCTGTGGTTCTCTGATTCTGTGATTCTGTGACTGTGATTCTATGATTCTGTGGTTCTGTGGTTCTGTGATTTGATGACTGTGACTCTGTGGTTCTCTGATTCTGTGATTCTGTGACTGTGATTCTATGATTCTGTGGTTCTGTGGTTCTGTGATTTGATGACTGTGACTCTGTG
>NW_016690288.1:882420-894475 GCF_001604755.1 Lepidothrix coronata
ATCCATCCATCCATCCATCCATCCATCCATCCATCCATCCATCCATCATCCATCCACCATCCAGCCCCACCATCACCAACCTGGCATTCCCAGCCTCCAGGAAAGCTTTTTTCCCCCTGGAATCAGCATCACTTCCCACCCCAAACAGTGTTTGAACACCCAAGGTGTCTGAGCACAGGGAGCTCCGGCTCCTCCAGGTTTCATGGAGAGGAGGAACCATGTCAGGAGGGTCTGAGCTGCTGCAGGGACCAGCAGGGTTTTAGGATGAGCTCTGGGGTTTCTCCAGCACTAGGGATTTTCAGCAGGAAGGTGGCAGAAAACTGGATGGGGGGGAAACTCCAGAACTGAAAGTACCTCCACCCTCCAGTGCTTTGCATCAAGCCCCACACAAGGTGCCAATACTTTGATTACCCAGGGGGACAACCATTTTTCGGGTTCAGCCTTGGGAAGGGCTTGCAGAGGCTCTGTTTCCACTTTTCCAACCCCCCTCTGCCAAGGAGAAACGTGTCACCTGGACTCCCTGCCCCCAAAATCCGAGAACAGGCATCAGCACCATCTCCAAGGAAAGAGTCCTTGCAGCAAGAGAGTATAAATAAAATGAGATTGGCTGCCAACAAATTAGAATTACAGGGACACCATCTGGACAACAATTAGAGAGATTGTTTGAACTCCAGCTCTGCTGACACAGTGATGGGAACGGGCTGGTGGATATTCAGACATCCCTGGGCAGGGCTTGCTGGAGTGGAGAAGGAGCCTCTTTGAGCTGGAAGAAGTTGGTTTGGGGGCCTTCATGCAGGTCCTTCCAGCTCTGCTGTGTTTGTCTCCCTCAGCAGAGAGGTATGAAACAGTAATTCTTCGGTGCCCCTGAAATTGTGCTGGGCTGAGGCTCCTCATTCTGGTGGGATGAGCTGAGAACCTGCAGTGCCTCGGGCCATGGGAACGGAGCACATTCCCATCAGGAGCTAAACACGCTTTAAAAGGCACTTAAATCTCGCTGTGACACTTTTATCCAAATTTTAATACGGATTTTTAATTTTTTATGCAAGCTGCTGGGCTGGGTCATTAATTTTACAAGTTCCTTCCATCCCTTGCCTCAAAACCTTTGGTTTTAGCAAGTGGCTGCTGCTCTAGGGAGTGTTTCTGGGTGGACTCAGGGGTCCTTATTGCTCTGCCAATATAACCCCATTGCCCTGTGTGTGGGAGGAGGTGGGACGGGGCTATAAGGAATGTCAGACACCCTGGGGTTGGAAGCAGAAGAGCCTGGAGGCCTCTGGCTCCCTCGTTTTCCAGCTGGAAGCACAGGAAAGCTGTGGATCCAGCCAGGGGTTGGACACTGGCTGCACACCCAGCATTGCTGAGAACGTCATTCCTGCTCCCAGCAAGCTCCTTTGGGATGTCAGTCTGGCCAGAGCATCTTTCCTTGGAAAAGGGACACATCAAGTGCTGACCAAGCTTTGGGACTTCTGGGGCTGAGCAGGGCTGGCAGTGCCACAGGAACAGAGACTTTTGGGAAGTGTCCCAAAAGGGAGCTGATGGTGCTTCCTTTCTGAATCCCAGGACACTGGGGAAACTGAGGGCTGGACTCCATGATCCTTGTGGGTCCCTTCCAGCTCAGCATCTTCTGGGATCCTGGGAAAGCTCAGCACTGCAGAAGCCACAGCAGCTCTGGAGAGCCAAAATCCCTCTGCTGAGCCACTTCTTTAACTGCCCAGCCAGAGGCACAGGCCTGGACTCTGCCCTGGATTTTAGACATCCCTCGGTGGCCCTGAGTGCTGAGCAAACATCCCACCAGTTATTTCAGCTCTGGGGCCTCTTTAGCAGCTCTGGGCTCAGGGCTTGGAAAAGGGCTGGAGAAGCTGCCATTGGACTATGCTGGAAGATGGATGGTGAATCCCAGACTCCCAGCAGTGCAGCCCTGGGTGCCAAGCACGGGGGCAGGATGGAGCTGAGGGTCCTGTGGGTGCTGCCAGGTCTCTGTGTGGTCACACCCAGTGTCTCACTGTCAGCACTGGGCTGTGCAGCTCCAGCCTTTAATTTGAAAGACCTGAGGATTTGGAGGTTGTTGTGATGCTCTGCCTGCTGTGAATGTGCCCTTTTCGGGATGCTGGACTGTCAGATGTCCCTCTGAGCTGTGGACACACATATTTTAGCCAGGCTGGGCAAGTTCACTGTGTCTTTCAGCACTTCAGCTTTAATCAACTCACAGCAAAGCTGAATCGATTCCCTTGGCAGCCAACTCACCAAAGTGCAAACACCTGCAAAAAGCCTCTGTTCTGCACTGCATTCTACAGAGGGACAGTCAGAAAACAGGTTTTCTCCCTAAATAATGAGGTTTGGGTACTGGATCACAGAATATTCTGAGTTGGAAGGGACCTACAAAGATCTTGGAATCCGTTCACTTCAGAGCTGGACTCAGAATATTCTGTAATCTAACACATAAAAGTTGTTATTTAGGGGGAAAGCCTGGTTCTGAATGCTCCTCTCTGTGGAGAAGCAGAGGGCCAGATATCTATCTGTGACCCTTCCCTGGGATGTTTTGGGATCACTGATCCCTTTGTGCCTCAGTTTACCTCAGATCTATTTGTGGGATACTCTGGCCATCAGTGATCCTTTTGTGCCTCAGTTTATCTGGGATCTATTTGTGGGATGCTCTGGCCATCAGTGATCCTTTTGTGCCTTAGTTTATCTGGGATCTATTTGTGGGATGTTTTGGGGTCACTGACCCCTTTGGGCCTCAGTTTCCCTGGGATCTATTTATGGGATGTTTTGGGATCACTGATCCCTTTGTTCCTCTGTTTCCCTGGGATCTATTTATGGAGTGTTTTGGGATCACTGATCCCTTTGTTCCTCAGTTTCCCTGGGATGCATCTGTGGGGTGTTTGGGGCTCACTGATCCCTTTGTGCCTGAATTTCCCTGGCAGCAGCAATGCTTGGGAATGGGAAGGAGAGCATTTGAGCCCCCCCAGCTTTGGGTGCTCTGGGTGAAGCATCACCTGAGCAGTGGCTTTCCCCCCTCCCCGTGTCCCTGTGCCCGTGGTCACACCGTGCCTGTTGGTGCCCCAGGAGGGGCTGGCACACCAGGGCACTGCCCTGGCACGGGGCTGCTGCAGGAATGACAGGGAGGCAAACCCAGTGATCCGGGGAGGGTTTCACCTGCCTCTTTTGAAGGTATTTTTTCCGGTGCCACTGGAGCAGAGCTGTGTCAAGGTCAGTGCTCCCAGCCCTGGTTTGGCTGGCAGGGCACCTGCTCCAGGCAGGATCCTGCTGCTCTCCTGGGCAGTGCCCACCACCCACAGGGCCCTCTGTGCTCTGCTCTGCTCCCTGTCCTCTTGTCCCTGGGTATGAAAGTGCATTTAGTGCCCTGAGGACGAGGCCAGTGGCTTGGCAGAGTGAGAACTCACCTAGCAGGGTGTGAGTGCAGCTGAGGGAGGACAGGAATGCCAGGAATGAAACCAGCAGACCTGGCTGTCCTCTCCCTCCAGCTGGAAATCTCTGCTTCCCGCTTTCCCTGGCCCAGAAGTGGGTCCTGAGACCATCCCAGCCCCAGCTGAGACGAGAAATAAGTACAAAATCTGGGATTGCTAAATGAGCTGTGGTCCCTCCCGGGGTTTGCACTGGGTGGTCTCCAAAAAAAGTCAGAGCTGGGGAAGGCAGGAGAGGAGGGGAGGGACGTGGGGCTGTGCCCAGTGAGACAGGGCAGGATGGGAGGGTGGCATGATGGAGGGCACACTTTGGAGCTGCAGAGGAGGTGGGATGATGGGCAGCTGCCTCCAGAGCAGGATTTGCTGTCCCTGGAGCATAAATGACGGGCAGCTGGAGCCACGTGCAGCCACTGACTGGCATCTCAGGCCCTTGTGGCTGCAGCCACCAGAGGGGCACAGGGCAGGAGCCCAGCAGGGAAGTGCTGCTTTTCCAGCTCCACTGGCTTTGGTGACATCAAAGAGGATCAGAGTGAACCCTCTGAAGTCAGGCTGAGCTCCTGCCTGCCCGTGCACACAGAGGGGTGCTGGGGGTGCTGTGCAGGGCTGCAGGGACCCCTCAGGGGTGGGGCTGCTCCTGAAAACACCAGGGAGGCCCAGAGGGAGCTCACCCTTTGCTGTCCTGCTCTGCCTCCCCGCCAGGGCCGTGTCCAGGAGCACGGGGATGCAGCAGAGCTCCCGGAGGAGGCAGAGCTGTGGTTACCAAACACTCTGTGCCAGCCCTGCCACTGCAGCACGGGGTGCAGGGCTGATCTCACTGCAGTTCCTCAGCCTGATGCCAATCTGGCTCGGGTTGTGCGCTCTCCAAATGAGATGAGTTAAAGCTGGGCTGGAGTTTGGCAGACTAAGGGCAGCCCAAGGTCCTGCTGGTCCCTCCTCACTGGGTGATGCTGCTCCAGGCAGGCAGGGGGGGCTCAGGCAGGGGCTCTCTGGGCACCCTGGGGTGGGTTTTGGAGGCTGAGCTGAGCCAGGACCTTGGTCTGTGCCTTGGTGTCCTCTTCATCTCCGCTCTGCACGGCCCTTGTGCCCTGATCCAGCCAGGAGGATAAAAGGGAGGGACTGTGGTGTGCTGGGACCAGCAGCAGGACCTGGGTGAGCATCACGACCCAAACTGAGCCGTGACAGGAGATCCTGGACCTCAGTGTCCTCAGGGACAACACTCCCAAAGTCCTGGCACCCTTCAACAGTGGGAAAAGCAGATGGGATCAAACATCCCTCTGGAATTGGAGTGGGTTTGACTGAGTTGCTCAGACCTGAGGTGTCACAGGCAACACTGGACCCATTGCAGCACCACCCATGAGATAAGTGAGAGCAAGAACAAATAACTTCCAGAAATGTTTGGAATTTTCAATCTTCAGTATTGCACCAAGTCTTTCTTAAAATGCTTCCTCTTTTTTTGATAACAATTACGAAAAAAAAAAAAGAAAGAAACCCCCAAAGCTCTGGTAGTGAAAGATATTTGTGTTTTGTTAGGATGTCTTTTAAGAGAAGTCTCCTTTTCTAAATAAGCCATTAGAACACAAGCCTGTTAGAAACATGTGGGATGAGGCAGTATTTTGCATTTTAGGATTATTCTTTGGGGCAATTTCTGTTTAATTTGTTAGGAAACACAAATCTCATTACTTTTCTTTCAACTAAACCTAATCCAGGGCCTGAGATTCTGGGAATAGGTTTGGCTGGGGAGGGGGAAGAACTGTGGCCATGGAACTGATTGTAATTGCTGTTACTTCCTGAAGGTAAAAAAGATTTTGAAGCATTTTTTTTTCCCCCTCAGCAATTCTTCGTGTTTGCACATCAGGAGTAAATTGTGCTTTGAGGGGACACAGTAATTTCTGCCTTTGAAATGTGAAACTGTGTTTGCCAATGTGTCTGAGGGCTGAAATGTCCATCACAACGACTTAAATGCAGCTTGTCACCGCTTTGTAAATTTGATTCCAGTGTTGCAGAAGGGAAAGCGAGAAAATACAGAGTTGGAGGGTATCACCAAAACCGTGTTCTGTCCTGCTTTGCCCCTCGGGGGAGGTGGAAGCGAGATGGGCTCAGGTTTCCCTCTCTAAAAGCACCAGGAGTAACAACATCCCTGGTTGCACAGGAGGGAAGAACCAAGTCTGGACCTCAGGGAGGGTTCACAACCAAGTCTGGACCTCAGGGAGGGTTCACAACCAAGTCTGGACCTCAGGGAGGGTTCACAGCCCCAGGACAGGCACTGCTCCCAGATTCAGGGATTTTTCAGTTCACTAGAGTTAAAAAAAAAACCCAATAAAAATAGGGAAAAAAAAACAAGTAGGGGGACCCATTTCAATTTAAGCCAAATCAGCACATTCGAATTTTTGCATTTTTCTGCCACGAATCAGAAGCTGGAGGGGGGAAAAAAAACCCCCAAACATCTGTTCCAAAACAAAGTGTTTCATTTTGAGTTTGAGCTTTTTAACCTATCCCTGTTCTGAAGGTGTGACAAATGTGTGGATTTTGGCTGGAGAAGTCAGACACTTCCACTGAAAGAGTCAAACCCAAACATTTCCTTTCAGCAGCAGCCCGGCCGTGTGTCCCGTGCAGCTGCTGGAGCTGATGAGGTGTCTCAGAGAGGCTCACTCTGTGTTTTTTGCTGAAAGCACTTCAGGAGACACATTGTCTCGTGGTGTTGGCCAAGCCAAGGAGGAGGGTTGGGCAGGGATCTCGTCCTGACCAAGGGGCAGAGGATCCCCGGGAGTGGAGGGGTCAGAACTGAGTCACCCGGAGGTTTTGTGTCCTCGGGGTCTCGTTCCTGCACTGCCACCATCCCACGAGGGCTTTAATTGCTCTGGGGATGAGCTGAGCTGGGGCTGCTGGCAAAGCCACAGGGAACACAGGGACAGCACCCAGGGAATGGCTGGAGCTGTGTCAGGGCAGGCTCAGGTTGGATCTCAGGCAAAGGTTCTTCCCCCAGAGGCTGGTTGGGCACTGCCCAGGCTCCCCAGGGCAGTGGGCACAGCCCCAAGGCTGCCAGAGCTCAGGGAGGGTTTGGCTGATCCTCTGGGGCACAGGGGGTGACTCTTGGGGCTGGGCCTGTGCAGGGCTGAGGGTTGGACTCCAGGATCCTTGGGGGTCCCTTACAGCTCAGCACATTCTGGGATTCCAGCCCAGTGCTGCTTCTGAGCAGTAAAAATATCCAAGGTTTGCTTTGGATGGAGATGCAGAAAAGACACTTCCCCCTGCCCACCCCACTCTGGGTCTGTTAAAGGGGTTAGGGCAGCTAATGGCTTCTTCAGGGTTCATTCCAGTTGCCTTCCAGGCTGGTTTCTCAATAGCTTTCCTTTGCTGTATTCCCCATCTTCTCTTTTGTCTCGCTCTCATTTTTCACAATAAAAAGGGAATATATGAGCCGAGGAGATGGAAGCAAAGCAAATAAAGAGGCTGCTTAAATACAGGGTTCTGGAGGGACTTTCTGGCTTTTCCCCAGGCTTCCCTGATCTCCTGCACTGAGGTCTGGTGGTTTTTTATGTTTCTGTTTTGATAAATAGCAAACAGGAGACGTGCTTTGATTCTTTTCGCTCAGGGTTAAGACTCAAGTGTCCCTTTAGGGGGAGGAGGTCACAGCAAAAATGCACAAGGAGATTGGATTAGACAAGCAGCCTCACACTTAAAAAGCTGCTGATCAATACTTTTGGGGATTTAGAGAGGATTTTTTGGGAGTGTTCAGTTTGTTACCTCACTGTAACAGTGCAGCAGGTCAAGGGATGGGTGACGTGATCCCTGAATTCCCTCATGCAGGGAGAAACCACCCAGAGAGTGTTTCCTGGGAGGCAGAAGGGTTGGTGTCCTTCTCCTTGCTCAGCCCATGGAAGAGCTGCTTCCAGCTTGGAAAGGGACTTGTTGTCTCCAAAACAAAACATGCTTTTTTTGCAAATGTGAAATTCTGAGCCCATTGATAGAAGGAGCAAAATTCCCATGGACAGAGCTGGGCTTTCACCCTCTGATGCTGAAAGAATCCCATAACTGGGTAATCTCCATTTCTCTCTCTGAAGGAAGGGGTTTTAGGACCAATCCCAGAGAAAGTTTCATCCCCACAGCCTGAGTTTCAGCTTCCTTGGTGCTGGAATTGTGGACGTCCCATCTCCTCATGGGGTGTTTTTTGGGGATGTAGCTGTCTGTGTCCACCTGAGCTAACACTGGCATCTCTTATCTGCTGCCTGAGAAGGACCTGCCAGTCCCTGGTGGCACAAAACCAGTGCCATCCCAGTTTGCAAGGCTGAGCCTGCCTGTGTGAGTGGGCCAGCCCAAGGCTGGTGGGGGTGTTCAGACTGGGAATGAGGATGATGGAAAAGAGGCTCTTTTGAACCTCAGTCCTTTGGGTAATTACCAGGATGATAATTGATGTGGTTCATTAGCAATCAACTTTCTGCCTTCCCACTTACCGTGTCCTGCACTTGCTCACGAGGCCTCCGAGGCTTCCATGGGATGAGAGGAACACAGATTCACAGAGGGGGCTAAAAAGTGGAACTCTGAGGCAGGAGGGCCATGGAATGTCTGGTTTAGCCCCAAAACAGAATAAACAAACAGGTTTGATGACCTTTTTTTTGACATTTTCTTCCCACCCATGCAGGGAGACACTTTCTGCATCTCCATTTGTGGCCTCAGCTCTGATGGAGTTTTCCCATGACCTTGGTGGGAGCAGGACCATTTCTGGCCTCCCCAAGGGCTAACACAGACCTTACCCTCAAGGAAGGGAGAAACCCTGCTGTGGTTCATGCTGTGGGCACAGTTTTCCTCACCTGAAGAACTCATTGAGACTTCTCTAACCCCTGGTCTTCTGTTGTCCACGGAGACAGCTGGAAATTCTAAAGGCTGACCCTTGGGAGCTCCAGGGAGCGAGTCAACCTGTGCAGCTCTTTCCAGAGGGACCCTGAGCCTCCACTGAAGTTATGTGGGATAATGCTGGACAGCTGTGCCAAGCCTTCATGGATGTCAGCACGGCGTGTGTAGGAATGTTGGAGCCATAAATACTTGGTGAGGGTTGCAGTGACTTTTTCATTTTAGTGGGAAAAGCAGAATGTGGCAGCCAGAAAAAAACACGGCCCAAAAATAGTAGGAGCCCTTTTGGGAAGAGGAAATGTTATTCCACTAAAAGCAGCCACCCCAATTAAATGGGAGCCTTTAGAGAAGGGAATAGCTAATTACCTAGATAAGGACGAGGCAGACTCTTGCACATGGCAAA
This sequence comes from Lepidothrix coronata, assembly GCF_001604755.1. Taxonomy (NCBI): domain Eukaryota; kingdom Metazoa; phylum Chordata; class Aves; order Passeriformes; family Pipridae; genus Lepidothrix; species Lepidothrix coronata. The sequence continues at coordinate 891,094 of NW_016690288.1, forward strand.
CAGCTTTATTGGGGAACTCTTCCCTCTGTACATATGTCCAAGATGATTTATTTTCTTGCCACAAGCCCAAAATTGCCTGTGCTTTGTAAATATTGTGGTTGATGGCTGTAAAGATTTCCGATGAGATCAAGTTGGAAAGAGTCATCTGGTCAACCACAGTCACCAGGACTGGGGAATCTCATTAATGGGTTTGGGGGCACGGCCAGGCCTTGTTTTAAAACAACCACCAGCACTGGGAACCCCCCCTGGTGTGTGGTGACCCGGGGTGACTCTGCTGGAACAGAAGATTTTTAGAAGCAGGTTTGTTTTACAGCTTCTAATTGTGAGAGAAGGGGGATACATTGATTTTCCAAGTGGGAAGTGGCTCGTGGCTTTGCTGGTGTCACGTGTTGAGGAGGATGGTGATGGTTTTGGCCGTGGTAACAAATGAGAAGATGAGAATAAACAACCAGGGGAGGTTTAGGTTGGACATTCGGAAATATTTCTTCATGGAAAGGGTGGTCAGGCCCTGGCACAGCTGCCCAGGGGAGTCACCACCCCTGGAAGTGTTAAAAAACATGTGGATGTGGCACTTGGGGACATGGGTCAGTGGTGGCCTTGGCAGTGTTGGGGGAATGGTTGGACTCGATGATCTTGGAGGACTTTTCCAACCTTAGTGATTCTGAGATTCTGTCCTGCTCCATCTCAGAGCTCCCTGCACCCTCAGGGGGCCCTTCCCTGCTGTCACCTCTTCTAATATGAATTTCCATCACTTTTTCCTGTCTCCAAGTCACTTCTGGTTTGACATTAATAAGAATAGCAAAGAGTTCGGAGAAAGTAGTTTTGGCATCTACTGTATTTAATTTGCACCAACTTTCATGTGGAGTTTAATTTAGACTGATGAGAGAGGCAGCTTTATGAGTATAAAACTCCATTAATTACAGATCCTGTCTTAATTATAAATGGCTCTATTTTAAAGTGAGTTTTACAACCAAAATTAAGACTTGGAGCAGTTCAATCAATACAAACATCAATTAGACCTGACTTTGTACTCCAATTAATTTATAAAGCTTCCCAATGAAGTGTAAAAAGTGGGCCACTTTGTACTCCTCTTTCTGCCATTCCCGGGCATCAGGAGGTCTCTGTGGTTTCATTAGCAGGATCAGTGTGGATGGAATAACAAACTTCCCAACGAGCTGCTTTCTCCCAACTAAACCGACAGAGATTTTAATGGCTAAAATGGTCTGACCTGGCACAAGCAGAAGGGAAAATAGAAACTCTTACCAGTGCTCAAATTACATGTGTCTTGTTCAGCTGGCTGTGGTCCAGCAAAGTCTGGGATCCTGAGGTGGAAAGCACTGTCCAACCAGACCATGGCTGCTCCAAGGGGCTCCAGGAGGCCCCAGGGTAGGACATGGTCACTTGTCACAAATATCACAGTCACAGAATGGTTTGGGTTGGAAGGGACCTTAAGGATCATCTCATCCCACCCCCTGCCACGGGCAGGGACACCTCCCACTAGCCCAGGTTGCTCCAAGCCCTGTCTGACCTGGCCTGGAACACATGTGGACCTATTTAAGCCCTGTCCCTGTTCAGTGTTATCACCCAAACTTTACAGGACAGGCACAGATCCTTTCCCTGCTCCACCTTTTCAGCAGCTTTGCCCACTTGGAGCAGTTGGTGTTGCAGCTCCTGACTCTGGGGACCTGTGTCCTTTACAATCCTGGTCAGGAGCTGAGGATCCAGCCCAACCCAGGAGTCAAGATCTGCTCCTGGTGATGCCAAGTTGACCTGAATCCCTCCTGTCATCTCGACCCAGTGCTGCAGATGGTGGTGAGCTCACCCAGACTGCACCAAACACGCTTTTTCTCTCCACCAGAGGTTGAGATGGAAGGACCTGAGGGCTCCCAAGCATTAACAGAGGAATTAAAATATTTCTTTGCTTCTAAACTGAGTGCAGCTCATCTACAAACTGCTGGGAAACAGCACATCTTGATTCCTGGAGAGTCACCTGGGCCTTCAGCAGAAGGATTCGGGGAATCCCAGAATCCCAGAATGGTTTGGGTTGGAAGGGATCTTAAAGCTCATCTCATCCCACCCCCTGCCATGGGCAGGGACACCTTCCACTAGCCCAGGTCACTCCAAGACCTGTCCAACCTGGCCTTGGACACTCCCAGGGATGGGGCAGCCACAGCTTCTCTGGGCAACACCCACCCAGGTGTGGATGCCCCATAAAAGGTCTTAGGAAGAGTGAAACCCTTAATGCAGGACTTGGGACCTCTCTGTGAGCTTTAGACTGCTCCCAGTTGACTTCTCCTCCCACACAGACAGAGACTCTCTGCCCATCCAGAGGTAGAGCTGTTCCCACGTGGGACCCCAAAAAAAACCAACAAGAAACTGTAATTTGACCTCACATAAGGCCATGTAGGAAGTGGGGAAGGTGGAGGTGGGTGTCAACACAGTTTTTATTGCCTTTCTGGTGAAACTGGGTGTTTTAGTGAAGCCAAGCTCTGGGCTGTGCAACTGTTTGAAGTTAGGAAGAGAAAAAGGCAGGCAAACAAAGCGAAAACCTGCTCTGCATTATCATAGGCTTTTTTTTTTTTTTTTTATGTTCTAAATCTTTTCAAGCAGAGCCATTTGTACCGGAGCAAATTCTCCCGAGATATTTTTAGATGATACGAGCAGAAAAATATTACTCCACAGCAAGCTGTTTACAAACCTGCTCCCCTTGTTTAGTGCTAGTAAAGCTGCCGGGCTGGTGTGCTCGGAGCTCACTAATTGCTTGACAGGAATCATGCAATGATGCCTCTCCAAAAGTGATACCCACTGCTCGGCCCCGCAGCTGGGCTGGTGTGCAGCACTTCCTGTAACGAAGTGTGAATGTTTCTGCAGCTTTTCCATTGAAACAGGGAGGGAGAGGCAGGAAAGAGACAATTCCCAGCCTCTCCGTGTTCCTGTGATGGGGTTGTTCTGGAAATGGCCACTCTGGGCAGTAGCAGCTGGTTTGAGCAGCCTCAGAGGGGCTGCTGGTCGAGCTGCTGCTTCCACCTCCGTGGGAGGTTGGTGGGGATGTTTTGGTGGGTTCCTGCTGGGGATGGATGGATGCTGGTCCCTTGTGTGCATCTGGTTTAGGAGATGGGCCCTTGGCTGAGGGTCAGGTCTGCTCTGAGCTGTTGTCACCACTCACAGGACACAGCACTGCTGCTGGGACAGCAGAGATGTCACAGAGTCACAGGATGTGCTGAGCTGGGAGGGACCCCCAAGGATCCTGGAGTCCAACCCTCAGCCCTGCACAGGCCCAGCCCCAGGAGTCACCCCCTGTGCCCCAGAGGATCAGCCAAACCCTCCCTGAGCTCTGGCAGCCTTGGGGCTGTGCCCACTGCCCTGGGGAGCCTGGGCAGTG
>NW_016690288.1:895498-899153 GCF_001604755.1 Lepidothrix coronata
TGGAGAATGAGAACAGGGAACAGTTGTTTGCTGTCTGTTCCAAAACAAGAGCTGCAAAATGTCAGATGGAAGTTGGAGGAGGTGTTTCGGGAGAGGAGAAAGTGGATCATCACACAGCGCATGGAGAAGCCATGGAACTCCTTCCTACAGGACAAAGAGAAGTAAATGGGATTATAAAAGAAATGGAAAGATTTGTGGAGGTCTTGGAAGTGTTTGGAGCTGGGCCCTTGCTGAGGATCAGATCTGCCCTGACCTGTGGTCACCATTCCCAGGCACAGACACCCAAGTGCTGCCGGGAGCTGGAGAGGGGTCAGTGTCCCTGGCTCAGTTTGAGCCTTTCAGGTCCTCCTGAGAGCCCTTCCTGGGGAAGAGATGAGCTCAGCTTGGTTTCCCACTGACAGAGGGCAGGGTTAGATTGGATAGGAATAAGAAATTCTTCCCTGTGAGGGTGGGGAGGCCCTGGCACAGGTTGCCCAGAGAAGCTGTGGCTGCCCCATCCCTGGAAGTGTCCAAGGCCAGGCTGGAGCAACCTGGTCTAGTGGAAGGTGTCCCTGCCCACGGCAGGGGATGGAATGAGATGAGCTTTAAGGTCCCTTCCAAGCCAAACCATTCCAGGATTCTGTGACTCTAGGTGAGCTGCATCCAGGCTTTGGGGGAGCACAGGGAATATGTGACCTCTTGGAGACACTTCCAGCCCCTTGCTGGGATTTGTGTAGTCCTGCATAGGTGATGGACCAGATGGGGAGGAATGGAAGAGGGAAAGCAGCTACAACAAACTCGTGGTGTGATTCTTGGGGCTGTTCTGTGCTGGGCCAGCAGCTGGACTTTGATGATCCTTCCAGCTCAGGATATTCCCTGATTGTCTGTAACTGGCAGACCTGCTTGGAATTTTTCCTCCTTTTTTTACTTAAATACATTAGGAGAGAATATCAGATGGAAATGAAGAACAAGGAGCTGTTTTCACCATTCCCCCACCTCCTGGATCCCCTCGATCCCGTGTCCAGGATCCTCCAGTGGGCTCGTGCTGGGCACAGTCCCCTCCACAGGCAGCTGGCACATGGGACCCAGGCTATGGAAGGAGCACAGTTGGGATTTCCCTCCTCCTTGTTATCCTTGGCCACTGTGAGATCCCCTGGAGCTGCTGGCAACCTGCAGGACTTGCAGCAGCTTCTCTAATAGCTCTGGGCTGTTGATCCAGTGGAGCAACATCTCCAAGACAAAAGGCAGGTTCTGTCCAGCTCAGCTGGAGAGGGATGTGGGGACTCTCTGCAAGCAGGATCCCAGTTTGGGACACAAACCAGCTGGTTTCTGTTCTCAGAGAAGCTGCTTCCATGGGAGAGGGGTGGGACTATCACAGAAGCTTTGGGGTTTTCCACACACACTGACTCAGAAACTTTGCTCCCTCGCAGTGACTCCCTGCTCCTCTCTCTCCCGAGGGGTATCATAAAAACTTCGGAATTAGGTGCTGGAACAGGGGCCTGGAGCTGTCCCCTCCCAGGGGAGAGCAGTTGTGCCCCTCTGGAACAGCAGGACACGTGTCTGAGCTTGTCCCTCACTCAGTTTAGGGAGTTGTGTGGTGTTTGTGTTGGGAAAGGGATTAGTACTGGATTCTTTCTCTTCCTGCCTTCTTCGTGCTGGGAATCCAGACTAGGGACTAGGTTTACTTTGAATTTAATTATGTATTTAATGGCAAGGCTGCCAAGAGCAGTCAGGTGGGTTTTTTTTTCTTTATTATATTTCTTATGAATCTAAATAGATTAATGTTTGCAAAAAATACTTCCAGAGCAATTTTATCAAACAACTTCACTATTGCCATGGGATATTCAATGCAATTTTAATCTGGGACCAGTTCCACTTTGCATTCCAGCTAGACTGTGAGGTTTAGAGGTAGGCACTGTCTGTGGCTGATGTTGTACATGGATATTGTGATGATAAATTGAGGCTGCTGCTGCTGCTGCCACGCTGCACATGCTGCCCAAGTGTCTGTACTGATGTCTTGTGTTTGCAGGTAATTAGTTAATAGTTGTTGATAATGAAGAAAAAACTCTCCTTGCTGTGTTAACACTTTTAAAAGCAAGACAGGCAGAGCAAAATGATGACAGCATAGAGCCATCATAAAATCATGGAATGGTCTGGGATGGAAGGGACATTAAACACTGTCCAGTCCCACCCCCTGCCACGGGCAGGGACACCTTCCACCAGCTCAGGTTGCTCCAAGTCCTGTCCAACCTGGCCTTGGACACTTCCAGGGATGGGGCAGCCACAGCTTCTCTGGGCAATCTGGGCCAGGGCCTCCCCACCCTCACAGCCAACAATTCCTTCCCAGTATCCCATCTATCCCTGCCCTCTGGCAGTGGGAAGCCATTGCCCCTTGTCCTGTCCCTCCATCCCTTATCTCAAGTCCCTCTCCAGCTCTCCTGGAGCCCCTTTAGGCCCTGGAAGGGGCTCTCAGGTCTCCCTGGAGCCTTCTCTTCTCCAGCTGAACCCCCCCAGCTCTCCCAGCTTTTCCTCCCAGCAGAGCTGCCCCATCCCTCTGGTGCCTCCTCTGGACTCTCTCCAGCAGCTCCATGTCTCCCTGTGCTGTTCCCCAGGGCTGGAGCAGCTCTGCAGGGGGGTCTCAGCTGAGGGGGCAGAGGGGCAGAATCCCCCCCTGCCCTCTGCCCACACTGGGGGATCAGCCCAGGGCACAGGGTTGGGTCATGTGCAGCCTCTCCCCCAGGTCCTTCTCCCAGGGCTGCTCCATCTGCTCATCCCCAGCCTGGATTGATCCTGGGATTGCCCTGATCCAGGTGCAGCAGCAGCACTTGGCCTTGTTAAACCTCAGGAGATTCCCAGGGGCCACTTCTGGAGCTTGTGCAGAGGGATGGTCCCATCCTCCAGGTGTGTCACTGCAGCCTCAGCTCACTGCACCCTTCACCTGTGTCATTAATGAAGATAATAAACAGCAGATAATGAGGAGCAGCACAGTGAGAGCTGCAGCTACATCGTTAAATTAACTTTATCCACTGTATTTATTTTACCCACGAGTTTCTCCCCCCCTCAGCAACCTGAGGCAGCACAGGAAGGATGCCCCTGGCAGCTGCCAGGGCCTGCTGGCAGATTGATTACTTCAAGTGCATTTGAAATCAAGTGCTGCACAGGCAGCTCGAGATCATTTCACAAGCATTTCTCATGTGCCAGTAAAGCAAAACCAGGGTGAATAATGCAGCAGGTTGGGAATGGGGAAGCTGCTCCTCCTTGTAAATCTAAAGGGGCCTCAGTATCTCCCCCCCCTTGTGCCCTTGAGTGCAGTGTAATCATCATGACATAAATAACAACCACGGGGATAGAATGGAATTACATGGAGGGAGCTGGAGAAATGAGGCTGGCAATGCTTGGAGGAGCTGAGATCAGGGTAGAGGTTGAATTGATTTCCTTTTCTTTTTATCTGGCTGGAGAGAAGGGAAAGAGAGGTCCTGCTATGTTTGTAAAAGCTTCAAGGAGTTGTCCCTGCCTGTTTGAGTGCTGGTGGAGTGGCAGGAACCCACTTCCAGCTGCTTCCAAGGCTTCTCCTTCCCTCCCAAGGCTGCTGTGGTGCTCCATGAGCAATCACACAATCCCAGGATGTGCTGAGCTGGGAGGGACCCCCAAGGATCCTGGAGTCCAACCCTCAGCC
>NW_016690288.1:899677-903506 GCF_001604755.1 Lepidothrix coronata
CCATGTGAGTGCAGAGCTGGTCTGGAGCCCTGGATGCCCTGGGACAGCTCCTGGGAGCACCCAGGTCGTGCTCTCAGCCACCCCTGGCCTGGGCTGGGGCTGTGGGGGCAGATGTGGCTGTGGGGCAGCAGAAGGACATGGCACAGCTCACAGGGCTGCTCCTGCTCCCTTCAGTCCAGAGGGTCAGTTCCAGTGGTTTCAGGACAAGGAAAGGTGCTCCTTGCCCTCACTCCTCACTGGCCACCACCAGCCGGGGAGATTGAGCTGAGCTCAGCTGGGCACAGCCTGGTGCTCACAATGCCAAGGGTGTGGGGTCAGTCCCTGGAGGGGCCATTCCCTGAAGAGCTGGACTTGAACATCCTTTTGGTCCCTCCCAGCTCGGAATACTGTGTGATTAATCTGATGCATGGTGCAGGCTGGTGGATCAGCTGTGGGATTCAGCTGGATCCCAGGCAGAGGAATGTACCTGGGTGTTTAAATCCCCAACTGCTCCTTGTCTTCTGCTCCTCACCCTGCAGAGCCACAGCTCTGGTCCTGCTCCCACTGTGGGCAGGGAGGATGGGATTCCATCCAAGTCAAGCCACCTCCAGGCTGACTCCTGGGGGATATTGGGAAAGGGTATGGCTTGGTCTCCAGGAGGAACCAGAGCTCTGCAGGGAGATAAACTAACATCAGACCATTCCCATCGATCCCCTGTGTCAGGAGTTGTTTCTGTTTTGTTTCTGAAGTCTTCTCTCTGTTTGTGAAAGAAAAAGGCCGGAATTGCTGGGTAGGCAGCCCAGGAGCTCCACCAGGACAGGAGACCCGGGGGGAGGAGTGGCTCTGTGTCATCCCTTCTACATCCAAAGCGCTTTCATGCACTTCTCCAACAATGTAGTTTCCTTCAGAGGACCCTGAAGTGTCACTTATCCAAGGAAAGCTTACCAGGAGCATGAGCTCCTGGGCTGGGCTGCAAGAAGCAGCTGGGAATGTGGGAGTCAAAAGCCCTTTCCAGAACTCTTGTAGGCTTGGAGAAAGGGAGGCATCAAATGGCTCTTCCAGCATTGGGTGGAAGCACAGGAGGCAGGAAAAGGGAGGTTTTCTTTTCTCTCACCCCTGCCCACCAACTAAAGGCCACCACTTGAACCAAACCCAGATGGAAGGAAAAGTTCTTTCCACGCTTTTATATTGTTTTTTTTTCTTATCAGCTCTTGCTGCACTTTTTTTTCCCCCCCTACATTCAGCTTCTCATTCCTTATCTAGTTCCTTGCATGAATAAGATATGGCACATATTTCCCTGACATGTCTCCCTCCTATAAATATCCCTCTGAGGAGAGAGAATATGGACTCTATGTGTGTCTATCTGCAACTAGAATCCTAAATGACATTTTTCCAATATTGTGTCTTTAATGGGAAGTCACTGATTAGGTGCATAAAAGGCTCCAGAACACGACAGTTTCCCTGGGCTCAGTTTTAATACAAAGAGTACTACGGTTGCTAAGAGACTGATACTTCAAGTTTGGAAATCTTCAGCCCCACTAGATATATTATCTTGGCAAAATTGGACTTTTCTGAGTTGGCAGCGAACGGGAAAGAGTAACTTTTAAAAATAGAGATAATTTACGTGACGTCAAAGACATCTGGTGTCCTTTTCTAGCAATGAGAGACCGATTTATTTGGCTCGTGTGTATAAATCACCCTGCACCCAATGCCTGATTTATTAATAAACCCCCTCGGTGCTGAAGACACTTAGCCAGGTTTATTTAAATTAAATTGGCTTGTGTGTTTACAACACAGAGGGCCTGTCCACCACCCTGGGCATTTGGGAGCAGCTCAGCTTTGTGCCTCTTGTCCTGCCCAAAAAACCCCCACCAGGCTCTGCAGTGACTCAGAGGGGACAGTCACCCATTTACCTCATCCCCTACAGACCCTGCAGTGCATTCCCAGGGTGGCTGCACTAATTCCCACCTGGAATTGCTGGGGGCAGAGAAAAGGGGGAGGCGTCTCTGGGCTTAATCATCCCTCATCATCCCTCATCATCGTCGGGCTGGGGAAGTGCTGCTGCTCCTGGATGGCGAAGGAGGCTTGGAGTGACAGCTGGGAATCAGGCAGGGAGCTGGGAATCAGGGACTCTCGTGCCCCTGGATGGCAAAGGAGGCTTGGGGTGACAGCTGGGAATCAGGCAGGGAGCTGGGAATCAGGGACTCCCGTGAAGTGCACACGAAGCAACTGGAGCAGGAGCTGCAATGGGCAGCACGAGGCTGGTGTGAGAGAAGGGGGATAAATTAGGAGTGACTCAAAGACTGGCCACGGGAGGAGATTCCACGAAAAACAAGCCATAACTCAGAACTGCTCATGGAATTCTGTCCATAAAAACCACTGGGTTCGTAAAACACGTCCCAGTAGGCAAAGGAGAGGCTGGATTTGCTGTTGAGTGGGTTTGTCTTGCTCACTTTTGGGAGGGATGGTGGGGCTGTTTTTTTTGAGGGAATGGGGAATGCTTGAATTACTTTCCTCCTGTGTTCCTGAATATCTGAAGTATTTCCCATCCAACACACAGGTTACCAAAGCACCAGGCTGATTGGCTCTGATATTGCTCTTTATTTAGAGCACGTTTGGTCTATATAAACTTATACAAATTAGCTTTTTGATTGATATATATATTTTAACTCAATAATCTGTGTTTTTTGGCTCCTGGTCAGGCTGCCTGTCCAGGTCTCTGGGGGAGAAGGATTTCCCTTGTGTTTGGGCAGGAGAGGAGGGGAGAAAAGGCATCCCAGGGGGTGCACAGGTAGGGAGGACAAGCAAGAAGAGGCTCAAACATCTTCTGGAGGATTTTCCAGCCACAACCTGTGTTCTGGTGGCATTTTTCATAGGGATTCACCTGAAGTCACACAGAAGTCGTGGCTGCCTCTGTCAGCTCAGTGCTTGCAAGGCTGGGAAGGCTGTTCCCCACTTCAGGTGTTGCTCTGCTCCCCAGACAGAGATGGATGGTGGGATGTAAATTATTCCCTCCCAAGCAAAGCTTAAGCTGGACTCCTCCAGAGTTGGAAGGAGCACATTTGAATTTTAATATCAGCTCTGAACCACAACTGCAGCCTGTGCTGCTTGATTGTGTGCTCAGGTTATGAGGGTTGGTGTTATTTTTAGAAATGTTCATTTGTTCCAAGGACCAGCAGACACAGAAGTGGCCACTGAAATGTGAACATGTGATGTGTTTTTGAAGGCTCAAGTGAACATGGAGGGAAATGGTGATAAAGGCAGGTTACATGGCTTTTGCAAGCTTAGACAATGCTCTGTAATTGTATGTCAGGAGTCATTCAGGTTTGATATCACACCAGCTAATTAAACCATCCTCTCTGAAGAGGCTGCCTGTGCTTTCAGCTTTTGCTGTTTCCTCCTCAGGAACAAAAAAGCCTCTGAAGGCAGTTCTGTGTTCAGCACTAATGAATTTGGGTGAGAACAAACCCAAGGGAAATGGGAGCTGTGAGGAAATCCATGTTTGGTTTGACTGGGATAAAGCAGGTTCATTCCCAGCTTGAGTGTGCCAGGAGAGGGGCTGTCTGTCTGTCCTGTCTGCTCTGGGCATCCTCTGTCCCCCACTGCTGGTGGCTGATCTCCACTCAGATCTGTTGTGACCTGTGCACCCTGACACAGAAACCCTGCTGTGGGTTTTGTTTCTCCTGAGTACCACAGAATCCCAGGGTGGGTCAGGCTGGAAGGGACCCCAGTGGGTCACTGGTGCCACCTCCCTGCTCAGGCAGGGCCAGCCCAGAGCACAGGGCACAGGATTGTGTCCAGAGGGCTCTGGAATCTCCCCAGGGAGGAGACTCCAGCCCCTCCCTGGGCA
>NW_016690288.1:905170-910513 GCF_001604755.1 Lepidothrix coronata
CGACCCCCCCGCGCTCCCCCATCCTGTCAGGGGGGTGCAGAGCCAGAAGGTCCCCCCTGAGCCTCCTTTTCTCCAGGCTGAGCCCCCCCAGCTCCCTCAGCTGCTCCTGCTGCTCCAGCCCCTTCCCAGCTCCGTTCCCTTCTCTGTACACACTCCAGCCCCTCAGTGTCCTCTTGTTTTGAGGGACCCAGAGCTGGGTACAGGATTTGTGGTGTGGCCTCATCAGGGCCAGCACAGGGGACAGTCCCTGCCCTGGTCCTGCTGCCACACTATTTGTGACACAGCCCAGGGTGCCATTGGCCTTTTTGCCCATCTGGGCACCCTCTGGCTTCATCTTGAACCAGAGTCAGAAACCTTCAGGCTCCCCTTTCTCCTATTTGAGGCACATCTTGGGCTGCTGCCAGGATTTGGGCAGTGAAGAGCCATAACCTGGGCAGGATTGAACATCCACCCACCCCACTGCAGGTGGGTCCAGAGACTGAGAAACCTTGGAGAACCACAGCAAGGCTGTTCTGCCAACTGCTGCCCTCACCCAGACAGATCTGACGATCTGCAAGGAGTAAAATAATTAGATTGTCTTTTTTTGGCGTCCCAGTTCAAGCAGCAAAGGGCCCACTCTCATTTCTCTTCCTCGTGCCAGCAATGCTTGTCTTCATTTCATCAGAGAAAGAGCTGCCAAACTCCTTCATTTGGGATAGGACAGAAAAAAATTAAAAAGAGGAGGAAAAAAAAGAAAAAGAAAAAGAAAAAAGTGTTTCTGAAAGGCAGGAAATGAAAATAAATGAATTCTTCACCATTATTTAAAATCTCTTTAAAGCCTGAGAGTAGAGCAATCCCTTTTGAGCTGGATTGGCCGTGCTTGCCTCCAGCACACATTTTACAATGGAATTCTCAAGGACTGCTTTCAGGTACGTAGGGAAAGAGCAGAGATTTATTCTTAGGAATGCTTTATTTTTATGTGCTTTTGATATGGAGAAGCTGCACTTTCATTCAAAGAACCGAACAGGAAAAAAATGCAAATATTCCAGTCGCTCTCCTGGAACATTTGGGAGGTGCAAGGTTTGTAATACAGCTTTCTGCCTGTTTGCTACAAAAGGCAAATCTAGGAAAAAGAAATCCAGGAAAGTTTCTGCCACTATTAATCACTTTATAAGTAGAAGCTTTCTCTGGGTTTGCAGGTGAAACCTTTCACATCCTGAGGGTCCTGAGCAGGTCTCTCCATATCCCAGTGACCAGACACGTTCCACTCAACCTCCTTTGGGAATATAAATCCCCAGATCACTTAATTCAATTTGTTCCTATCACTGAGCAGCTTCCAGTGAGCCATTTGCATTTCCAGGGGTGGATGTTGGAAACTGGCTTTACAGCATCCCTCCCTGATTTCTTGGGTTGGAAAGCAGGCTCTGGGCACGGCTTGGGTCAGGAAAACCCCGGGAATGGTTGACCTTGAGCCAACACATCCCACTGGAGGCTCCTGTGGCTGCAGCCCAGACTTGTTGAGGTTATAAACGTTGCTAAAATCCCTTTGATTTCCCTCCCAGTTGCAGCTCTCGGGTCAAAACCCTCCTCAGCAAAGCAGCACCTCGAGGATTTTGGTCTGGATTTAGGAAGGAGATTTGCTGGAGTCTCCCCCTGACCCTGGAGCAGCTCCTCTGGCTTTGCTCAGGGTTGCAAACCTGCTCAGGAGCAGATTTCCAGGAGTATCTTTGGGCAGCCTCCCCTTATGGCTTGTGTGTTGAACGTGGTGGATGGTTGGACTTGATCTTGGAGATCTTTTCCAGCCTTAAGGATTCTGTGATTGATTCTGGGATGGCAGCCTGGCAATCCTGGTCTGGGACAACAGCAGATCAATGAGACAACAGGTTGGGCTCAGCAAATGCAGGATAACTGAACACATGTCCCACATTCCAGGACATGAGGCTGGAGGCTGCCTGGAGATAAAACCCACAGGAATTCCATTCCCCTCCTTACCATGGTCTCAGAATCACCTCAGGTGTTACAGAGGTACCTCCAGCCAGAGCGAATGAAGATCTCCGACAATGCAGCTCCAGGGCAAAATTCAGACTTTTTTAAAGTGATTTGTAATGAGTTTTCTGCTCCCTGCACAAGGAAAGACTTTGGAATTGCTAAAAAAAAGCTGCTGGAGCTGTGACAGTTTTGCACAGGGGCTGAAAGTGTTGCTGAGGTGACTTTTGGTGCTCCCTGTCCCAAAACAACGATACTTTTCAGGCAGGGTGGGAAAAGCTTTCTCTAATCGCTTTAGACTTTGCAAAGCAATAAACTTGGCCCAAAAAACGTGGAGCAGGGAGCTGGGGAGCTCAGCTGATTGTAATTCTTCCGGTGGAAACATTTTCCCTGCGAAAAATGCAGATTTGATTCCATTCCCTGTTGACAAAGGGCCTTTCAGCTGGAAATAATAGAAGGGCTCTGTTTGGTTAACGCTGCGAGGTTTTGTCCTGAATTTATGATTTCAGTTCTTATAATATTAAATAACAGGGTCATAAAATAGTGGGACTTCACTGCAGTGAAGCCTTTTCTGGAAAGCATTCCCGAGCTGGGATGATGGATGAGCTTGGGGTTGGTTACACTGCGAAGCCACGGGAAGGAAAGCAAACCAAAGGGTGGATTTGGTTCTGTGCTTTCCTCCCCTTTCATTCCGCTGGAATATTTGAATTTAACCCTTGTGGTCCATCATAGAAGAGGCTGTGAACAGCCAAGCTGCCCAAAACCCAACGGAGCATTGGGATTGGGATTTACCTCCCAGCAGAGCTCCAGCTCCGTGTCCCTCCTGCTGGATCCACCCCCAGCCTCATCCCTCCTCCTGCAGTGAGCTCCCACATCCATGTGCATCATGGAGAGCTGGCAGCCTTGGGTTTGATCTGCTCTTCAAAGCCATCTGTTTGATCTGATGGCAGCTCTGGGGCCGGTTGGGAATTCCCAGCGTAATTAATGGTTGTTGACGGAGGGGCTGCAGGGTCCAGGTAATTAGGAGTGAGGAACAGTCCAGCTCTTTCTGGTTCTCCAGGGATTTGTGGACAGATGAAGATCACTTTGAGGTAAAAGTGTAGTGATCATCAGCCTGAGAAGATGAAGAGGTGCCCAATTTACTGTGCAACCAAAAGGGAAAATAAGGGAGGGAAAATGGCCCAAAGCAAAACTGAATTCACTGTATCAGAGTTTCTGTGCATAAATAGCAGGATTTGTCCCCGAGGCTCAGACCAATTCTGGTGGTGTTGAGAGCTTCCCAAAAGTTTTATTTCAAAATGGAGATAGCTCTGTGTTTTGCCTCCTTTGGAGCCAGGATTGTTGCTCATCTTCCTGAGCCTCCAAACGGTGAAGGAGGAGAGCTGGAGAGGATGTGGTGAAGTCAGACTTGTTTTGCTGAGCTTCTGATCACAAGATATGCTCCCAGGGAAGCATTTCTGTGTTATAAATCACTTGGGCTCTTCAGGAGAAAAACTGTCTTTTTCCAGGATGGACTAGTTTCTGGGATTTGGGGAGCAGAAAATGCACAGGAACAGGCAACTTGGGACTGGAAAGAGTGAAATTATGGGCATGGTGAGGTCCTTCCAAGGGGAAGTCTCTCATCTTGGATGGTGATATTGAAGAAACAAGCCCTGGGAATTAATCCAAGGGCCACAGAAGCTGTGGCTGCCCCATGCCTGGAAGTGTCCAAGGCCAGGACGGGGCTTGGAGCAACCTGGGCTAGTGGAAGGTGTCCCTACCCATGGTGAGAATGAGTTTTAAGGTCACTTCCAACCCAAATAATTCCAAGACTCTGTGAAATCTGCTGAGGGGAAATGGATGAAGGGGATGCTGCAGTTGCTGCTCCCATCCCACCTGGAGGAGCTGGTGGAAGAGCAACATCTGCCTGCGGACCTGGAGCTGTGTGGGGGCATCTCCTAAGTCCTGAGCAGCCACTTCCAGGGTCTGAGGTGCTTCTCTGGTCCTTGTATAGCTGTAGTAAGAACATCTTAAGTTGAGTTTCATGTGCCATTGTGCTAATTAAAAGCAGAGGGACTGGGAAAGCAATGGAACTCCAGGAAAACTCGCAGCATTGAAGGCAGAGGGACTGGGAAAGCAATGGAACTCCAGGAACACTCGCAGCAGGTACTGCCTGTCCTGCCTCGAGGGTCATTTTGTAACGGGAAGAAGGATGGCAACTTATCATCTCTGTCAGGACCAACTCTCTGGGTGTTTGAGTCTCTGCATCACCCTTTCAGGACATTATTCTCCGTGTCAGGTACTCACGTGGGAATACCGGGCAGTAAATTTCCAACAGAGCCTAATTAAGCCACCCCTGGAAAGTCTGGGGAAGGAGCTCCACGTGGTGGCACAGGTTATATGTCCTAAGCAGTTACTGCCAGGCAAGACTGCAGCTCACTGTGGTAGGAGATGCAGGAAGCCTGTTCTGGCAGTAAATCAGCCCAGGATGCAAATTCCATCTATTAAATTCCCTTTGATATATGGAATGTGAAGAAGAAGAGATGGGCACCATTATCTCCTCCACGTTGACGGGATCCGGAATCAAATCCCGCTCGTTCTCCCCAGGCAGGGGCCTGGGCTCATTATCTATTTATGGCCAGCAAACGTTTCACTTGGGTTGATAAATTGAGTATCGGTGGCAATAAAGTAAAGCAGCAGCTCCCCAACGTCGCAGGTTTACGGCTGAGCTCAAAATCAAAGCTTTAGCAATAAATGTTGGGAAGGGAGACCGTTCTCGGCCGCTCCCGGGAGAACATGGAATGTGTGCTGGAGCCCCGGGATGGAAGGGGGTTTGGGAGAACATGAATGTGTGCTGGAGCCCCCCGGGATGGAAGGGGGTTTGGGAGAACATGGAATGTGTGCTGGAGCCCCTGGGATGGAAGGGGGTTTGGGAGAACATGGAATGTGTGCTGGAGCCTCCTGGGGTGGGAGGGGGTTTGGGAGAACATGGAATGTGTGCTGGAGCCTCCTGGAGTGGAAGGGGGTTTGGGAGAACATGGAATGTGTGCTGGAGCCCCCGGGATGGAAGGGGGTTTGGGAGAACATGGGATGTGTGCCAGAGCCTCCTGGGGTGGAAGGGGGTTTGGGAGAACATGGAATGTGTGCTGGAGCCTCCTGGGGTGGAAGGGGGTTTGGGAGAACATGGAATGTGTGCTGGAGCCCCTGGGATGGAAGGGGGTTTGTGCCCCGCTGTGTGAGGGAGGAGGGAAGAGAGGGAGTGTTTGGTGAGGAAAGTGTTTGGTGAGGAAAGAGGCAGTGACAGGAGATGGAGGTTCCTCCACTGCAATCCCTGCTCTCCATCCAGCCCTTTAGGAGCAGCTGCTGGAGCTGGAAAGGGAAGTCCTGACCTGCAGGTCA
>NW_016690288.1:911234-925578 GCF_001604755.1 Lepidothrix coronata
CCTCTTCCTCTTATTTTTATTTTTCCCTCTTCCCTTTTCCTTTTTTCTTTTTTTTTTCTGTCTTCCTCTTCCTCTTATTTTTATTTTTCCCTCTTCCCTTTTCCTTTTTTCTTTTTTTTTTTACTTTTCTTCTTATTTTTCCCCTTTCCTTTTCCTTTTCTCCCTCTTCTTTTTATTTTTTCCTTTTCCCTTTTTAATTTTTCCTTTCCCCTTTCTTCTTATTTTTCTTTTCCTTTTCCTTTTTCTTCCTCTTCTTTTTATTTTTCTTTTCCCCCTTTTTCCTGTATTCTTTTCTCCCTCTTCTTATTTTTTCCTTTTCCCTTTTTGCTTTTTCCTTTTCCCCTTTTCTATTTCTTCTTAATTTCCTTTTGCCTTTCCTTTTCCCTTTTCGCTTTTTTTCCTCTTTTCCTTTTCTTTTCCTTTTCCTGTTTCTCTTTCTTTTCCATCCTCTTCTTTTTTTCTCTTTTTTTTCCTCTTCCTCCCTCTAATTTTTATTTTTCCCTTTCCTTTTCCCTTTTCTTCTTCTCCTTCCTTTTCTTTTTTCCTCAAGAACAAGTCATTAATTTTTACCCTTCCCTGACCATCCCGGGTTCCAGAACTTCCAGAAACTCTCCCGAAATTCCCGGCTCTGACTGCCCAGCTCAGCAACAGCCCCACCATGAGACCAGAGCTGGGGAGAACCATAAGCCCAACCAAAGCCTGGCTTAAGCAGGGCAGAGATGACCTTCCCCTCCTGCCTGGAGGAGAACAGATGTGGGCTCTGGGGCTGTTTCCATGGCGTGTTCCACCAGGACAATAATCCATGACAGGGAGCACAGGAGGAGACTCTGCAGTCTGGTGGGATTCTCTGGGTTGGCATCTCTTGCCCCGGTCGGTGTGTTTGGAGGACCTGCCCCTCTCATTTCCCTTCCCTGCCCAGTTCTGTGTGTGGAACGAGCCAAAGGAAGGGGTTCTCCTGGTGGTGCCCCAGCCAAGGTGCCCTCAGGGTCCCACAGCTCGTGCCAGGAGGCCAAAACCCCTCTGCAAGTGGTGTGAGGTGGTGCTGTGCCCACAGCAGGTGACAGGGACGTGCAGGGGAGTCCTGCCTGAAATGCTGAGACCTTCCAAAAGCCCATGTCCATCCAGAGAGCAGAGCTGAGACATTTGCCTGAGCAGCCACTGCCCCTCCTGCAGCTGCTCTTCGTGACTCTCTGATGGTGGAGCCTCAAAAAAAGCCTCATGTTCCGACTCGTCTGGGGGAGACCCACAAAGCCAAGGAAGCAGCAACACCTCGGGAGGAGCAGAGATTGCAGCAAAGCTTCCAAGCTGATGGTGAACCTCATCACCCCTCATGGAGGAACCTCATCCCTCATGGAGGAACCTCATCATCCCTCATGGAGGAACCTCATCTTCCCCCATGGTGGAACCTGATCATCCCTCATGGAAGAACTGCCATGAAATCCCCGTGGGTTTGTGCTGCTGTGGTGGGCACTGAGACACCTGATACAGGACATCAAGACATATACCTGAAGTCAACACTCTCTTAACATGGGCTGGAAGAGGTCCCTGAAGAGGTCCCTGAAGAGGGCCCTGAAGAGGTCCCTGAAGAGGCCCCTGAAGAGGTCCCTGAAGAGGCCCCTGAAGCTGCTGCTGCTGCAGGAGGTGCCCAGAATGGCTGCAGCCCCATGTCCAGGTGCTGCAGTCATCACTCACCTCTGAAACTTCTCACTCTCAGGCTAAATTTGCTCATCTCCATTTGTCCTTACACCAATATTGCTCTTCACCCAGAATGGCTTTTCTCTGTCCCGGGGTTGTCCCCTTCATCTTCCTGCCCCACAAATCACCTCCCTGGGAGGGTGGGGAGGCCCTGGCACAGGTTGCCCAGAGAAGGTGTGGCTGCCCTGTCCCTGGATCCCTGGAAGTGTCCAAGGCCAGGTTGGAGCAACCTGGGCTAGTGGAAGGTGTCCCTGCCCATGGCAGGGGGTGGAACTGGATGAGCTTTAAGGTCCCTTCCAACCCAAACCATTCCATGATTGATGAGCCAAGTCCTGCCCTTCTCTCTCCTGGCAGCCCCTCCACTTGCATCCTCTCACACCCTCCTCACTTTTCACTCTGAGCTCATCCCTCACCGCTCAGGACCAGCCTAAGGCACCAAAAACTTAATTAACCTGCATTATTTAATGCTTAATTAAACAATTAACGCAGCATCTCCAGCCCCATACATCCTTCCTTTGGCACTGAAGGTGAGCCCTGCTGGTGTCCTGAATTTCCGATTCCCTCCCACAGCAGAGAAATTTATAGAGAAGTTGCTATTTTGCCAAATTCTTCCGACAACAACGTCTCCGTGCGCCGGCAGGACTCGTGCATCCCGGGAGAAGGGACGGAGCCAGAGCCAGGGAGTGAAGCCGTTGGAATGCTGCTGTCCGCGCCAGCCTGCCCTCCGGTTAACATCCCGAACCATTCCCGATCCCTGCTGCCAGCACTAAAAGCTTCTCCGAAGGAAGGACCCGGGAGCGCTGGCAGTCGTTATGTGGCGCATTTATATGGAAATGGGCTGTTCCCGCAGGTTTCGTGTTAAATGTGTTTGGGGACAGAACCACGGGAAGTGTCATTTCCACAAATCATTTTTTTTTTTTTTTTCCCGGGGAAGGGAGAAAAACATAAAAATCTGCCAAATTATGTCGAAAAAAAGGACAAACAAGGCGAGACGCTCGGTTTTGAGGCAGAGCTGCTGTGTCAGGTTGAGCGGCTTTGCCCATTTGACATCCCCGCGTCCCTCTGAGCTGCCGGAGCTCCGAGGCCACGATTAAATCCCCATTGAGGCCACGATTAAATCCCCATTTACGCCCCGTTTTCAGCTGGTTTTGGTGCTGCCGAGAGGACCCGGAGCTGGAACTTTTCAGCCTCCAGGTTGCAGTGAGAGGGTTTGATCCGGGGATGCTGAACTGTTCTGCTGGGATCGAGAGTAACCAAGGGAAATATTTTGACACTCGCAACTGGAAGACGTTTGGGGGGGGGGCGTCGCCATTAGAAGCAAAACGTGGTTATTTTGACACTTCGTTGCAATTTGCAGCAAAAAGGGAAAAAAAAAAAAGGAGGAAAAAAACCAAGCGTAAAATAGCAGATGGAGGGATGGAAATTTCCATTTTTTGTAGACAGAGTAGTTACAAGACTCACCAGTTCACTCGAGGACGTGTTATTTGCAGCTCGGAGATCAGTCAGTTCGTACTTTGGTGCCCGAACCTGCAATGAAGGGAATGAGATGACTGGCAAGGTTTGGGGGGGTGGGATGGCCTCTCTTATCACGCTGCTGAAAACCACGTGGTGATTACTCTGCTCTCGGGGGGTGGGGGCTACACCGGGATTACAACCTTTAGTACGGGGGGATTTACACCCCGTGAGTGATGTGAAACCATCTGAGGGTGGTCAGGGCACAGGGACGGCTCTGGAGGGATCCATTTCCCAGGGAATCGTGATTCTTCCTCATCCAGGAAGCCAAATAAAAATAATGATGGTTGTCCAGGCAGAGGGAACTCACCTGGAAATAAAGCTGCTGTGAACGGGGAGAAGGGATGAGCTGGGAAGGGAGAAGGGAGAGGTGTTGGGAAAGGAAGGGTTGGAGTGGGAGCAAAGGAGCTGAGGATGGTTTTTAGGATGCACATGGAGAATTTAGGACTTGCTGGGCTGGGTGGCAGCTCTGGCACCAGCCCTGTGTGTGCCCTTCACAAAAGTAATTAAAAAAAAAATCATCCTTTTCCCTGATTCTTCCCATCTTTCTTCCCAGAGGAGTGGGGGGGGGGGAACTGATGGGACAGTAATAGGGAAGCTGTGAAGTGCAGCTGAGAAATGTGAGGAAAGGGGGATGAATGAAAAGCAAACACACACAGACAAATCCCCCTTTCCCTACACAGCTCTGGAATGCTGGGATAACTCCGAGAGGTGAGTGCTGTGCTCTCAGCTCCCCTGGAACACAAATCCTCATCCAGGGAAAAGCATTCCTGGCTAAACTGTGCTGAGAAAGCAGCTTCAGGCCCAGCTCCCCAAGCTGCTGACCCAGGACAGGGCCCTTCTGCCCCGAAATCTTGGCCGATTTGCTCCTGCCTCCTTGCTGGATTTTTTTCCTTGGCAATTCTTTCCAGCCTTGTGTCGTTTGGGAATTAAATGAATGTTGTGGACACTCCCTCTGTGGGATCATTGGCCAAGGTGTTTGTCA
Organism: Lepidothrix coronata; assembly: GCF_001604755.1. Classification (NCBI taxonomy): domain Eukaryota; kingdom Metazoa; phylum Chordata; class Aves; order Passeriformes; family Pipridae; genus Lepidothrix; species Lepidothrix coronata. Next base: position 915,427 of record NW_016690288.1, read on the forward strand.
GGGTGACTGGATGGTTGGACAGGGCTTGGAGCAACCTGGGATTGCTGTGGAAAATTCCCTGCCCATGGGTGGAACGAGATGGGCTTTAAGGTCCTTTCCAACCCAAACCATTCTGGGATTCTGGGATCCCATGGGTTTGGATGTTGATTCCTTCTCTCCCCTCGTTCACCTGCATGTTGTTCAGAGTCAAACATCGTGGATGTCCAGCTGACAGAGTCTCCTGGCAGCAGCAGCTGGTCCTGCTGCAGTCAGAGATGGTTCAGTGCTGCTCACAGGGGGAACAGGTTTGTGTGGAGATCTCCCTGTTCCCAGGAGAGATCTGGGAGAACCTGAGCCATGGAGAAGAGCCCTTGGGGCCCAGCCTGGCCTCCTTGGGAAGAAATGTTTCCTGAGGTTCAGGCCAGTGCCATCACCACCAAAAAGGGCCATTTTCTCCCCTCTGACATTTCTAATTTCTCTTCGTTTCCCCTTTTACCCTCTAATGTATTTCTGTGTCAACTGCTGATGTTTGGGAGTAAAAGAAGAGGCTACACAGTGGAAAGGGGAATAAACATCAGCATTTCTGACACCCCAGGGGAGAGGGAATCCATGTGCTTGGTTTCCTTTTGCCATCCAGGCTGGGCAAGGGGAAAGGCAGCTCTTTGACACCCACCCCCCTTATTATCTTTACTCTTCCTTTTGAAGACAAAACAGGGCTCTGCTTCTCCTGAGCAGGGCAAAACCTCCAGGTTCCAGCTGGAATGGCAGAGGTCTCACAGGTTCTCCTGAGCCCCAGAACTGTCTTTGTTGAGAGATTTCCTCATGGACCACATCCACTCCCAGTTTGGAGCCGGGAGCATCAGTTGCCATGGAGACTTCTTTGGGAAAGTCATCTGGGGAAAGTGCTGACGTATTTTTAGCTTTGGGTAATGAAGCTGAACAGCTGGAGGTGAAGGTGAGGGCCAGCCAGGTGCCACAGGTTCATGGGCTGGTGGCTGGGACCCCACCAGTGCTGCTGGGCTGGGATTGGGAAGGATCCTCAGGGCTGTGGCTCCACCAGGACAACGGAGGAGAAAGAATCACCCCAAAGAAAAGCTGCTAAGGAGGTGTTGTTACATGGGAAGATAAAGAGGAGGCACTGGCTGAGGTCAGAGCTGCTCATGTACAGTGTGTTCAGCCTATAAATAGCTCCCAATCTACCTCTGCACCAGTGGTATTTTATTTATAGAGTGATGAGGGGACAAAAAGCTCCATTTGGTGTCAGGAGTTGATTTGGGAAGGTGGTTCAGGCTTGGTCAACAGTTTAGGTCTCTGAGAGGAGCAGAGCAGGACCCCAAATGTGTGGGGTTTTCCCCTCTGGCTGAGGCTCAAAGGCTGCAGTGCTGTTAATGCACCCTCTGGAATCAGGGAGGGCACTCCAGGTGCTGGCATTCAGGTATCCCACAGCAGATAGGATTTATCCATGGCCCTTGGATCAGCCTAACTCACATGGAAACCCAGATTTTACTCTCTAAGATACTCTCTTGTCTCCCTGAGATATATTTGGTTCTTTCGCCTTCAGCTGTCAAAAGTTGATTTGAAAATTAACTGGTTTTGGTGTAATATTTACTGCACTTTAGCTTTCAGCACAGCACAGGGGAATAGATCTCCCTACAGCTGGCAGTGTCTGATGGGATTTGTTCCTGCTCCAAAGGCTCTCCACGTTCTGTGCCAACCCTTCCAGCTTTGAGCAGCCCCATCACCTTTTCCTACCCAGCTCCCACCGGCTTGGGAAGACAGAGGGAAGAATTTCACCTTAAAGAAGCCACAGTTGGTGCAAAACTGAACCCAAAGTGGAGAGATTATAGATGTGGCCTGATATTCCTTGGAATTAAAAGGATCTTCCCTTTTTTTTTGTACCAGTGGGCTCTTTGGCTGGGTTAAAAATGGGGCATCTCTCCTTGAGATAACCCAGCTGGGGGGAGGGTTAAGCAGCAGGTCCTGGAAGTGCCCTGGCCCATCCCCAGGGAATTATTGCTGGCAGAATAATTCCACAGAGCAGGCTGGAGGTGTCAGGGGAGGTGGTGAACCTGGATGGGAGGTGATTTAGAAACAGCCTTTAAATAAATACCCTGTTAGCAAAGACATCACCAGAACGTTTCCTGATGGGTTGTGATGCTCCTGACTTTCTCCCAGAAGGACTGAGGACTATCCAAAGCTTTCAGTGCAGGGTCTGGTGTCCCCTGTCCCCAGAGGAGGTGACATTCTGACAGGGAATGTTTCCTTGTCTGAGGCTTAAAGCCTGAACTACCCAGGGTGGGCCAAACATTTTCCATCCTCTCTTTCTTGAGAGAAAATAGAAAAATTATTAGTCAGGTTCCCCCCCCAAAAAAAAAAAAAAATCTGCTGAGTTTTCCCTCCCACTTCAGTGAAATGCTTTCACCTGAAGATTAAACTCCTCTGAGCAGAGTTAAGTCCCAGTGTGCTGATGTTTCCTATAAAACATGATAAAGCATCCCATGATTTCCTCCCCAGGCATGGGGCAATCAGCACCTCTTTCCCTCCCCACTCCCAACCAAACCCTTTCAAGGAACAGGCTCCCAGCTCCCTGGAAGGTTCAAGTTTCTCTGTCTGGCATTTGCAACAGTCAGATTTTTGGGCAGCTCTGGGGTTGGGTCTGCAAGTTGAGAGGTCTGTGAGGAGCAGGAAAGGTGCAGAGACCTCGAGGTGGTGGATTATGGAGTCAGAGAATATCCTGAGCTGGAAGGGACCCATCCAGTCCAACTCCTGGCCCTGCACAGGACCCCCCAAAATCCCACCATGTCCTTGAGAGTGTTGTCCAAACACTCCTTGAGCTCTGGCAGACCCCAATGAGTCTCCACTCCCAGGAGTGGAGAGGGGCCAATTAAGGCTGGAGGGGGATTGAACACCATTAAAAAGCAAAACAAAGTCAGATGTCAGAAGCTGAGCCAGGCTGGGGACGTGGGATGGAAGTGATTCCTTTGGAGCTGTCGGATTTGGAGTCATCTGAGGCTGTTTATTGCTGTAAAACTGGTGTAAATCAGAGCAAAGTGAGATGGGAGTTGCTCAGGGGGACAAGGGACAGGACAAGAGGGAACGGCCTCAAGTTGTGCCAGGGGAGGGTCAGGTTGGATATCAGGGAAAATTTCTTCACTGAAAGGGTGGGCAGGCCCTGGCACAGCTGCCCAGGGCAGTGGTGGTGTCCCCACCCCTGGAGGGGTTTAACAGCTCTGTGGATGTGGCACCTGGGGACGTGGGCCAGGGGTGGTTTGATGGTTGGACTTGATGGTCTTGGAGGGCTTTTCCAAAGTAAATGACTCAGTGGGTCTCTGCTGTCCCCTCTGCTCTCCGAGGTGCACCCAAGATGCACACACAGAGGTCTCTCTGTGTTAACAAATCACAATGACACTGCTCAAAACACCCAAATACACACCACTAACGCTCTGAAAGGCAATCCAAGCTGCTTCTGTCCTCACCATTTGCTGACACACTGCCCAAGGACTCCTCCACCGTAACAACTCCTCCCTTCTTCCTTGCCCTTCACAGAGATCCGGGAGGCTTTCCGAGTGCTGGACAGGGATGGGAATGGCTTCATCTCCAAGCAGGAGCTGGGCATGGCGATGCGCTCGCTGGGGTACATGCCCAGTGAGGTGGAGCTGGCCATCATCATGCAGCGCCTGGACATGGATGGTGAGTCCTGCTCTGCTCCTGGGGGACGGGGGGGCTTTCCCAGTGCTCGTGGATTGGGCTCAAATAATTCGTGGTCTCCAAGGAAGGGCCGGAGAGGAAGCTGGAGAACTTTTGCTTCCGCCACAGCCAACTCTGAGATGCCAACCTGCCTCTCAAAGCAACCCATGGGAGGGAGCTGAAGCATCTTCATGTGACAGCTGGGACACCTGGGTGCAGACAGAGCAGGTCTTGCAACATTTCTCTGCAAAGTTCACGGATCCCCAACAATCCCAACAATCCCACCCTGTCCCTGAGAGCGTTGTCCAAACCCTCCCTGAGCTCTGGCAGCCTTGGGGCTGTGCCCACTGCCCTGGGGAGCCTGGGCAGTGCCCAACCAGCCTCTGGGGGAAGAACCTTTGGCTGAGATCCAACCTGAGCCTGCCCTGACACAGCTCCAGCCATTCCCTGGGGGCTGTCCCTGCCCACAGGGAGCAGAGATGGAGCTGTCCCTCATGAAGAAGTTGCAGACCCCGATGAGTCCTCACTCACACGAGGGGCTCTTAAAGGCTGGAGGGGGATTTAACACAACTAAAAATCAACCCAAAGTCAGATGTCAGAAGCTGGGCCAGGCTGAGGATGATTGATGGAAGTGATTCCTTTGCTGCCATCACCCCCATGGAATATCCCACAGGGATCACTGAAGGCCAATTCCTGGCCCTGCCCAGGACACCCCGGGAATCCCAGTTGCAAACAGTCTTTTGCAAGGCTGTTGTCACCTTTCCCTTTGCATTCCTGGGCATCTTCTGACCCAGGGAGATGATCTGAGTGCCCAAGCAGGCAGAGCTGCCCAGCCCTGTGGCCCCAAGTGAAAGATTCTGTGGGTGGGAGCTGCTCCTTGTGGTAATGAAGTGTTGATGGGCCTGAACGAGAAGTTTTGAGGGGTGGAATAATTTGGAGCAAAGTCCTGCTGTGAGAGCTCATCAAACAATTACTGAGTGGTAATAAAAGAAACAGAACCCACCATTAACAGGGAGAGGGAAATGCAGCATCAGGATGCTGGAGCCAGGGAGGACTTTTTAACAATCAGAGCTGATCACAACGAGCAGAGCATCTTTAAAATGTCCTTGGTCAGAGCAGGAAGGGAGACACAAAAGTGTGCAGGGACTTTGGGATGCAGCTCCAAACTTCTCCCACCCTTCCAAAGGGGTGGAAACAGTGAAATGATGCCAAAGCAGAGCCCTGAAGGCAGCCCTGGTGTGGAGGGGGATCCTTGGAGAGCCAGTGAGACACCACAATCCTTGGGGAGAGTGTGGAGAGCAGAGAGCAGGGCAGGTGGGGGGATCCCTGGGGATCCCTGGATACCCCTGAGCTGCACAGGAAAACCGTGTTCAGCAGGGCAGGGAAGCAGGGGAGGGGCTCTCAGCCTGTGCAGGGTGTTCAGCATCTCCCCTAGACAGGCACAGAAACCCTGGCAGAGGGAGAAGATCAGCCGTGGAAATGATCTCATTCCTAAAAGAATGGGGGAAGAAAGAATCCATCACTTTTAAAAGCATTTTCCCCCAAAGTTATTGATTGTCCCTCGCTCTGTGCTGGCCTTTCCTGGCAGAGCAGGGCACGTCTCCTCAGGTTTTGCAAAGCCCAGACTCAGCCTGGTGCCAATTCCTGGGGTCTTTTACCGAAACTCGGAGCGTTTTTGGAAAAAGAGCTCCGGGGACTTGGCTCCCGGGTTTGATCCATCTCCAGTTATTCCCTGACTCTTGGTCTCCCGGACTTGAGGCTTTGGCACTGTTTTGTACACGCTCCTGGCGTGCAGGGACCTGTAATGGGAGAGGTGGAGTCCAAACCTGCAGCAATGGAAGGTGTTCAATTCCTGCTGGAGACTTTTCAGGAAGTGTTTTCTGCAGAGATGGGGTTGATCCTCCACCTCCTCCAGCTCAGCAGTTCCAGCAGCTCCAATCTGGGTGTGCTGGGGGGGGGTTATTGCTCTCCTGTCTCCTCTGCCTGTCGTGGCAGGGTCTGAGCAGAGGGTTTGGGGCTGCACTGATGTGAAGGTCAAGTGTATTAAAAAGAACCAGGGGAATGGGAAATTCCTGAGGCACTGAGCAAAGAGGGGAATATTCTGTGAAAGATTTACCTTGCCTGCAAATTGTATTATTGCTCTACAGCTTGAATTAATATTACATGGCTTATGGCTACTTTTGCTCTGATGGATTATCTTCATTTTTCTTGTGGGATTTAGCTTGAAATATGGAGTGAGAAGCAGGAATAGCTTCCTCCTCCCTCTCCCACTGTGATCAGCATCATCAGTAGCAGGGCTTGATCCCAGTGAGCTCCCAGGGGTGTTGGTTGTGCCTGGCACTCCCAGGGACAACCTGCCCCTCCTTCCCAAACACTCCTGTTTGTTTCCTGGTGGGGTTTTCCTGTTGGGCTTGAGGGTTGCCAAACTTTTGCAGGGCTTTGGCTCAGCATCAGGTGGGTGGGAAGCTCAGATGGATGAAAGGTCACACTCAAGGAGGGTCAGGAAAGCTGGGGGGGTTCAATGAACCTCCCTCACCTCTCCTGGCACCTGCCATGAATTATGATGTGACAGAGGGTAACGTGGCCAGACATCCATTCCCCCCCAGAACTGCTGCCAGGGTGTGCTAATAATGAGGTAATACAATTGGCAGGGCTTGAGATTTAATCTGAACCAGCCTGAGCAGACCCAGAACTTTCAGTGCAAAGACAGAGTTTTCCTCAGCGAGTCCCTCAGGAGCCTTGGGGGGTTGCAGGATGGCAGAGGGGATGGATCTGCCACGGCTTGTTTGACTGGTGGGCTTCAAACTGAGCAGCCAGAGCTGCTCTGAGTTTGGTTTTCCTTGCAAACCTTATTTTCTGTGGGGAAACAGAGGGAGGCTGAGCCCTGTGTGGGTGAGGCTGAGGAGATGTTGGTGCTATGGGATTGACAGGTTGGACACAGAGTGTTTGAAGAGGAGCAAATGCTGGAGTGGGGCTGTGGCTGAGCATGAACTGGGCTGACAAGAGCATTTCACACCTGGGTCTCACCTCCTGCCACAAAGTGCCCAGCTCAGTGAAGAGACTGAGGGGAGACCTCACTGCAGTTCCACCTTCCTGGGCAGGGGCAGAGGAGGGGCAGGGACTGAGCTCTGCTCTGGGGGGACCAGGGACAGCAGCCAGGGAATGGCTGGAGCTGTGTCAGGGCAGGCTCAGGTTGGATCTCAGGCAAAGGTTCTTCCCCCAGAGGCTGGTTGGGCACTGCCCAGGCTCCCCAGGGCAGTGGGCACAGCCCCAAGGCTGCCAGAGCTCAGGGAGGGTTTGGCTGATCCTCTGGGGCACAGGGGGTGACTCTTGGGGCTGGGCCTGTGCAGGGCTGAGGGTTGGACTGGATGGTCCTTGGGGGTCCCTTCCAGCTCAGCACATTCTGTCAGTCTGTGATAACACAGGATTGACTCTGGAGGTGCCACCGGGTGTGCTCAGTGACACCCTCAGAGCCTCCCCAGCAGAGCAGAAAGGAAGGGGCTTTCCCTAATTCATCCCATTTGAAGGCAAAATGGAGTCAGTTAGAAAACACTGCTTGAAATAAAGCACAAATGGCCGTGGCACAGCTTGGGTTTTGGCCAGGAGGTGTCAGATCACCTCTGATGCCAGGATCCCTCTCAGGATATTCCATGATTTGGCAAGGTGTGCTTCCCCCAGGTGAACAGGGGCACAGCTGCCACAGGGGGAAAGAAGAGTTGGCATAAAAGGATGAATTAGGGAGAAAAATGAGAACCTCCTTGGAAGATTTCAGGGTCTCCAGGGAAATCTTATAAGTCATCAGAATTCTTACAAATCATCAGAAACCCCCTTTGACGACCCACCGAGAGATGCCACGGTGGAAAATACCAAAATAGAGCAGAAGGAAAAGGGATTTTCAGCACAAAAATGTTCCTTTTTTAGGAAGGGAAGTGAGGAATGGTGGTTCCATCACGTGCCAGGGCATGAGATTCCCATTAGGCCCAAGCTTTGCTTACATCTTGCTGGAAGTGGGGCGTGACTGGATCCCTGCAGAAGGTGGTTGGAGCCCCTGGGCATCTCTCCAGGGTGCTGGGCCTTGGAAGGACACTTTGTTTGCTTTTGGTCTGGAAAATAGAGGTCAAATCTTACCTTTCTCTCCTTGATTTGCTTTATTCTTAGCCATAATTATGTATTGCATGAACATAAACATTGCAGGCTGGGAGAGGTGGGGATGTTTCTGTCTGCAATCTGGAGACTGACCTGGAATGTTCTGCCAGGAGGGGGGAATGTAAAATATTTAATCTATATTTCCGTGCTTGGAAAAAAAAAAGGAATTATTTGTAAATTCTTCCAATTGGCAGTAATGCTAATAAAAATGCAGAGAAATGGCACATTAAATGTGTTGCCTTATCTGGGGTGCCTCCACTTTAAGCAGAGCTTTTGCAATAAAATAGATGAATGTGTGATTTAAGTGTCAAACTCGTTCGTTACAACATGAGACACTTTTATCTGAGGAATAAAATAAGCACTCCATGTACTAATTAGAGGAGCAGCTGCTTTTCAGAACCCTGGAAAAATAACTTCAGGCTTCAAGAGGGGGGAAAGAAAAAACACCCACCCCAGTGTATCAAATTATTGTAGTACAAATAGGAACTGCTTTGATCAAGCCAAAGACGAGCTGGTTCTCTGGGAGAACAAGGGACTCACCTGGTGCCTTTGTCACCTTCTGGGATGTGGCAGTGGGAGCAGCAAAATTACAGCGGTGACACCCTGGAAAACCAGGAATTAAAAGCCAGTTTAAAAGCCTGGATGGAATCATTAAGGTTGGAAAAGACCTCTAAGGTCGTTGAGTCCAACCATGATCCACCACTGCCGAGGCCACCACTGAGCCATGTCCCCAAGTGCCACATCCCCAGGGCTGGTGAACCCCTCCAGCGTTGGGGATTCCAACACTGCCCTTGGAAAAGGGCAGCCTTTTCCAAGCCTTGGCAACCCCTTCAGCAAAGGCATTTTCCCTAATATCCAACCTAGACCTCCCCTGGAACAACCTGAGGCTGCTGGCTCTTGTCCTGCCACTGAACTGGGTGTGTTCCCAAGCTGCTGTGCGAGGGAGCAGGGAGCTGAGGAAGGGATGAGAACCCAGCAAGACGTTCATGGGGACCCTGGCAAAAGGGTTTGGAAGATGTGCAGCTCTCCCAGGTGGATGTTTGGGCAGCTCCATGGTTGGAATGGGGTTCTGAAGGATTATTGTCATCTTTTGCTTTGCATGAGGGAACTTTCTCACTCTCTGCAACAGGAGGGGGGACCCAGAGGGGGGTCGGGCTCTGCTCCCAGGGAACAAGGGACGGGATGAGAGGGAGCGGCCTCAAGTTGCACCAGGGGAGGTTTAGGTTGGATATCAGGGAAAATTTCTTCATGGAGAGGCTTGTCCAGCCCTGACACAGCTGCCCAGGGTGGGGGTGGAGTCCCCATCCCTGGAAGTGTTCCAGGAATGAGCAGAGGTGGCACCCAGTGCTCTGGTTTAGTGGGCACGGGGCTGTTGGGTTGAAGGTTGGACTTGATGATTTTGGAGGTCTTTTCCAACCTTAATGGCTCTGTGATTCCATGATCCTCTCTGGAAAAGGCAAAAATGACAGTGACATGACTGCAGGGCGCCAGGGGCTGGTGACAGGACACCCCCAAGGTGTCACTGCTGTCCTGCTGCTGGGTCGGGGTTTGTACAAAGACGTTGCTTTGCTTTGCCTGCACTTCCTTCCCAAAGAGAGGGAAGGGACATCAGAGCTGGGGGCTCCACTGGCAGTGTCACAGGGATGGGAGGATCAAAGGACATGCACTGGGACATCTGGAGAGAGAATGGGCCTCTCTTTTAAAAATCAGGTGCTGAGCTTTCCCCGGGGTCCAACAGAAGGTGAGTCCCTTGCAGGCATTTCATGGCCAAACCATCAAATCACAGAATCATTAAGGTTGAAAAGACCTCCAGGATCCTCAAGTCCAACCTTTGACCAATAAAATGTTTGCTTCTGTCCAGAAGATCAGCTTCCAGTGCCCTGTGTGGGACAGGCTAACATTCACAAGCTGAAAACATTTCATCTCTTCCTTTTGTGTCTCCCCCTCTTCTTATTTGGGTTTTCCTGGTTTTTTTTTTACTCCCATGAATGTTTCCTTGTGTTTCAACCCCTTAACATGAAACTGTAGAAAACAGTGGAGGACCAGCAACCATTTCTGTGTTAAAATGCAGTTAATAGGAATCAGAGAATCCCAGAATGGTTTGGGGTGGAAGAGACCTTAAAGCTCATCTCATCCCACCCCCTGCCATGGGCAGGGACACCTTCCACTAGCCCAGGTTACTCCAAACCCCGTCCAACCTGGCCTTGGACACTCCCAGGGATGGGGCAGGGAAAGCACAGACAGGTTGTTGCAGATGTTTGGTTTGTCCTCTGTGCTCAGAGCTCTCTGGTTACTCAGTGTGAGAACTGATGTCACAACACTTCAGGGGGTTGTCCTTTC
>NW_016690288.1:926703-935537 GCF_001604755.1 Lepidothrix coronata
CAGCACATTCTGGGATTCTGTGGGTTGGGGGCAGTGGGGGCTCGGGGTGGCCGTGCTGGGGGCACATCACACTCAGCAGGCTCTGCAGGGCCCTTCCCTGCAGGACAATCTCATCCCAGGGCTGGGAATTGGGGCATCCTGCAGCTCCCCAGGGCTGGCAGAGCTGACTCTGCTGGGCAGGTGTCTGATGGATATTTATTTTTTCCTGCAGTCACTGTTTCCCTTGGACTCTTCCTCCACTCACAGCATCCTCCTTGTTGCAGTGGCTGTGCTGGAGCAGGGGACACGTCCCCCTGTGGAGGCAGAGCCCTTGTCCTCCTCCATCACTGTCTCCCAGGTCAGCTCCCAGACAGGCTCCCCTTGGGCAAACACGGGGAGTTAATAGATCTTTCTTTTTAATGGGAAGCAAACAAGTCCTGTGCAGCTGCTTCCCCTGCCCTGCCAGACAAGGCAAAGTGCTGTCAGAATGAGTAACTCTCAAGGTCCTCTGCTCAGTGTTGGATGAATAAACCTCCTCACACCCCCCCAGCTCCATCTCTCTGGGCTCTGATGGAGCCTTCCAGCCCCCATGGAAATTTCCTCCTCCAGGAATGTGTGTCTGTACAGTTCGTGAAGCTTTTCTGTGGACTTGTCAGCAAAGCAGAGCAGCCAATTCCAGAGCCCCTCCAAAACCTGTGGGACTGGAGGGGTCCCTGAGAGCCCAGCTGGCTGCAGGGGAGATGTTTCATCCTTTCCTTCAGATCCAGTGAAGCTTTTCACAGAATTCCAGAATGGTTTAAGTTGGAAGGGACCTTAAAGACCACCTCATTCCAGCCCCTGCCATGGGCAGGGACACCTTCCACTGGACCAGGTTACTCCAACCTGGCCTTGGACACTTCCAGGGATGGGGCAGCCACAGCTTCTCTGGGCAACCTGTGCCAGGGCCTCCCCACCCTCCCAGCCAAGAATTCCTTCCCAATATCCCATCTAACCCTGCCCTCTGGCAGTGGGAAGCCATTGCCCCTTGTCCTGTCCCTCCATCCCTTGTCCCCAGTCCCTCTCCAGCTCTCCTGGAGCCCCTTTAGGCCTTGGAAGGGGCTCTCAGCTCTCCCTGGAGCCTTCTCTTCTCCAGGTGAATCCCTCAGCTCTCCCAGCTTGGATCCAGAGCAGAGGGGCTCCAGCCCTTGGAGCATCTCCTCTGGACTCATTCCAATGGATCCACATGTTTCTTGTGTTGGGGTTGTTGTTTTTGTTGGCTTTTTTCCCCTCCAAAAAGTCACTTTAGCTGTGGGACGTGTGGCAGAGCTGGTGGACAGTAAAAGGGTGAGACTATTCCCAAGGAGCAAGAAAAATGAGAAACTCTATTTTTTTACAGCTGCGCCTGGTCAGGGAGTATCAAAGACCCTCTGTGAGTGACTCTGGGAATTCCAAGGGAATTCCAGCAGGACTTTTGGGAGATGGATGCTCGTTGTCATCATTTTCCATCCTGGGCACTGATTGCCCATCCCTGTGTGGGCAGGAAGGGAGGTCTGGCAGCCTCCTTTGGGGACATCCAGGACACTCCGTGCCTCAGTTTCCCCTTTAAAAAAAAGCTGTGTCAGCACCGCAGTGGAGCTTCACCTCCTTATTTCAGCCCATTCCATGGGTGCCTATAATTCAAGCTGTTTTCCAAGTGGGAAGTTTCATGAAAGCCTTCCCGTGCTCGGAGCTGGAGTTATGGATTGTGGTTGTAATTAGGCAGAAAGTCTGTGGATGCTGCCGGGGGAAGGGGCAGGCTGTGGCTCTGACCCGAAAATCTTTGAAACCCAAACACTCGTCTGGGAAATATCCTGTGGCTGGAGCTTTTCCCTGCACATCCTCTGCATCACTGCAAGGCTCAGCAGCAAGAGCCCTTCCCAGACTACATTATCCGTGCCCGGGTTACGTGGGCACAGCAATGACACAGCCCGGGACAGAGAGGCACTGCAGGGAGCTATTAAGGGAATAAAAATAAACAGGAGTGTTGTGTGTGCCTGGGCCCCGAGCTGCAGCAGACTAGCTCATTAACTTTAAATATATCACCTACTTGCACTCTGGAGGTCAAACCAGAACGAAAAAAGAGAGTGTGAATACTTAGGAGTCTCCACACAGCTCGGTTTGGGTGTGTGGTACCACGACAGGGAGCTTGGAAAGAGGGACAACCCGAGTACCCTGAGAATGGCCAGGGAAAACACTTAATTAGGAAGCAATCAGGCCAGATTATGCAGGCTCCCACTTTAATGCACAGGGCTCTGAAAGCCCAATCTAAGCCTGTTGTTCCCTTGGGTAGAGGTAGTGCAATCCATGCAGGTTTCCCCCCCTCTCCTTTTCTTCCCTCTCCTGCTGTGATCATCCCCGGAATGGCCAGGAAAAACACTTATTTAGGAAGCAATCAGGTCTGATTATTTTAATAAACGAGGCTCTGAAAGCCCAGTCTAAGTTGTGCCCTTGGGTAGAGGCAATGCAATCCATGCACGGTGCAATCCATGCACGGTGCAATCCATGCAGGTTTTTCCCCTCTCCTTTTCTTTCCCTCTCCTGCTGTGATGATCCCTGGAATGGCCAGGAAAAACACTTATTTAGGAAGCAATCAGGTCTGATTATTTTAATAAACGAGGCTCTGAAAGACCAGTCTAAGTGTGTTGTGCCCTTGGGTAAGGGCGATGCAATCCATGTACGATGCAATCCATGCATGTTTTCTCCCCTCTCCTTTTCTTTCTCTCTCCTGCTGTGACCATCCCTGGAATGGCCAGGGAAAACACTTATTTAGGAAGCAATTAGGCCAGATTATCCAGGCTCCCACTTTAAAGCACAGGGCTCTGAAAGCCCAGTCTGTGTTGTGCCCTTGGGTAGAGGCGATGCAATCCATGCAGGTTTTCCCCCCTCCTTTTCTTCCCCTCTCCTGCTGTGATCATCCCTGGAATGGCCAGGAAAAACACTTATTTAGGAAGCAATCAGGCCTAATTTTAATACACAAGGCTCAGAAAGCCCAGTCTAAGTTGTGCCCTTGGGTAGAAGCGAAGCAATCCATGCACGGTGCAATCCATGCAGGTTTTCCCCCTCTCCTTTTCTTCCCTCTCCTGCTGTGATGATCCCTGGAATGGCCAGGGAAAACACTTATTTAGGAAGCAATCAGGCCTAATTTTAATACACAAGGCTCAGAAAGCCCAGTCTAAGTGTGTTGTGGCCTTGGGTGGAGATGCTGCAATCCACGCACGGTGCAATCCGTGCACGTTTCCCCCCGTCTTTTCCCTTCCCTCTGCCTTTCTTCAGCCCAATGAATATTTAATTACATCCTCCAAGGGAGCCACTCCAACAGGAGATTTTTGGACAGGGATTGACTGAGGGCTGAGGGTTGGCTCTCCCATGGGCAGGGGGGTGAGGTGGGTTCACGCCACTGCTCCTCCAAGCATTTAATTATTCCTTCAAAGCACAAAGACAGGAGAGTTTGCAGGAGGCTGCTGCTCCCTGGGATGTGGGGATTTGCAGCCCTCTGCTGGGTCCTACTCCCCTGCCTGGCAGACTCTTGTGAGGGTGGATTCTGTGGGCTCAGGACAAGGCAGGACAGGGTTCAGGCTTGGTGTCAAAGTGCAGCTGGGGGTAATTTGGGCTGTGGGGCTGGAGTCTCCTCCCTGGGGAGATTCCAGAGCCCTCTGGACACAATCCTGTGCCCTGTGCTCTGGGCTGGCCCAGCCTGAGCAGGGAAGTGGCACCAGTGACCCACTGTGGTGCCTTCCAGCCTGACCCATCCTGGGATTCTGTGGGATATGGTGATGGCAGAGCTCTGCCTGTGTGTGTCCTTCCACACATCCCCCAGCAAAGACAACCTTCCCTTCTTCCCATCAAAGGGGGCTGAGGGAAGATGAAATCCTTTGTCTGGAGCTGAAAACTCATCAGCTTAGAGAGAGGGTTGGGATTTTCTGCCCTCAGCTCTTACACACCAGTGGAGAACCAGCAAGAGCAGCTGATGGCACTTGGAACTTCTTTGTCCTGGGGATCTGGAATCACAACCCCAGTAGGAATGAACTGGTGTTGAAGGGAAGTAGTTTAGGAGAGTAAATCCCCTTTTAAAAGTGCTGGAGGCTCTTTTGTCTCCCTCTGACTTGTGTGTCCCACCCACAGTTGGCTTCATAGAGGGCAGTGGTACCTTTAAAGCTTTCTGTGGATGTTGAATCATTTGTGATTTTCTTTTTTCTGCATCCTTTTTCACCCTCGAAAACTTCCTGACAGGAGGGTGGAGCTGGGGAGGGTCAGGCTCTGCTCCCAGGGAACAAGGAACAGGAGGAGCAGGAAGCGGCCTCAGGTTGTGCCAGAGGAAGTTTAGCTTGGGTATTAGGGAAAATTTCTTCCTGGGAAGGGTGGTGAGGCACTGGAGGGGCTGCCCAGGGCAGTGGTGGAGTCCCCATCCCTGGAAGTGTTCAAAAACCATGGAAATGGGGCACCTGGGGACATGGTTTAGTGCTGGGTGAACTGTTGGGCTCCGTGATCTTGGAGGGCTTTTCCAACCTTAATGATTCCGTGATGCCGTGGGTTTACTCGGAAAACCTCATGGGCATTTTTCAAAGGAGCAGACACCCCTTCCTGGGGTGGGCAAGTACAAAGCAAATTTCTCTGGGCTGCAGGGTCTGGAAGAGCTGGAAAGCACTGGGTTTCCCAGCTCCACACTGCTCTTCCTGCTGCTCCATCGTCTTTGGTGCACTGAGAATCACAGAGTGCTTTGGGTTGGAAGGGACCTTAAAGATCATCCAATGCCAACCCCCTGCCATGCCCACACTTGGAATAAATGTGTTGGACATTCTGTGAACCCAGCAATTCCCTGCTGTAACTCTGTGGAGCTCCATGGGAGCAGCCAAACTGGGCTCCCAGCACAGCAAACGTTCTGCACAGTGGAATTGTCCCCAAGGCCTTTCTGCACCCCCTGAGCAAACAGTGCATAGGGTGACTTTGGCAGGCCCATGACCCCTTGCTGGCCAGTTTTTGGTCACTGAGAAGGTTCCCAGAGCCCCCAAAGATGTTGCTGGGTGCCTTCAGCATCCCTTTTCCATGGTGGAGCAATCAGGCTCCCACTATTGCTGTGGCTCGTTGTTATTTCTTCTCGTTATCACCTTTGCCTGGTTTTTGTGACAACTGAGACAGTGGAGCCAACCTTTGTGGTAACTGGGAGCACAAGATGAGCCCAATATCCCCGTGCTGAGGGGCTGGGAGTGCTGAGCAGATCTGAGTTGTCTGTGCTGATGTGGCCAGAGATGTTCTGAGTCATCCTTTAGTCATGCTGCGATTGTCACCCTGCCTGGGACTCTTTGACATCAATGCCAGGAGTCAGAGGAAGCACTGCCAGGGAGAAAGATGTGAGGGCAGAACTGTCAGGAAATAAATAAGTGGTTTAGGTGGGTTAAAACCAGGGGTTAAGCTCAGCTCTGGTGCTTTGCTCAGTGCCCACACAAGCAGTGACCTGTCCCTCGGCCGATGGGCAGTAACTCACGTGCCATCCTGCCTGGAACCCCTCTGGTCCTCACCCCCCTTGCCATCTGCCAGTCTCCCCTGTCCCACTGGAGCCACCCCCCCGTGCCTCAAGGTTTCTCTGCCCTCCCAGGTTGTAAGGAAGTTATTCCCATGTTTGAGTGACTTGGAATCATGGAATCATTAAGGCTGGGAAAGACCTCTAAGATCAACAAGTGCAACCACTAACCCAGCACTGCCAGGCCCACCCTAAACCACGTCCCTTCATCAGCCAGGGACTTCAGGGTGACTTGGGTTTGTAAATCTCATCTGCATTTGTAGCTGGGAGCAGGGAGAGGAGAACAGAGGCTGTCACTGGGCTGTCACTCCATCCTGGCTGGAGCTGTTCACCTGCTCGTGCCCCCTCTGTCCTCCCCAGGTGTTTTCCTGCCCGTGTTTCCTTCAGTGTTCCTTGCTAAAGTCCTCAGTGTGGGTTTGGGGGCAGAAGGTGGGGGAGGATGAGAACACCACACTCATCACACATCCCGGGGGGGTGGCAGGGCCAGGGGTGGCTGTTCTTGTTCAGGGCTTGCAGGATGGCTCCTGGGGAGGAGCAAGGGAAGGTGAGAGAGCACAGACAACAGACATGCTCCAGCCTGGTGTTTTCCTGGTGTTTTCCTCCCCTTCTCCCCACTCCTTAAATCCAGCTCAATGTTAGTTTGTGAATAAGTCACACGTGGCTCTGAGCTCTAAATATCGATGGCTTGGGAGCCAGGGAATGGCTGGAGCTGTGTCAGGGCAGGCTCAGGTTGGATCTCAGCCAAAGGTTCTTCCCCCAGAGGCTGGTTGGGCACTGCCCAGGCTCCCCAGGGCAGTGGGCACAGCCCCAAGGCTGCCAGAGCTCAGGGAGGGTTTGGCTGATCCTCTGGGGCACAGGGGGTGACTCTTGGGGCTGGGCCTGTGCAGGGCTGAGGGTTGGACTCCAGGATCCTTGGGGGTCCCTCCCAGCTCAGCACATCCTGGGATTCTGTGAGCCCAGGAGAGCAGCACATCTGTGGGCACAGCAGAGGAACGTGGGGACGTGTGTGGGGTGTGATTTGCCTCCAGAGCAGAGTGGAGAACAGATGCTCAGTGTGAGCATCACACATCAGCTGGTACCACCCTGGGCGTGACGAGGAGGAGGACGAGGACGAGGAAGGCGCCTTTGGACTGTGCCCAACACAAATTTCGAGCTGGGTGCTCCCAGGATCTGATGGGATGTGGGTATTGGGCACTACCTGGTGATGCCATGGCTGTGGAAAGCACCCCTGTGTGTTTTCTCATTGCAGACTTGGAACCTGTGTGTAGCTTTTTGTATTTCTCTCCTGGCAGTTAAACAGGGCAAAAGGGATTTTCAGACAAAATTGTGATTTCTCTTTCTTGATATTATGATGTTGCTGTCTCCTGAGATCCTGATGGCAGGAAGGTTTGTTTTCTGCAGCTTGAAATGAATGTTAAATTGATATTTCTACCACCTAAAGTGTTTTGGGGTCTGGCTTCCTTGCTAGTTAAGAGTTTTAATTGAAAAAGAAGTCAATAATGGGATAATGCATCTTTTAATGGCATCTTTCTTCTGAGGTTGTGGCAAATGCCATAATTAAGCTGATAATTAAAGCCTGTGAAGTTAGTTATGATCCCTGGCAAAGGCCCAGGGGAGTCAGGAGCAGGGTCTGCCTGTTCTGAGTCAGACAGGGAGTCCAGCAGCCCTGGCCCCTGCTTTCTCATGAGTCATGTGTGGGATGAAGTCCTGCCTGTCCTCTGGGGCGAAAGGAAGTCGTAGAAAACACAAACTGAACATGT
Source organism: Lepidothrix coronata (assembly GCF_001604755.1). Lineage (NCBI taxonomy): Eukaryota > Metazoa > Chordata > Aves > Passeriformes > Pipridae > Lepidothrix > Lepidothrix coronata. The sequence goes on from NW_016690288.1 coordinate 933,979, forward strand.
CAGAGTTTGGGGGTTGCACGTGCACAGCCCAAATCTGTGCAGGGCCAGGTACTGGAGCCTCTTTGAAGTGCAAATTGTTTTCCCGCTAATCTGGAGAAATCAGCCTCCCAGTGCATCCCAGTTTGCATCCATGGGATGGATTCGTTCCTGGCTTTCCCACGGAGCGCTGGGTGCGAGGTCAATCACCCAGCCCCTCCTGTCACCTTGCATTCCCTTCCCCAGGTGATCTCCCTGCTGTGACTGATCCAATCCCGCTCGACGCCGTTCCCAAGGGGGAGCAGAGGGAACACACGTTTCCACAGCCCAGAAACGTTTTAAAGAATGGCTTTCCAAGGGATGGGGTGCCCGCCCCTTTCCTTTCCTGCTTAATAAGCTGCCCCAGAAATGCAGAAATGCTGCAAGGGCTCAGCCCTGCAAAGCCCTGAAGGTGTGAGCAGCTCCAGCAGCGAGATGGGATCTCTGGGCATGTTCCAGGATCAAAGGCACCACGAATCCCTGCTGGGCTTCTTCCAAGGGCTCAGCCCCAGGATATTCCCTGCAGGCAGAGCCCCCCCTGACTGGAGATCACTATCCTGGCAAACAGTCCTTTGACTCTGCTTATTTTCTGGGAAGATAAGGAGGGGTTTCAGTGGGTGCCTCTGCTCGGATCAAGCACCTGAGAGGTGATAAAGAGGACAGACTGTGGTGCACGAGGGGCTGCAGGGGCTGCAGGCAGGGGGGGGCATTTTAACAGCAGCCCTGCCATTGATCTGCTTCAGTCTGATGCTTGAAGACACTTCTCCCACCTGATGATTTAATCTGTTTTAATCTGATGGTTTAAGACACTTCTCCCACCTGATGATTTTGCGACAGCAGCTGCCTGGAGTGGTGGGTGCAGTCGGGTCGGGTGGTAAACGTGAATAAAACACAACTGCAGCTCTTGCAGTTGCTTGATTCTGTTTCCAGACTTGGAAAAGGGCAAATATATCCACTCACTCAATAACGTGTAGGCAGGTGTGCCCATGGACTGAGAGATTTCAGAAGATGAAATACTTGCAGAAGGTCTAGACATTGTTGAGACAAACTGGTATTTTTAAGAGCCTTCGGCAGGCAGGAATATCTCCTTTTTTGCCATTTTCATTTTCGTGGCAGAAGTTCTTGGAGAGAAAAGTAACCTTGGATACAATTCCCTCTCCAAACAGCTCCGTGCCTGGTTTGGAGCACATGCAGGGGCTCAGGGCTGCAGCAGCTCAGCTCATTAGTGGCAGGAGCAGTCTCCTCTCCCTGCTAAAGGCACTGCCTGCCGAGCACTCCGGGCTTCCCAGAGCTCCTGGAAAGCTGGAATGGAATGCCTTGTGGATTTGCAATAGTCTGGCTCCCTGCTCTGTGTGGACTCCCTCCCTCTGGAGGATGGGGCTGGCCCTGTAAAAGTTTTGCAGAGACACGTTTGGCAGCCGGGAGGGAAGAGCCCTGGACGTGCTGCTGCCTCCTGTCCTCCTGCCAGAGGGGCTTTTGGAGAAGGGATTGGCCTGGAGACTCTCCAGAGCTGGGAATGACCTGTTCAACCCGAGGCTGGTCCT
>NW_016690288.1:935862-946677 GCF_001604755.1 Lepidothrix coronata
GGGAGGTGCCATTCTTTGGGATGTCAAAGGATCTGGGTCTGGAGGCACCATGGAGTTGATGAGGGAGGTGCCATTCTTTGGGAATATCAAAGGATCTGGGTCTGGAGGCACCATGGAGTTGATGTGGGAGGTGCCATTCTTTGGGAATATCAATGGATTTGGGTCTGGAGGCACCATGGAGTTGATGTGGGAGGTGCCATTCTTTGGGATGTCAAAGGATCTGGGTCTGGAGGCACTGTGAGGTTGATGTGGGAGGTGCCATTCTTTGGGATATCAAAGGATCTGGGTCTGGAGGCACCATGGAGTTGATGTGGGAGGTGCCACAGTGGGTCCTTGATGTGCAGCAGATCCAGAGCAGCAGGTTGGACACTGGCACTCAGGGATAATTCCTTGATAACAGTGAGGGTGGGGAGGCACTGGCAGAGGTTTTCCAGAGAAACTGTGGCTACCCCATCCCTGGAAGTGTCCAAGGCCAGGTTGGACAGGGTTTGGAGCAGCCAGATCCAGTGGAAGGTGCTCTAGATGAACTAGATGGCCTCTAAAAGTCCCTTCCCAGCCAAACTAGTCCCTGCCTCCATAATTCCGTGACGTTTTCCTTTCATTCCAGGGGATGGCCAGGTGGATTTCGATGAGTTTATGACCATCCTGGGCCCCAAGCTGGTGTCGTCGGAGGGCAGGGATGGCTTTCTGGGGAACACAATAGACAGCATATTCTGGCAGGTAAGTCAGCATTTCATTAAATGCAACTTTAACCAACTCTCAGCAGCTTCCAGAATGGGTTTGTCGGGGAGAACACGATGTTTTCCAAGTGGGAATGCCTGTGGAAAGGGCACTGGGGTCTGCTGTGTGTGTGTCCTGTGTGGGAGGACAGGAAAGCCCTTCCTGTGGATGGATGGAGTTGGACACAACAAATCACCCACATATTTGGGCAACATCTTTAGCAGCATTTTGGAATTCAGGTTTGGAAGAGAGAAGGATTTTTCCTGATGAGTTTTTGGAGTTGGGAACCTTGAATCTTTACCACTGTGTCACTGTTCCACATCCCTGGGCTGTGGTGGGGGATGCTCCTTGTGGAGCAAAGTGTGCCCAGGAGATCAGGTCTCCCTGGTGCTTTTTGGGGTGAATTCAGTGCCCAGGCTGAGGGCTGGGTTGGCACAGGGGATGTTTTACCTTGGGGGGTGGTTTGGTCTGCCAGTGGGAGCTGCCTTTTGTCAGCCTTGCAGTGGGATTTCCAACAGCATCAGCTTCCAGGAAAAGCAGTCCAGGCTGTTATGGCAGGGATTAAACCTCTCCAGACCCACAGTGCTGCACTTTTCTTGCCAGTGGATTAAATGTGTGGCTTCCTGTGAGATTGCTGCTCATTTCACTGGCCATCAACAGCCTTTGCCTGCTCAGACACTTCAGCTGTGACCAAGTTCACAGGAATCACAAGAGCCAAACCTGGAAATGAGCATTTCTGTCTTCTTTTACTGCCCTCCAGCACAGTCCAGACTGAACTGGGTGGAGCTTTCTAAAAGTATTTTTAAAGTCTTTTAAAAGCTTGTTGCTGGCACGTGACAGAAACAGCCCTGGAAATCCTGCTCTGGGTCCCAGGATTTGGTTGTCAAAGCAAGAGTTTGGTGGGGGTGAAGCCTCTGGTGTGTAACGAACCTGGGGGGGAGGTGAGGGCTGAAGGACACCAGGAAGGGCAGGACTGGGAGAACCAGGAATGTTTTGTACCTTGGGAGCCTCATCCCAGCACGGGAGAGCACCAGGGAGGGGTGGAAGCACCATCCTGTCCCACTGAGCCTTCCAGGCTCCCCTTCCAGCCCCTCACTGGAGCTGTTGGGAAAGCCAAGCTCGTGAGCTGAGCTCTTGGATGGGGAGGCAGAACAGTCTGGAGCCCTCTCTGAATTCTCCTGGTGAAGCTGCTGCTGATCAGTGCCCCTCCAGCCCCTGGGAATGCCTGAGGTGGCTTTGCCCAGAGGAAGAGGGGCAGGGGGGGAATGGGAGCTGTGGATTTGGAGCAGCAGGATCCTGGGCTCAGCTTTCCCTGCCCCCCAGCTGGGGTGGGATGAGGGAAAACTGAGCAGAGACTCCAACAACTGCCCCCTCAGTGGGCAGGGACAGCCCTGGGGGGTCCCTGCAGGAAACAAAGCCCTGACTGAATCCCACCAGCCTTGGGAAACAATGGTTGTGATCTTCTCCTTGTAAGGGTAAAAATACACCTCTTTCCATAGCACTTCCCTGGATTTCAAAGCCTTGGAAGGGAAGGCTTCAGCTCAGATTGCTTTTCCCCTGGGATAGGAGTGAAGATTACAATCCTTTTGCTGCTTTTTTCCGAAGAAAAAGCAAGGAAAATTCACATGGGTGTCACTCAGGGAGCAGATTCCCTCTTCCCATTCCTGCCTGGCTTTACCCAAGGCATCTGCAGGGCCATAAGTCACCTCATTTTGAGCATTTCTGGCTCTGCATTGTCTCCAGTGGGATTCCTGATGGGAAACAAAGCCCTTTCCAGCATCAGGGCTTGGCTGTGCTTCCCACATCCCCTTGACGTGCAACCTTCCCATTCTCTGGGAAGGAATGGCAGGGAGAGGGGGCTTGGGTTGCTGCCAGAGCCCTTCCCCAAGGAGGGGGCAGTGCCCACGAGCTGTGCCCAGGGCAGGGTGGCACAGGAAGGGACAGCCCTGCCTGGGGGTCACCTGGGTGGGCAGTGCCAGCCTGAAACACCACCCCAAAGCCACAGGCAGCAACAGGCACCTGGGAGAGGCTCTTCCATCAGTCCCAAGGGGACAGAGGATCCACCTTGGCATCCAGAAAGTGCCTTCCCCTCTTCCATCCAAGCAGCTTCGCTCCAGCTCTCACGGGTTTGGCTCTCGGGGTGTTTTTGCTGAGGGTCCCACTTTTAGAGTGGGGCACTTCTGTGCCAACTCGGTTCCAAACATGCCTTAAAATCCCTTGAAATGGTGTAATTACAGAGTTAAATAACAAACAGCAGCAGAAGGAGGGAGGAATTCAAAGGAACAGGCCTGGAGCTGCATTTGCAGGTGAAGCCGGGAGGGAGTTGGTGGGACACGGGAAGGTGGTTCCAGAGGGAAGGAGCTGCAGAGGGGATGGATCTCACACCAGCAGGAGGGCTACAGGAGGTGGGAAAGGGGTAGAAGCAGTGGAAGAATAGGAAGGAGAGAGAGGAATCATGTGTGGAAAGGGCAGGATTGAAATAATAGGGAAAGGCTGCATCCCAACTACCATGTGTTGCCCCAAGAGCAGTGGACAGCCTGGGAGAGGGGGGATTCAGCCAAGGCCTGAGCTTGGACAGGTAGTAGAGACATGGAGGGTCTCTATACATCCCCCAGATGTGTTTTCCCTCCTTGCTTTCCCCTGGGGGATTTCCAGAATTGTTTAGACTCTCTGGAATGACAGGAAGGTCTGAGCTGGGAGGGACCCACGAGGACCAGCGAGTCCACCCAGGGGATTGAACCCTGAGCTTGGCTTTGTTAGCACCAGGTTTTACCCAGCTGAGCTCATCTCAGGCTCATCCCTTAAACTGAATCCTGTCAGTGTGTGTTTAGGGCATCCTGCTCTTGCTTTCCCAGGAAAGAGTGATCAGTTCTGCTCCACCTGGAATGGCTCTCCCTGCTCCCTGCACAGGGTCAGGAGGTGTTTGAGGGGAGGCAAAATTCAGCCCTGCAAATACACCAATGAGACATCAGGAGAGGTGGGGAAACATGGGCTGTTTTCCATCCCAAAAGTCCATCATTTCCCCTGGGAGATGCAGGTCCCACTGAACCCCTTCTGGAGAACATCCCCAGGTGCTCCTGCTCTGTTTTCCAGAGGGTTTTCTCACCCTGTGTGCAAGTGGAAGTGGTATTTACCCAGGCACAGGCATCTTTCACTGTCTCAAATGTTTAAGACACTCTTAAACCATCTTAAATGTTTCTTCTTGCACACACCTGGTAACCCTTAGCCAGCCCTGGGCAGGCAGGGTGGGAGTCAGGAGGAGCTGGAAGGCTGGAAGCAGCCAGGGAAGGCCTGGTTTGGGGCAGACCCCCCATGAAATGCCTGCAGCGTATATTCCAACGCCCCCTTTGGCTGCTTCCACCTTCATTCAGAATGAAATGGGGAGAAAAAAAAAAAACAATGAGAAAAAAGCCTAATGGTTCCAGTTCTGCCCCGAGGGCTGTGTTTTGTCCAGGTGAGTTGGAGGCATTTCCACTGCAGGGCCATTCAGGGGTGGGAAGGGGTTTAGACCCAGAGCATCACAGGAAAGCCAAACATCAGTATTGGTAAATAGCAGCTCCTGGGGTTTTTTTTGGCAAACAGACTCCAAATCTGTGCCCTGTGCCCTGCCAGGGATGAAAAGAGAGGGGAGAAAGTGAGATTTTATATTCATTTACAGTTTTTTGTCCACTTGCTGAGTGCAAAGACCTTCAGGCTCAAGTGTTCTACAGGATGTAGCGTGGAGGATCTCCAGTCCCTGGGGGAAGGAACAGGACCAGAGTAATAACAACCTTGGATGACAGGGTTTTAATTAAAATAAACCCCTGTCTTGGCTTAAAATGCTTTTGGAAGTCAGAACGAGTTTGAATGGTTAAACAGCAAGGCTGCAACTGCACCATGAGCAGAATAAATCCCGTGCCCGGCAGCACTGATGAGATTATTTTGAAAAGTCAATACTTTGTACAGGGATCATCTGAGAGGCCTGATTATGTTCCCCCCCCTTTCTCCCTTCACTGTGTGCATGTGGAAGCTGCAGGGAACAGCATTTCCTCCTGTGCTGGAGCACTGGAGCTGTGGCAGCTTTGTCCTGCACCAGGGGATGGGGCTGCACCATCCACTCAGCTGTGGTGTCCCTTCAGTGCTCAGGAGCAGCCTGGTTATTTTGGGATAAAATATTTATTTTGGGATAAATAAAGCTGCTTTGCAGGAGCAGGAAGAGCAGGATACCAACACAGGGGCTCTGCTGCTCAGAGTTCACACTTCCCCACTGGAGAGGTGTCTCTGCAGTTTTGGGGGGGACAGGCAGGACTGGGGAGGTGGGTCCTGCACAGCAGGTGGCAGGTTGGACTCCACGATCCTTGGGGGTCCCTTCCAGCTCAGCACATCCTGTGAGTCTGTGACTCAGTGATGCAGAGATGCCTCGTGCTTCAAAAGTGCCACTTTTACTCCAGGTGGTAAAAAGAAAGCCTGGAAAAGTGGCTCAGGTGTTGTGTGCACTGGGGACACTCAAAGCCACCTGAGAGGTCCCAGCAAGGCTTTCAAGGACCTTCCTGATTTATGTACAATGGACCTGCTCTGTTGGTGCCAAGACCATTATCAGCAGGAGACAGTTCTGGTTGCTCCATTAAATCTCCCTTTGTTGGCAAAGAGTAGGTTGCACTCCATGGCTGGGAAAGCTGAACCCTGGATCCATCAACAAGACCCTGCTCTTTGTTCCTGATCCCTGTGCCCAGCACAGATGTGCTGTCACAGCTGGTGCAGATGTGAACCCTGCAGAGGTTCCTGGATCATGGTGGTAAAGCTGTCCCTGGACAGGGAGACTGTCCCATCCCTGTAACCCCTTTGCAGGGTATGGATCCACCACCAGGCAGGAGTGAGCGATTTTGGGAGGCCCTATTTTATCCCTTTCTGTGAAGGAGCCTCATTTTCACCACGGCACATTTATCCCTGTAACAAAATCCACTTCTCAAGTCACCAGGATCAAATTTACAGCTCAGAACTGGAGGCTCTGGAAATGGCAACGTTTTGGAAGCAGCTGTGAACCAAGAGCAGCAAAAAAGCCCAGCTTCATTGTCCCGCTGGGTTTTTTCTCCTCACCCACCTTCCTGACACATTTAGCCTTCAGAAATGCTCTCCAGCTTTGGTTCACAGCCTATTTAAAGCAGCCAGTTCACATCCAGAGGCTTCCTGCCTGCGGGATGACAGTGGAAAGCTGCCCTGGCAGGAGCTGATGGGGCTTTGTGCACACTCATGGACTTAAACCCCACCAGCTCTTGCTGTACAGAGGTTGTTTTTTCTAGGCCAGTTTATATATAAACTCAGGCTGCAGCTCTGTGGCTTTTTTGTGGGTTTTATTGCCCCTGCTTGATGTGGGAAATAGGAACTGCTCAGTGGTTTTGCTTGCAAATGTGAGGAGAAATGTTTAGGAAATATGACTCTTTGTGAGCATCATCTGATGTGTGCACAGGGTTGGGGAGAGGGTTTGGAGCTTTTTGTGGCCTCCTTGCCCAGGGGATCCGATTCTCCAGCCCCTCTGAGGACCAGAAACATTCCCAGAGCTGCTTGTGTTGGGATGGGGATCATTTTTCTCTGGATGCCTTTGAAAGGTGCCTTTGGGTGATGGGGCAGAGGCAGCACAAAAACACCCAGGGGAGTTTTATCAACAGCAGTTGTGTCTTCAAATCCCAGATCCCAGCCCTCCCAGGGTCGGGAGGGAGTTTCTTCCAGAGGCAAGTCCTTAAATCCCAAGCAGCACCAGATCCCAGGATCCATCCTTCCCCTCTGCACAGAGAAAAGGACGAGTCAGGGTCTGCAATCCGGGTGTCACTGGAGGACTTTGCCTTTGGCTTCCCTGGATACTTCAGTTCCTGTAACAAAATCCCCTCTTTCACTGCACTGCAGTGAATTTCTCGAGTCCTTAATTGACCATAAGAAAAGTCTGATTTTAGTGGAGATCAGAGCTTGGGAATTGTTTAAAACAGGCTTGATAGTGGTGGCCCTTTTCTATTTCTTTGTCCTAAGGAATCCCCATTTTGAGATGGGAATCCATATATTGCCCTGCCTCCCAGCCCTGGCTTTCAGTGGAGCAAAAACACTGTGAAAATTGAAGAATTAGAGGGAAAAGCAGGAAAAGAGACACTGCAATTGAAGAATTAGAGGCAAAACCAGGAAAATAGACACTGCATTGCTCATAAACAAACAAACAAACCCCTCAAGTGTTGGCAAATGTTTGCAGGGGACAAATGTGTTTAGAAAGAAAATGACCTTTTGTGTGAAAGAAAAGCTAAAAAAGAAATTACTTGCTTGGAACAACAACAAAAAAAAAAAAAAAAAGAAAGGAAGGAAGATTTCTAGAAAAATGGAAATGGAGAAGCTGCAGAAGATCTCTGGGGTGGGGTCTTTGTAGCCCAGGTGGTGGCTGAGGTTTGTTGGTGTGAGACACACGAGCAGGGGATGCTGTGGCGCTGAGGAAGGACCTGCAGGTCCCTCTGCCAGGAAATTTCTACAGCACAGGGTTTAACTCAGGTTTTCCCAGCGTGCATCCAAGATTTTTGGTGCCCTTTGCTGGAACCTGAACATGTGAAGCCAGAAGCACAGGTTGCCCAGAGAAGCTGTGGCTGCCCCACCCCTGGAAGTGGCCAAGGCCAGGTTGGAGCAACCTGGTCTGGTGAAAGATGTCCCTGCCCATGGCAGGGGGTGGAACTGGAGGGTCTTTAAGGTCCCTTCCAACCCAAACCATCCTGTGATTCTGGATATGGAAAATAAGCTTCGTGACACATTAAAATTTTCCTCACTCACTGATTTCTCCTGACACCAAATCATCCCCTGGCAATAATTCCCCATTTCTCTCCATCCCACTGGGCTAAGGACCTCACCTGTAGCCTTGCTGAAGCCTCCTCTGCTCTGCAGCTACCAATCCCAATTTTCTCACCAAATTATGAAATGTATTAATAAAGTCAAGCTGTTTCCAGCCTGAGAGTCATCAGCTGCTGTTCCAGCTCTGGAGAAGGACATGCATCTTCAACAGCTGATCAGGGTATTTTTTCTAATAAAAAATGTCACTGATCCATGAAAACTCCATCTCCTTTCTAAGCCCTGATTTCATTAAAACTTCATTAATTGGAGGCCTAACAGTGAGAGCTTCCCAGAGAAGCTGTGGCTGCCCCATCCCTGGAAGTGTCCAAGGCCAGGTGGGAGCAACCTGGGCTAGTGGAAGGTGTCCCTGCCCATGGCAGGGGGTGGCACTGGGTGGTTTTTAAGGTCTCTCCCAATCCCAAACCACTCTGGGGTTCTGGAATTCTGAATAAACCCACCTGGAACCATCCAACCTGGAGTGATGGCCTGGTTAGATATTAAGATTTTCAGTTTTATCAGCAAAATACCTCATGGGACAGCCCTGAAGCAGCTTTTGGAGCATCCTGGTGCCTCTTCCAGAGGGCATTTCTGGATTTCTGCTCGTGCAGAGGCACAAGGAGCAGCTTGTGTTGGGGATTGCTGGGAATTTCCTATGGAAGAGAAGGGTTTCCACTGCTGCCCTGCCATGCCCACCCAGCCACCACCCCTGGGTGTCCCCCTGGCACTGGGCACGGCCTTGCTGGCCCAGCCTGGTGTTTGTGAGGAGCAAAGGTGGTGGCACACTGGTGGCCCTGGCAGATGGCTCTCCAGGCACCAGCTGTCCTGAGTTACCATGGGATGGGAGATTCCCTTGGACACCAGGGTGGAGATGTTTCCCTGGGCATCCATACTGAGGTTTTCCCTCATCCATCATGGTTGAGATGCTACCCTGGCCCATCCACACTGAATTTGTGCCCTGGCCATCAGAGTGGAGATGTTTCCCTCGTGATCCACAGGAAAGTTTTTCCTTGGCCATCAGGGTGGAGATGATTCCCAGGGCATCCATACTGAGGTTTTTCCTCATCCATCAGGGTGGAGATGTTCCCTGGTGATCTATAGGAAGGTTTTTCCTTATCCATCAGGGTGGAGAGGATTCCCTGGCCCATCCATGCTGAGTTTTTTTCCCCCTGACCATCAGGGTGGAGATGTTTCCCCGGGGATCTATAGGAAGGTTTTCCCTTATCCATCAAGGTGGACATGTTTCCTTGGCCATCCATAATAACGTTTTTCCTCATCCATCAGGGTGGAGATGTTCCCTGGACATCCATGCTGAGGTTTTTCCTCAGCCATCAGGGTGATGTTTCCCTGGTGATCTGCAGGGATGTTTTCCTTGACCATCAGGATGGAGATGTTGCCCTGCCCATCCATGCTCAGGTTTTCCCTCATCCACCAGGGTTGAGATGTTACCCTGGCCCATCCACACTGAATTGTGCCCTGGCCATCAGAGTGGAGATGTTTCCCTTGTGATCCACAGGAAAGTTTTTCCTTGGCCATCAGGGTGGAGAGGATTCCCAGGCCATCCATACTGAGGTTTTTCCTTATCCATCAAGGTGGAGATGTTTCCCTGGCCATCCATGCTGAGTTTTTTCCCTGGCCATCAGAGTGGAGATTTTTCCCTCATGATCTACAGGAAAGTCTTTCCTGGGCCATCAGGGTGGAGATGATTCCCTGGCCATCCATACTAAGGTTTTACCTCATCCATCAAGGTGGAGATGTTTCCCTGGATATCCATGCTGAGGTTTTCCTTATCCATCAGGGTGGAGATGTTCCCTGGACATCCATGCTGAGGTTTTTCCTCATCCATCATGGTGATGTTTCCTGGTGATCTGCAGGGAGGTTTTCCTTATCCATCAAGGTGGAGATGTTGCCCTGCCCATCCATGCTCAGGTTTTCCCTCATCCACCAGGGTTGAGTGTTCCTGGTGCTGTGGCATCACCTCTCCCTGTGCCAGAGCCAGAATAAATTCAGGCTCTGAATTTATTATTACAATTTCCCAGTAGAGCCCCAACACAGTCCTATCAAGTGGGGGGGAAGGTGCTGATCTTCAAGAGAAATTCCTTAAAGGCTTTTTTTTTTTTAAAAAACAAATTTGCCACTTCATTGAGAAATTGTTTCTTTGTCTGTGTGTTTTCTGCCTGTCTGTGGAGCTTTGGGTGTATTTCTGTGCTGGCAAAGACAGAAATCCTGCCCTCTGAGATGGGAGCAGCCTCCAGAGCTGGTGGGGGGAATGGTGTCACAGAGAGATGATTTTGTTATTTTGGCTGTTGAATAACACACCACACTATAAAGTGGTAATTAAAATAGATAGTTATGTATCCCCACACATTTACCGACAGGTAAAAGAATGGATCAGGGTGGAGACACTTATGGCAGAGCAACTGAGGAAGCTGGTGGAAGTATTCAGCAGACTGTGAGCGTGGTGGGAAGGGTTCCAAACTGATTTTGATCCTTTTTTTTCATGTAAATAAGCAGATGTAGCCTGGAGAGGAAAGATCTCCGTTCAAAAGGAGCCAGGAGGGTGGTGCAGTTCCCTCCAGAGCTGTTCTCCAGTGTCCAACATTCCCACACTGAGCAGCAGCACGACCCTCAGGAGAGAACCCGGCGAGGTCCACGGTGGAGTTCATGGAATTGCCCCATTTTTGGAGCAGGGAGTGGGAGGCTGTTGCCTTCCCTGGAGGAAAATAATCACATAACAATGATTTGCATGTTTTTAATCTCTTCCCACTCTTGCTGAGTGTGTTGGTTTAGATGTTTCCCCCTGAGGTTGGTTTGCTTGGGGGATTATTAGCAGCAAACATCGTTGTCAATCCATCAGCTCCCCCGTGAAGCTCCAGTTCCTCGAACTTTTGGAAGTGACAGAGCAATGAAAAGACAAATGAAATAAAGTGATGCATTTTGATGCATTTTAGAGGAGCAGGCTCTGAGCAGAGCTGTCCCAAAGGCAGACAGGCTCTGTGGAGGTGACAGAATTCAGGCACTTCAGGCACTGTGATCCCTTGGGAAGACAAACCCAGGACCCTCAGCTTCCAGCACTTGTGTCCTTTGTATGAAGAGACAATTGAGCCAATATTAATATTTATTTTAGGGCTAGTTGGTGTGCAGGCACATGTTCTCACTAAATTAGCCAGGCTTTAAACTGCCAGAGGGGAGGGATAGGTGGGATATTGTGAAGGAATTGTTGGCTGGGAGGGTGGGGAGGCCCTGGCACAGGCTGCCCAGAGA
>NW_016690288.1:949055-951981 GCF_001604755.1 Lepidothrix coronata
ACGTGTCACCTTAGGGGCAAAGGGCAGGGAGAGGACAGTTACAGTCCTTTGTCAGATTCAGGTATCACCCCACTGAAAGAGAAGGATAGAGAAAAATCACCTGTGGATACCAGACATCAGCACCCTGAACTTCTGAGGGAGGTTTTGGCAGAATGCATTGCTGGGATCCCAGAATCCCAGAACGTGCTGAGCTGGGAGGGACCTCCAAGGATCATCGAGTCCAACCCTCAGCCCTGCACAGGCCCAGCCCCAAGAGTCACCCCCTGTGCCCCAGAGGATCAGCCAAACCCTCCCTGAGCTCTGGCAGCCTTGGGGCTGTGCCCACTGCCCTGGGGAGCCATGATCCATAGACTGAAGAATAATTCCTCTCCCCTCCCCTCCCCTCCCGTCCTCTCCCCCCCATTCCTCTCCCTCTCCCTCTCCCTCTCCTTCTCTCCTCCTTCTCCCTCTCCCTCTCCCTCTCTTCGGAGGCAGCTGAGTGTTGATTGCCGTGCAGGAATTAAATTAGAGGAGTTAAAACCCGTTTCAATCACGTCATGCCCAACTTGCATATGAAACACGGACTCGGAACGTTGCTGGTAATCACCGTGGAGTGGCTGATTAAAGGCCATTAAAATTCACCAGGAAAAGTCCTAATCCTCTCTCCACTTCCAGCCTGGCTCTTTGCTCTCCGTGTGATGATCACTGCTGACTTCACTCCTCCTCCCTGACAAAGTTTCCCAGGACAGGACACGTCCCTCTGCTGCCCCACACTCGCCTGGAGAAGCAGAGGGGAAGCAAAGGGGAGAAATAATTTGATTTATAGGAGCCAAGGCGTGGAATCTGCAGGAAGAAACAGCCTGGAAGTGCTCTGTCACACTTTTGCATCCAGGGACTCAGGGAGGGATAGAGGTGATATGAAAAAATGTAATTGGAACAGGAATTGAGGATTTCAGGAATCCTGCGGTGGGGGGGTTATTGCAGCTCAGAAATTTCTAGTGGATATGGTGACATGATTATTTTTACATGTGATATATTACATCAACTTTTATATGTAATAATTTTTCTGAATGTGAAGCAAGCCCAGTCTCCACTGAGGAGGTTGCTCCTGACTTTCCTTCCCTGAATGTGTCTCTTCCACAACGTGCAGAAACATCCCAGTTCTTACTCACACAAGGTCATCACAGACCTTGTATTAAGAGACAGTGCCCACAACTAAACCTCCATGGGACTGTTTCCATCATCCCTGCCTGTTTTCACAACCTCCAGGCCTGCCCTGAATGTGCCATTTGCTGGAGATCCAAATCGCTCCCACAATTAAATCTCCATCCCGTTAATTCAGCGCCTGCAAAATGAAGTCCTGCCTTTCGAGCCTGTGCCTGAGCTCAGAGCACAATTGTTGACCTCAAGCAGACACTCAGAGCGTGATGTCTCAGAGCTGCACCAGCCAAGGGCCCCCAGAAGCTGAAGGAGCATCACTTTTGCAGGCAGCAGATGCTTTTCCAGCTCCTGGCTGGTTTTAATGTGCCCCAGAGCAGTTGTTAGAAAGCTGAGTGGGTAATGGGCTCCCAATTAAACCTTTATGTGGCCTTTTGTCACTCCCCCCTTGTCATTCCTTGTGGTGGTGTCAGCAGTTTGCCTGTTGTGGTTCAGTTGCCAAATAATTCCAAAATCCTTGGGATAACAGAAATAACACCCATTTTTAGTGGTAGAAAGCCAAGCATTACTTTATTCGCAGCACTGGCTGTGAATCCACAGTCACCAAAATCCTGCCTCCACACAGACACCAATACAACACTTTTTATATATTTTTAACAAACAAATCAATGTTCATTAGTTCCTAATTACATAATTCTCTTTCATTAATTAATATTCTGTTTTCTATTGGTTGTGGATTTCTCACTTTCTGTGCTAATGAGTCCATAATTTTAGGCTTTTTAGTATCTTTTTCCTTTGAAAGGGACTTTCCATCACGTTTGTCTTCTTTATCTGCTGCTTTCTGCAAAATGTCCTTGTGGTCCATAAGTTCTGCATTCCAGATGTCCAATTTCAACAGTACATCTTTCTCTTCAGGGCTTTGTTCATTGAAGCAGATCAAGGTCAGCGTAACAAAACTGAGTTTTAGTCCTTTTCCCAAACTGCATTCCCACAAAAGCAGCTTGTGGCAACTCTTTGCTAAATGCTGTAAGGGATTGGGGGCCTCACAGAGCATCTGCGAGCAATTCAAACCATTAAAAATTAGAAAAGTTGTATCATTTCCAAAGGTTCCAGTGCTGCCCCACCCTTGGATCCTGCTGGGGTGGTGCTGCAGGTCCTGCCCCAGCTCCCCTGGCTCTCTGTGCCCTCCCTGCCATGGCACTGGTTCCTCTGCTCACACACTGGGGTTGTGATGCTCCTGTGCCCACCTGGGCACTTCTCTCCATCCCAATATACAGGACGGTCCTTTCCCTTTATCCCATCAGTGGTTTGTGGGTTTTCATTCCTGGTAGGACACAGTTATGCTGATGATGCTTTTGGATCAGAGACTGGTGCAGTTTTCCTCAGGTCAAGTCTTGGACGCTTCCTTATCTTGATTCCTTCATAAAAAGGGGGAGGCAGGAGGAGATCATAGGAATCATGGAGTGGTTTGGGTTGGAAGGGACCTGCCCTGGACAGGGACACCTTCCACCAGCCCAGGTTGCTCCAAGCCCCATCCAGCCTGGCCTTGGACCCTTCTAAGGATGAGGCAGCCACAGCTTCTCTGGGCAACCTGTGCCAGCACAGAGATTGCCCAAGTGGCCAAGAAGGCCAGTGGATCCTGGCCTGGCTCAGGAACAGTGTGGCAGCAGGAGCAGGGAAGGGATTCTTCCCCTGGACTCAGAGCTGGTGAGGCCACCCCTGGAGTGCTGTGTCCAGTTCTGGGCCCTCAGCTCAGGAAGGACATGGAGGGGCTGGAGCAGGTCCAGAG
>NW_016690288.1:954316-968115 GCF_001604755.1 Lepidothrix coronata
ATTCCATGAATGTTTGATTCTATTATTCTGTGATTCCATGAATGTTTGATTCTATTATTCTGTGATTCCCTGATTGTGTGATTCCATGAATGTTTAATTCTATTATTCTGTGATTCCATGAGTCTATGATTCTATTATTTCTTTATTCTATGATTCCATGATTCCGTGATTCCATGTTTCTATGACTCTATTGTTCTATGATTCCATGAGTCTATGATTCCATGAGTCTATGATTCTATGATTCTGTGGTTCCATGATTCTATGATTCCAGGATTGTTTGAGTCTGTTATTCTAAAATTCTCTATTATTCTATGATTGTTTGATTCTATGATTCTATGCTTCTCTTATTCCATGATTCTATGATTCCATGAGTCTATAATTCTATTTTTCTATGATTCCATGATTCCATGATTCTAGGATTCAGGGATTGTTTGAATCTGTTATTCTAGAGTTCTCTATGATTCCGTGATTGTTTGATTCTATGATTCCATGAGTCTATACTTCTATTATTCCATGATTCTATGATTCCATGAGCCTGCAATTCTATTATTCTATGATTCCATGACTCCATGACTCTGTGAAGCAGGACACAGCTCTGGGGAGTCCCCCTGTGTCTGCAGCTCCTGCTGTTGTCCCACTGGCTGTTCAGAGCTCATTTCAAACACCTCTGTTCAAACACAAAGCCCAAGCAGGGGTAGCAACCACATCCAAAATAACGAATTGCAAAGAAAACGAGCTGTGCAAGTCAGAGAAGACTTTCCTGGAGCTGGGGATAAATAAAATCCCTGATTATGAGAACTCTGATTATTGATGTTTGCAGCTGAAAACCTGCAGCTGGAGGTCAAAGTCTCTGCTCACGTCAGGGATGGAAACATTTATTGTTAATAACCAGAGAACCATTAAGGTTGGAAAAGACCTCCAAGATCATCAAGTCCAACCTGATGCCAAAGTAAAGATCCAGCAAATAGGGGACAGGAGCAAACACAAATAGATCCATAAATCTGAAGCAGATTGTTACTGAAATGGAATACTGAAGAGGAAAGCTTTGAGACTGGAGATGGGCTCAAGCCCTAATGCCTGGAATGGGATTTCAGGATCTCCTGAATTGATGGATTGTAATAATAAAAGAAACATTAATTTAGCCCTTGATTGAAAATTCTCCCAGGCTGCAGAGAACGGGGGTATCTGGTGTCAAGGTGGTTTGAGCAAATTGCATTGTATTTACTAAATTGGAGGCTCTTTTGGGCATAATGACAATTCAATTGGATTTGAGGAGGCAGCAATATTATATCTCAATCTGCAGGTCATTGTGGGAGGCTGGATGATGAAGCCCCATCCCTTTTAGCATGAACAAGACACGCAGAGACTTTCAGATCTGCCTTAAAATATCCCTGACAATAAAAAAGGCCCCATTCTTTCAATATGATGAGCCCAGTGATTCATAAGCCTCTCCTGCCTTTAAAATCACAAGTCTCTCTTCCCTTTAGAAGGAGGTGGGTTACCTAAGATGGAAGTATTCCCCAGAAAACTTGATTTGCAGTTGATAGTGATGGGTGACAACCCTCGCACGAGGGCAGGCCCAGTTTGAAGAGGTGAGAGGGCACATTTGGGGAGGCAGAGCATCCCAGTGGGCACCTGGAAGCTGCCAAAAGGCTGCTGGGGGTGCAGATCCCTCCGTCAGAAATCCATGGGCGAGAGCCCGGCCCGAGCCGCAGTCCCAGGAGCAGATGCTGTCTGAGTAATTAGCTCAGCTCCTGATGAAAGGGCCACGCTGGAGCTCTGCTGGAACTGCTCGAATCTTGCAGAGACAAAGCAGATCTCGGGCTATTGCTCGGCAAAGCGATCTCCAGGCGGCTCAGGGGAAAAGCAAATCGGTGAACGGCTTTCATTAGCAAGCCTTTCATGTCTTCCCCTCGCTGGCCAGGAGGAGCTCAGCGGGGAGGATGCTCTTTCCCCTGCACACGCTGCAGAGGCACAGAGTGTCTGCAGCCACCCGTGGCAGGGGGGTCAGACCTCCTTCACTTTGATCAAATGGGCAGAAATGCCCTTTTCTTTGATCAAAATAGTCTTAGGGATACATTTTAAGTCTCCTCTCCTGTCTGGCCCCAGAATTCAGAAATCCCAGAATATTCTGAGTTGGAAGGGACCCACAAGGATCATCAAGTCCAACTGTTAAGTGAATGGCCTGGACAGGGATCAAACCCATGCCCTTGGCATTCTTTGGTCCATAGGAATTCTGTGGCAGAGTCTGCACCTGGGCACATTAATTGGAACTGCACTGATTTATCTGATTTTCCCTCATTCCACTTCTCCTCTGGCTACTTGGGGGGATAAATCCAAGTGCTGCACATTCTATTCCTTGAAGTGTGTGCAGAGATCAGGAATTTAACCTCTCCTGGAGCACTGTCTCAGTGTGGAATAAGGTACTGGGGGAGCACAGCTCCTGAAATCCCAGTAACTTATCACACAGGCAGGACCTGCAGTTGTTTTGGGGTTATGATGGGGGGGATGAGATAAAATTTTAATTGAATTAGAATGATTCCTGGGGTTGAGAGATGCTCCAGTTCTCACAGTTCCCTGAAAACAGACCACATAAGGGCTGAGCAGGTTGGGATGCTGAGGGATGTGGTGTTATTGTCCCCAGGCTCCTGGGGCAGGTGGGATTCCAGAGGAGGGACAGGCTGCGGCCTCAGAAACTGGATGAAATTCAAGTGATGGCCTTGGGATGGAAATGGGATCATCTGCTTGGTGATGGCTCAAAAACTCCTGTCAAAACCTCACTGAAGTGCCACCTGCCAATGACTCAAATAACCTGTGTTTGTCAGACCCAGGAGAACCCAAACAACTGAGGGTGTTGGGTGTGTTGGAGGGAAGATTCACCTGGGTTTGTATTTGCACCAGTTCCTCACCTCTCCAGTGTGGGAGGGTTGGGAAGGTTTAGCCCCAAGGAAGGTCAGAATCACAGTCACAGGATGTGCTGAGCTGGAAGGGACCCACAAGAACCATCCAGTCCAACCCTCAGCCCTGCACAGGCCCAGCCCCAAGAGTCACCCCCTGTGCCCCAGAGGATCAGCCAAACCTTCCCTGAGCTCTGGCACAGCCCTGGGGAGCCTGGTCAGTGCCCAACCAGTCTCTGGGGCAAGATCTCAGCAATGTAAAGTCCACGTCCCTGGCACGTGACCCAGGTTGTCACCACTTTGGCAGCACTGCAAGCAAAAACTCTTTCCCGCAGAGAAGGACATTTCCCGAAGTTCTGGACCAGTGTGTTGAGTCAATCCCAGGAAACCCTGTTTTATTCCCAGCCCCTCAGCCCTGCCTGATTTGCCAGCCTGTCTGCATTCCTTCCACGGAGCTGTTGCTGTCCCAGAATGTTCCTGTACTTATCAGTCTTCCTTGCATCAGGAGCTTTCAGCACAGACAATGTGGTTTCAGTGCTGCCATGAGCATCTTCCCTCCCCATCTGTTCCTTGGTTGCATCTAAAACACTTCAGAGCAAAAATCTCCTCCCAGTACAATCAGTCATGATGGTCCCTGGGACAGGGGCAGCTGCTCCCCATGTCTTGGTCCAAGTTGCCCACGGAGTGGATAACTGAGAATTATTGCAAATATGTGTGTGTTTAGATATTTGCTTTATTAATCTCTTCATCCAGCAGAGCATCAGAGGTTCCTCTGTGAATGGATGGTGTGGTCTTGCCTGCTGGAAAGGGAATTGTGCTTTGTCTGATCTGTACATCCCAACAGGACCATGTGCAGCAGGGAATGCTAAAAGCCATGGGTTGGAGGTCATCAGAAGGGGGACCATAAGGAGGAGAAGCTGCTGGCCAGTGCTGCCTTTGCACACACCAAACCCAGCAGTTGTGCCCCTTCCATGCTCTGGGGATTCCTGGGCCAAACCTTCACCGTGACCAGAAGGTGCAGTGCCCAATTCCCAGGAGAATCATGGAATATCCTGAGCTGGAAGGGACACACACCAGGATCATCCTGGCCCTGCACAGGCACCCCAACAATCCCACTCTGTCCCTGAGAGTGCTGTCCAAACCCTCCCTGAGCTCTGGCAGCCTTGGGGCTGTGCCCACTGCCCTGGGGAGCCTGGGCAGTGCCCAACCAGCCTCTGGGGGAAGAACCTTTTCCTGGGATCCAGCCCAAGGCAGCAGAGGAAGGATTTGCCACCTTGCCTCATTCCCAGTGAAACACCCAGGGAGCATTTCCTCCTTTTCCCAATCCATCATTTCCCAGGAAGCACTGCCTGCTGGGGAAAAAGAAACATTCCCTGTGTTCAGATTGGATTTGTTCCCCTCTCCTTTTGCTCCTGAGGGGGAACGTTGTGCCTCGGCTCCTGCCTCAAGCCAGTCCTTGGGAGTTCAAAACATCTCTGCAATGTGTGTGAAACAATTTCAGATAAAGAAAACAATGCTTTCCTTTCTACTCTCATGCCCACCTGAGCCTTGGCCTCCCCCAAGGGAAGAGCTGCTCCATCCTCAGTCCTCACTGGAAACCATTCAGCTGCTCTGCTTTGCTATTTGGGTGCTTTTCCCTCCTGCTTTGGCTGACATTTCCTCGAGCTTTCATTTCTTTTTGTGTGCCTGTGGAGCTGCGTGTGAAGTAAGTAGTTCTCAGAAGGGTTGCCAAGCAGGGAAGCAGCCTCAGATATAATAATAAAAGTCATAAAAACAACCCCCCTCCCAAACCCGAGCCATTATTTCCTTGCAGACACACTGAAAATGCAAAATCAACTTATTAGCTCAGCATTCAGGCCTGATTTCATGATTTTATGTTTGGCTTTTAGATCTATAATAGCCATTTTCCACTTTCATAACAGCCAACAAAAAAAAAAAAAAAAAAATCACTTCACAATTCACTCCTATTTTGTTCTCTCCTATTTCCAGTCCCGTCAAACTCAGCAACAAGACATCTGGAAGCTCAGATGCAAATGTGCTCCCAGCCTGACGTGCTACATTTTGGGAATTTCAGCCCTACCACACTGAGTGGGAGGGAGGAACTAAAGCTGGAGGGGGAGAAGTTGCCCCTTGACTGAAGAGAATGTGCTGCCAAAATGACCAGAAAAGTTGGTTTCTCCTTTTCTTTTCCAGTGGGAAATTTTGATGTGCAGTCAAAAGTATTAAATAGCACATTTTCAAAGTGGGGTTGACATGCAATCCCATAAACTTGGAGGCTTTTGGACCAAAGTGGTGGTTCAGAGGGTTTGTACAAAATAACACACTGTGAGTTCACTTCAGTGATCTGTGTTACCCAGTCATGGGAGGCAAATGATCCAAATTTCTATGGATAAGGAGACAAAAAAGGTCAGGTGGTGCCAGGTTGTTGGCAACAGAAGTAATTTCCACCAGCCATTAAGCTGCAGGGAAAGGGTACAATTCTCCAAACATTCTTGGCTCAACAGCTCCTGGATTCGAGTAAAATGCAAAATGTAGCCCTGAACACTGAGAGGATCTCAATGGAACCCACATGTGCTTTCAGGGTCAAGCCTGGTGTTCTTGGCCTGTCAAAACAGCCCTTCAAAAGCACATTCACACCAGAGGCTGCTCCTGGTGGCACCTGGTGGCACCCAAGCTGTGCCAATTGCTGCCCAGGAGGATGCCCGGCCTCATTGAGAGCTGTGCAGTCTGGGGGTTGGGATTTCTGTTATTTTGACCCCAAATCCTTCTCTGTAGAGTATTTTCCCCCCAGCAGGTGCCCAGAGCACCTGGAAATCCTTGAATGGTTTGGGCTGGGAGGGATCTTAAAGGCCATCTAGTCCAACCACGTGGCTGAAACGGCTCCAGCCTTGGAGTGGCTCGTTGAGGATCAGTCTGACCTTCTCTTGGGCCACCACGTGGCTGCTTGACTTTTCTTCTTGAAGTCCCAACAGGCAAGTTGAAATCCAAATGCAGTGGTTGGGGCACTTGGCACCATCAGGTCCAGCAGGTATCAAACCAGGCAAGCTGAGAGGTCAGTCACAGACTGAATCAGCAAGAACTGAAGTTGGAACCAGTTCTGGTCCTTTTAAAACCAACAGAGCTTACCCTTCATGATGCACCTCCACAGTCAGTGGAGACACACATCCCTGGTGCACAGGGAAGATGGGAATCCTGACTCCTAATTCACTGGATGTGTGAGATCCCAGATAAAATTGGTTCCTGGTGCTGTACCTGTTTCCCTTTGGCTGCTGCACAGAGTCTTTGGATCCATTTGGTGCATCAGCTTTTCTTTAAGTGGTGAATCACTGTGTCGAGAATTAATAAACACTTGCCTGTGTTAGACAGAAGAGGAGAGAGCACACTGATGCTTTTCCAGCTTAAAAAAAAACCTGGAGAATTAAAATTCCAGTCATAGGAGCAAGTGTTGGAGGGAGGGAACCACTGACCTGGCCAGACACTGCACTGAGGGGGGAGCAGGACACCAGCAGGGCCCTGGGGGTGTCAGGGAGGCTGCTGAGCACAGGTTGGACCAGGATGTGGATTGTGGTCCTTTCCTTGCCAACCCAGAGTGTTTTCCTGCTGGTCTGCTCTCCAGTGGGAGCTGTGAGCCAGGAGCTGTCTGTAGGAGAAGGTGGCTGATTTCCCTCTCCAGAGGTGCTTGGTGGTGGCCAGGCTGCTTTCTGCAGTGAGAGGCTCTGCCTGTGTTTCCCTCACTTTTGGAAGGGGGTTATTCTGTGGTGGTGGCTCCCAGGAGTTCAGTTTAGGCAGAGTTCACAGCTGTGGTTAATGCTGGGCCTGGGCCTGCAGAGCACTGTTCTGTAGTTTGCAGGACCTTTCTTTCCCCCCTCTAAAGCAGCAGCAGTGAACCAGTGAGACTCCTGAGAGGGTATTATTCTATTTATTCCTGTGTTTGCAGTGAGTCTTGGCAGAGATTTTTCTCTTCAGGGCTGTTTGGAGACTCCCAACGCCCCGAGCCCAACACAAACCTTGGATGCAATGATCAGTTGGGAGTTTGAATCAACTGGGAGAGATTTCAGAGCCAGCCAAGTGCCAGTAGCTGCCACCACTTTTTTGCCTCCCAGGTGTTTGGTAGATCAGCCAAGGGGACAAGGGGCTCCTGAAGGGGACATAGCCCATTTTTTCTTCCCTGGCATTTAGCAGCTGTTGAAACTCTTGCCCTTTCATTCTGCTTTATTTCACCAGCCCTTGCCATTCTGGGTCAAACCAGAAATCCCTCTGAGCCCCACACAGGGACCAAACCCTCTTTCTATTCCCCAGCATTCACCTGGAGTATGATAAGGATGGTTTCCAACCCCCAGTCTTTGCTTGGATAGGCACTGAGTGGTCCTTCATGGCCAAAAGCAGCCAAAAGTTGGATTTCTTGGCACTGGAGGCCACTGGAGGTAGCAGATGATGAGTTGTCTCTTTGAGCAGAGCTCAAACTCTCGTCACCATCATCAAGACACCAAGGCAGGTGCTGGGCCTGGATCTCTCCCTGGGAGGTGCTTTTGCAACCAGCAGCAGGGCAGCAGTCCCACCTCAAGCGTGGCACCTCACTTCAAGCCTTTGCCATCCTGGGGGCTCCACCATCTCCTCAGATCCCTGGGAACAATGTTTAAGCCCAGCTCAGGCTGATCATCACCATTCCAGGGGTATGACCATCCCAGCTGGAGCCTCCACCACCACAAGATGGGCAGAAACTGGGTCCCTGGTCCAGGATGTGGAAAACACCACTGGGTGTTACAAGGCCAGTAGAAGAAAGATTGTCTCACACCCCTGGTCCCCACCTTCCATGACAAAAACAAGCACTGAGTGACACCCAACCTTTTCCATATTGGGCATCTCTGGAGCTCTGAGCTGGCTGGCACCACTCAGGAATGAGGTCTTCGAGTTATTTTTAACAGGTGGATCAGCAGGAATGTCAGCCCCAGTCAAAACAGCAAGTGGAAATCCGGGAAAGTTTGAGAAGGGAAGAGGGGAAAAATGCAGAGCTCCCTTCCAAGATGCTTTGGAGCAGAACCCAATGACATCCAAGATGTGAGAGGGAGATGGTGGGATGGGAGAAACTGCAGAGAAGAACAAGGAGGAAGTTCACGAATTCCAGGCAGTGCTTCCTCAAGAGGGAAACTTTGGGTGGGAAAAAGGAACCCTGGGGAGTGAGATGTTAGAAGCTGGGAAAGTGATGACTGGAGCTAAGAAGGGTTCAAGTGAAATGATAGACAGTTTCAGAACAAGCAAAAGGAGAAGATTTCCTCCTGCAAGGTGTGAAATTTCTTGATAGCACAAGTTTCATGTGCTGCAAGTTTGCAGAACTTCCAGAAATAACTTGGCAAATTATTCACTCAAGGTCTCTCTTCTTCCATCTTGCAATAAAGGTGGGATTCAAGACCTCTGAGGGAAAGGGAAGCAAAGAAAATCTCCAGAGAACCAAATTTTGGCCTGACCCAGCCAGAGCTTCATGGGCTGCAGAGGGGGTTAAAGACAACTTCTGTTCTTTTGGGTTTGCTGCTTGTATGGCCCCGTTTTGGTGAGCATGGAAGGGACCTTTGCCTCGTTCAGCATGACCTGAAGATGGTCCAGCTGTTGTGTTT
The DNA here is from genome assembly GCF_001604755.1 of Lepidothrix coronata. NCBI lineage: Eukaryota > Metazoa > Chordata > Aves > Passeriformes > Pipridae > Lepidothrix > Lepidothrix coronata. The sequence continues at coordinate 962,826 of NW_016690288.1, forward strand.
TTGGGAAGCAGCTTTCCACATCTCTGCTTCACCACTCACAGTCTCATTTTGCAGCATCCCTTGTTCTCCATCTCCATGGGAATGTTCCAGTCCGGGATCTCAACCCCTTCCTCTGTCTCCTGTAGGGGCCCAAATGAGGGAATCTGAGAGGAACTTGTAAGGATTGAAACCTAAGGAAATCAGCCAACAGCATAAAGAGTTGGATTCCTTTAGAATCAGAAAGGCCAAAGCCACCTGGATAACTAACAAATGATGAATTATTTCTTCCTGTCTAATGGCAACAGGATGGGCTGACCTGGTGATGCTGCTTCGAGTGGGACTTCAGATCACCAGAAGACCCAGGAAACCACACTCTGCTAAAAATGCCTTTATTCCCAAAAGCCATTTATCACCTGTAGGATTATTTCAGATGTGTTTTCACAAAGCCCCGTGACTTTTAATTAGCAGGTGCTCACACAACAAACTATTAAAAAGCAATTAGCTCAGGGAAATTCATCTAAGCTGTTGACAGAGCTGATCCAAGGAATGACAACATTTTTTTGATGGAGGCATGTCAAATTTACCCAGCCTGACAGGGGCCAATCCTTGGGTTTTTATAAAATCCTCAGGACTCCCCCATGCTCCATATTTTTAGGAAGCTTCATTAGCACTCATAAAAACCAGCTGACAGTGACACCTATTCCCAGGGATGTTCTTTCCTGTCTTTTCCAGGGGCTGTTTCCAGGCTCTGAGAGAAGTACATTCCTCTTCACTCTCCAAGATCCTGAGCGTCTCATTTATATCAATTCCTTTATTAATTGACATAATGGATGAATTAGAAATTGGGTTTTATTCCTTCTTGCTGCATATTATGTTGACTTGTCAACTCCAATAGTTTCTCTCTGCCCAAATAATTTGAAAATTATGCATGAATGCTGCAAACTGCTCAAAATTATATTTTACAACGCCTTGCCTTTAATTACCTTCAGTTTTGATGTAAATGTATATCCCCAGAAACACAGAGAGCAGCTGCTGTGGGCTCAGCTCCTCTCTGAGCTCAGTGACTCGGTAGCAAGGAGCTCATGGGGAGATGCTTCACTTGAATTCACTCCCCTGCAGCTCTTCCCAGCTTTTCCCTTGGAGGAATCACAGCAACATCAAACTGCCCTGGATAGACTGTGCAGGGGGAAAGAAAGTGCTCAATACAGAAGATGGTGGAGTCTGTTGTTACCTGTATGTAGATTTTATTCAATCAACCACCACGGGGAAAAAAAACCCAACCTGAAAAAAACCCTCACAGACATGAAAAAAAAAAAGAGGATGGATGGTGTTGACAAATAGGCAGCTCAAAACTTAACCTTAGTGTGGAAATTGGCTCCAAATCTCCTGTGCAGCCTTTGGAAGTAGCCAGGAAGACAAAGAGCAATTCTTTTGTTTCAAATAAATCCAGAGCACGGTCAACAGCTTCCTCAGGAGGGACAGCTCTGATTTCTGCTCTCTGGGACCAGGGACAAAATTTGGGCACCTTTTCTGAAGAAACCACGTTTCCTTTTGCTGGAAAAAACAACACATTGGTGCAAAACTGAACTATTTTGACATCTGAGCTCCAGGCAGATATGACAGAGCCTTCTCATCTCTCTGATAAAATCCAGGTGCACCTGATATACTCAGGTAGGGAGCAAATATTTCAGCTTGGCTATCCCAGTGACAGCAAGATTAATCACCAGTAAACAGCCACCAGTGGTGGTCAGCTCAGCTCCAGGGGACCATGTTCCAAAGGGCCACAAAGATGATTAGAGAGATGGAACACCAGGCTTTGAGCAACCTGGTCTAGTGGAAGGTGTTCCTGCCCATTCAGGGGGGCAGGGACAAGGTGATTTTTAAAGTCCCTTCCAGCCCAAACCACTCTGTAATTGTACAATTCTGAGTTACCGGGGAGCTGCAGCACTTGGTGCATTTTCAAGCATTCTTTGCTTTTTGCTTTTCTTTCTGCACTTTTTGTGAAATTAGCTGTTGTGAAATGAATGCTGTAGGGCAGCAAGGAATGAGGTGACTCCAGAAATTACTGCAGGGCCACAAAGCACAGAGTGTGGGATACCCCAAGGGCAGCCAGACACGTGTGCAGCGGCCCCTCGCTGTGGCTGTGCCAAACAGGGCAGAGCAGGGGCAGAAAATGAGCTCAGAAATCCCCCCAGATATGGATTTGTGTCTCCTGAGGAATCTCAAAGCACTATCACATGGATGACACTCCAAGAGAAGCGTCAGAGATGACAGGCTGATGGGAGCTGACCAGCTGGAACAGCTGGCCAGGGAGCACGGCGCTCCTGCAGGGAAATGCAGCTTTTGGAAGTGTCTTTTGAGGAGAAGGGAAAACAGAAAACTTGAAATGTGACACAAAGAGGTTCTTTTGCAACTGCTGCATGGCTGGGTCTGGCATCACCTGTGCCACACATCTGCTGTGGGTGACACTGGTGCCATGGCCATGTCCTGCAGCTCATGAAAGGCTGAAGAGGAGACTGAGGGGAGACCTCAGTGCTGTCACAGCTTCCTGGGGAGGGGCAGAGGAGGGGCAGGGACTGAGCTCTGCTCTGGGGGGACCAGGGACAGCAGCCAGGGAATGGCTGGAGCTGTGTCAGGGCAGGCTCAGGTTGGATCTCAGGCAAAGGTTCTTCCCCCAGAGGCTGGTTGGGCACTGCCCAGGCTCCCCAGGGCAGTGGGCACAGCCCCAAGGCTGCCAGAGCTCAGGGAGGGTTTGGCTGATCCTCTGGGGCACAGGGGGTGACTCTTGGGGCTGGGCCTGTGCAGGGCTGAGGGTTGGACTCCGTGATCCTCAGGGGTCCCTTCCAGCCCAGCACGTTCTGTGATGGTGTGGAAGCCCAGCAGTCCTCCAGCCCCGTGTGCTGGTTCATTCCTTACAGCAGTTCCTCAGACGCAGAACCTCACGTATCCCTTTCCCACCAGGAGAACACAGGATTTTGGAGGGAGGGAGGGAGCTTTTCTGTTCTTAGAAAAAAATTTTGCAATGCTCTCAAGTGTTGTGAGCAGGGTTTGACCCCTGCAAAGGAGCCCCCAGGGCGTGGGGAAGATTTAAACCCACCTACATCAAAGAGCACAGAGAACTTTGCCCTGGCAGTGCTCATGCTCTTTGATGGCTGTTTATCCATCCTCCTTATGCCTTCTGTCTCAAGCTGATGGGGTCACTGGTGTCCCTGTCCCTGCATCTTGGCATTAGCCAGGAGCACGTAGGGCTGTTTGCCTGCCCGTAGCTCTGGGAGGTGTGTGAGCACAGGAGCACATCTCCTGAGTGCTGCTGCTCCTCCTTGCTGGCTCTGGGGGCTTCTGCAGTGCAAACAAACAAACAGTGGTGGTGACAGGGGTTGATTTACAGTGAGATTAACTCACAGCAGCTGGCCAGTCCTCGCACACTTCCCTTAAAAATGCCTCTTCTTTGCTCTCCCCAGATGTGGACTCGCAGTATTGGGCAGTGGGACGTGCAGGACTTGGGGGGCCAAAGCAGCCAAGGGCTCCTGGACTCCCTCAGCTCTGCCCAGCTGGTCTCCCCAGATGTTTTCTCTCTGGATTATTTGGGTTCAGGTTTCTCTTTTGGTTTCCTTGCAGTGGGGTCACCTTCAAAATCAAGTTTTGCTCCAGGTTACTCTTGCAAAGTGGGGAGAGATCACAGGAGAAAGAAGGGGGCACTTGGGAGGCAGTCAGAGAAAAAGGCCTAAAAGTACCAGTGGGGTGGAATTACATTCCCCTGTGCTTTTAGACATTATGCCCAGGGACACAATGAAACTGCTGCTGGAGTGCACAAAACAGCTCCCAGTATTGATTGGAAGCCTGAGCTGGCTGTGTCCACAAAATTACAAAAATGTTTTGTGTGGACCTCGTCAGGCTCCCAGAGGTGCCTGGAGCACAACCCTCAAGCCAAAAATCTGCATTTCACTCCCTCTGTGCAAGGAGCTCTCCTGCAAAGGGGGTCCTGTGCTCATGTACCTCCTCATGCACCTCCTGGAGCAGGGAGCAGCTCCCTCCCCACCCAAAAATCCCTTTATACAGCCAAGGGGCTCCACTGGGCATTATTTTCACAACTACCAGTGTCTGGGCAACTCCTGTTGCCCAGGGAAAAAGAGGGGAAAAGGGTTTTCTGGAGTCCATGGTGAAGTTTGACCCTGGGCACAGAAGGAGCAGGACCTGCTTGGCCTTTCCCAAAAGGCACTTCTGCAGTCGGGCAGGGAGTGTTTCCATCCCTAAGAGTTGAGAGGATTTCATTAGGGCTGAGCCAACAACTGAAGGGTTGTTGTGTGGGGGCACAGAATGCAGCAACATTTGCATTTATTATGACAAACCACCAAAGTTCAAGATAAATCCTAGGACAAGTTCAACCCCTCCTCCCACACAGAAGGAGGCATGTGCTAAGATCCCAAATGTCCCAGGGATCACCAATCCCATTCAACTGGGCCTGATCAGACACTTTGTCTTATGCAAACTGAGCTGTAAAGATGTTTACAAGGCAGGAGTGAAGGGAAGGCAAAGGACATCCTTCCTTTACAAGCCACTGAGAGTTGCAGTATTGATTTCAGTCTCTATTCTATCAGCTTTTTCTTTGACAAAAGTCTGGGATCTTTTTATTTTGAAAAAAAACCCACTTCTCTAGCAGATGGGATGGGATGATAATGCTGCCGTTGAGTCAAGGCTCTTGGGCAAATAATAAACATTAAATAACCTTTGCAGAGAAACTGGATTCAAGGACCGAGGAAACAGAGATCCCTTCCAGGCAAAAGGCCACCCCGAAGCTGGTGGTGTTGCTGGTGTCCCCCACAACAGATCCTTCCTTCCAGAGATCAAACTGGTCAAAGAAGTAGATACCATTTTTCATGCTCCCTGCCCAGGGGGAGTGTCTGCAGTCAGCTCCAGTCAGGCTGCCAGGTCTGTGTTGGAAGAAAAGACCAGCTGTGTCCTTCCCTCTTGCCGTTAGGCCTCCAATTAATGAAGTTTTAATGAAATCAGGGCTTAGAAAGGAGATGGAGTTTTCATGGATCAGTGACATTTTTTATTAGAAAAAATACCCTGATCAACTGTTGAAGATGCATGTCCTTCTCCAGAGCTGGAACAGCAGCTGATGACTCTCAGGCTGGAAACAGCTTGACTTTATTAATACATTTCATAATTTGGTGAGAAAATTGGGATTGGTAGCTGCAGAGCAGAGGAGGCTTCAGCAAGGCTACAGGTGAGGTCCTTAGCCCAGTGGGATGGAGAGAAATGGGGAATTATTGCAGGGAATGATTTGGTGTCAGGAGAAATCAGTGAG
>NW_016690288.1:968272-971170 GCF_001604755.1 Lepidothrix coronata
TTGGCTACTTCCAGGGATGGGGCAGCCACAGCTTCTCTGCCCAACCTGTGCCAGGGCCTCCCCACCCTCACAGGGAACAATTCCTTCCTAAAATCCAATCTAAATCTCTCCTCTTTTAGTTTCAAATCTTTCCCCTTGTCCTATCACTATCTGCCCATGTAACAAGTCGCTCTTTTACGTAAGCCCCCTTTACAAGCCTTTTTTTTTTTGTTTAGATGGGAAAGCATGTTCCGAGGCTTAAAGTGTAGCCCAGCACTTTAAGGGGATGGCAGTCACATTCCCGTGGGAAAATGGAAGGAAAAAGGAAGATGTGTCCATATTGACGTCCTCTCTAGGGCCCCAGGGTCACCCATCCCCTCAGGGGCCTGGGGTGGGACACACCGAGGGGGTCCTGCCCTGTGACCCCCCAGGATGGGGGCTGGTGGGAAATGGGGAGATGCTGGGTGAGGGGGGTGAGTTGGGGAAGGGGCTGATCCCCAGGGAAAGGGGCTGATCCCCAGGGGAAGGAGCTGATCCCCGGGGGAAAGGGCTCGAGACCGGGGGAAGGGGTTCATCCCCATGGGAAAGGGCTCATCCCCGGGGGAAAGGGGTCATTCCTGGGGGAAAGGGGTCATTCCTGGGGGAAGGGGCTTGAGGGTGGGGGAAAGGGCTCATCCCTCGGGGAAAGGGGCTCATCCCCAGGTGAAGGAGCTGATTCCCTGAGGAAGGGGCTGATCCCCTAGGAAAAGGGCTCATCCCCAGGGGAAGGGGCTCATTCCCAAGGAAAGGGGCTCATCCCCGGGGGAAAGGGGTCATTCCCAAGGAAAGGGGCTCATCCCAGGGGGAAAAGGGTCATTCCCAGGGGAAGGAGCTCATCCCCGGGGGAAGGAGCTGATCCGCGGGGGAAAGGGCTCATCCCCGGGGGAAGGGGCTCATTCCCGTGGAAAGGGGCTCATCTCCTGGGGAAGGAGCTCATCTGAGGGAGAAAGGGTTCATCTTTAGGGAAAGGGATCATCCCCGGGGGCAGGGGCTCATCCCCTGCGAAAGGGGCTCATCCCCAAGAATGATCTCTGGGAAAAGGGACTTTTCCCTGAGGGAAAAGGGCTCATCCCCTGGGAAAGGGACTCATCCTCAAGGAAGGGGCTGATCTCCGGGAAAAGGGACTCTTCCCCAGGGAAAAAGGCTCATCCCCGGGGCCGTGTCCATGAGGAAGGAGCCGACGGGCAATGGCGGCGGCGCTGAGGGGCCGGACTGTGAGGGAGCCCCGCGCCGGCCGAGAGCGAAGAGAGGGTTGGGAACATTAATTCCTAAGCAAATTCTCTCAGAAGTTAAATATCTTAGGGATGGGGATGCACGGGGAGCTGGCTCGGCCCCTGGGCAATCCGCGGCGGTGCTGAGGAGTTGGGTGAATTTTCCGCGTTTTCCTGTAGTTGGCGGGCGAGGTGGATCAGCAGTGACTCAAACATTGATTTTGCTGAGGTTGAGCAGCGTTTGAAAGCTGCATGGCAAAAAGAGAACGTATTTTTGTTTTAGTGCTGGTTTTACGTCTTCAGTGATTTTCCCTGTGGTTCCTGGTGTAAGGTGAAATTCAGGCAGTGGGTTCGAGTCATTTTTCTCATAGGCAGTGAGTTTGCACATCTTCAAGGATCACGGAATCATTAAGGTTGGAAAACACCTCTAAGATCATCGAATCCGACCATTCCCAGCACTGCCAAGGCCACCACTAACCCATGTCCCCAAGTGCCACAGCCACACATCTCTTTGTCATGGATTGCCATGTTCTAGGTTGTTTATGGCACACCTAATAAAAACAGATGTCACCCTGGCTAGGTAGGAAACATCCCTTTTTGGTGAATCACCTAATCCTGTCAGGGATAGCTTTGAACCAAAACAAACTATCCAAATATTTCTGCGGAACTGTCAACACGGTGGAACAGGATTGTGTTTTCCCTGCGTGGTATCGTCAAAATTATCTGCTGCTTTTTGATTGCAGTGCTTTTCTGATCAAAGTCAGCTTCATGTAGTGGCTTGAGGGGGAGATGAGCACTTAGGAGAGCTGTCTTGTTTCAGTGCATGTAGGAAAAAAAAGGTTTAGATGTCAGCATGTGATCAGATTATCTGGTCTTGTTTTATCCCTGTCCATTAATATGTGTACCAGGGCTGCATCCAGTCATGTGCACATTCCTGGGCCACCTGTGAACATGAGTTAAATGCAGCAGCAAAGCTTTGCTGTCACCTTGAAGAGACTTGTTCCTTTGTACCTGGGGAAGTGTTGGACTTTGGGGGTAGGGCTTGGGGTCTGGTGACTGAACTCATAGAATCCCAGAATGGTTTGGTTGGAAGGGACTTAAAGCTCATTTTGTTCCACCCCCTGCCCAGGACAGGGACACCTTCCACTAGCCCGGGCTGCTCCAAGCCCCATCCAACCTGACCTTGGACACTTCCAGGGATGGGGCAGCCACAGCTTCTCTGCCCACCCTGTGCCACCCTCACAGCCAAGAATTCCTTCCTAATATCTAATCTAAACCTACTTTTTCAGTGAGAAGCCATTCCCCCTTGTCCTGTCACTCCAAGCCCTTGTAAATAGTCTCTCTCCATCTTCCTTTTAAGGTCCTGTCAGATACTGGAAGGCCACAATTAGGTCACCGCAAATTTTCCTCTTCTCCAGGTTGAACAATTCCAATTCTCTCAGCCTTTCCTTAGAGGAGAGCTGCTCCATCCTTACCATGCTGGGCTTGGATTGGCAGCACAGCTGTTTGGCACAAGTCCTTCCCTGGCCTTGCTGGTGCCTGAGCTCAGCTCCTGCAGCCACACCAGCAGAGCTCGGGACGGGGGAGCTGGGCTGTCATGTGACAGTTTATTTTAGGGTGAGAAGAGTCCTCGAGTGTCACTGAGCTAAATATTTCTCTAATTCATGCA
>NW_016690288.1:971756-977267 GCF_001604755.1 Lepidothrix coronata
CAGGGGGTGACTCTTGGGGCTGGGCCTGTGCAGGGCTGAGGGTTGGACTCCGTGATCCTTGGGGGTCCCTTCCAGCTCAGCACATTCTGGGATTCTGTGATTCTCACCCCATCTCACCCACACACTGGGGTGTGTCCTCCTGTGCTGGGCTCTCTTTTTTGGATTCTAGAGCCCTGAGCTGAGCAACCCACCCACTGTTCCCTGCCCTCTCCTGAGCTTTCCTGCAGGTACCAGCAAAGCTGCCCATTTTTCCCAGTTTCGAGGTGCCCCCTCCTTGTCTCAACCCCACTGCTCTGAGTCTGAGTCATGCATTAAAAACACTTTCCTGAATTTTATTTTTTTGCAGTGACAGCTGATCTGTATTTTCTTCTTTGTCTGCCCCAGCGTGTTGGTAGCTGGCAGGAGCTAACAAATGCCAAATGAATTGCTGGAGGGGACTTCAGAATTGATCACCTTGTTTTTAGCATGGCAGGGAAAAAAAATCATGTACTCCCAGCAAAAGACTAACTTAGCAGATACTCCAGGCTTTAGTTGAACTTTCTACCTCACAGTTTTCAGTCCAATTAATCTTATTTTCAAACAGTGGTCATTATGTGGAGAGCAAAAGGTGATACAAAAATAATTACAAAATGCAAATAGAATAAAAGACAGATTCCCATCCCAGCACAATGTGACAGAGAGAAGCAAATCAGAAAGAATTAAAATCACTTCTGTCCTTTTTCTGAGCCTTGCTGCACTAACACCAATTTTTCACATCCTCTGCTCTTGAATCGCTAAACTGAACTGCAAAGAGTGGCGGGTTTTTCCTCGGTGTTTCTGCCTCTGAATTAGACATTCATTGACTTTCTTCAGGGCTTTAGACTTGTCAGGAAAGATCCATGACAGGCACAAGACAGCTGGGGAGCTGCATTGGCACCAGTGCTCTGAGCTAATGTGGGCTAACGTGAGCCGTGGGCTTTGGGGGCAGATGGGAAGGACTTCAGGGGAACTCTGATTTCTCCAGGTTGGGGGGAAGTTGTAAAAATAACCCCAAACAAATCAAACATGTTCTTTGTGTCAGAGCGCTGGGCAGTCCCCACTGGGCCAGACTGGTGCTGGCAGTTCCCTCCTGGATGTCTGTCAGCTCCTGGGCCCTGTTAATAACGTCAGTAACTTCTGGCATTTTAAATTTGTTATTTCTTCCTTCGCCTTACGAAGTGCCAGTTTGACAGAGCATGACTTTGGCCCGCACAGATGAATTTCTCGTGCCTCAGGTGAATTTCTCACTGTGAAAAAAAAAAGAAAAAAAGTGCCTTTTTAATATTACATGTCTTCCAAATGAGAAGGTCCCAGGCCTGAGGTCATGACAACTTTCAGTTTCTAAATACAGGCTAAAAGATAACAACAGACCCAGTGTGAATTAATAGAGGTCAAACTGAAACCCCAAAGGTTGGACCGTAATTACCATAATGAGATGTTTTTACTGACTAAGTTTGGAATTTTTTCTCCTCCTTCACCTTCTCAGAACTCAAAGTCTTTTTAGACATTGTAATTTTGGCCCAAGTCATGCACCAGCACACTGAAAGATGGGAAAGATCCTTTCTGCTCTGGGTCATTGTTCACAAGGGAAGAGAAGTCCCCAAAATACCTTGTGGAAGGGGTCTGGCTGAGCTGGAGTTTCTCTTTGCTTGTGCACACTCAGTCTTTCACTTCTGCTTTATTAAACTGCCTTATCTCAGCCTGGGAGTTGTGTTCCATCTCATTGTCTCTCACCTGTCCAGCTGAATCACTGATAGAGCAGCTTGGTGGGCACCTTGGTGTCCTGCCAGAGGGCAGGGTTAGATGGGATATTGGGAAGGAATTGTTCCCTGGGAGGGTGGGGAGGCCCTGGCACAGGTTGCCCAGAGAAGCTGTGGCTGCCCCATCCCTGGAAGTGTCCAAGGCCAGGCTGGAGCAACCTGGGCTAGTGGAAGGTGTCCCTGCCCAGGGCAGGGGTAGAACTGGATGATCTCTAAAGCCCCTTCCAACCCAAACCATTCCATAATCCTATGGTTCTATCTTGGTTTGTCTGGTGCTGGACAGCAGAATTAGAAGGGTTGTTTGCTCTGCCTTTTTGTTTTTTGTTAACCATCACCTGCAGTGTCAGGGATGCTTCAAGTTTTCCCCAGTAGCTCTTGATCTCCTTTGTAAAGCTTTTATTAATTATTAGCGTCCTTTGTGCCTTTCAGGAACATGTCTCACCTTCTCATCCACTTCTTGGGGCATTCTCGAAACATCTGTAACTGTTAAGTAAAAAATTGCTTTCCTTTGGCTCAAGGCTTTCAGGAGACATTCAGCAGGGCTGCACGTTTACTTCCCTCGGGTTTCTGCTGCCTCATCCAATTCAGGAGCAGCTCAAAGATCGTTTCTCCGGGCAGGGATTCTACAAAAAATGGGTGGGTGAGGTTCAATCTGTTTTTTAGAGTAGACAAGACAGGTTATTTTAGCTGGATGTTGGCTTTCCCTCATTCCAGAATCCCTCTGTGCTCCCTGGCTCGCAGGTTTATTGTCATAAAGCAAAGCCCAGGCTCTGGGTCTGTGCAGCTGCTTCACTGGCACCTCACACAGCACGAGCTTCGCTGATGGAGCTCCAAAGTTCCCTCACATCCTTGCTCAAGACACAAATAGCAGCATTCCCAGCCACTGGAGCTGCTGGCCCTGAGGGTCCCAGCACATCCCTACAGGGTGCAGACCCCCTGGCCTCCCATTGAGGGACAAAGAATGAAGGACCCTTTTTTTCTTGGAAAACAGGGGGGTTTGGCTCACCCCACCCAGTGACCTGCCACAAACCCCATTTGTCATGTTCTTGTTCATGGCAGTCACAACTTCCTGGGCAGGGGCAGAGGAGGGGCAGGGACTGAGCTCTGCTCTGGGGGGACCAGGGACAGCAGCCAGGGAATGGCTGGAGCTGTGTCAGGGCAGGCTCAGGTTGGATCTCAGCCAAAGGTTCTTCCCCCAGAGGCTGGTTGGGCACTGCCCAGGCTCCCCAGGGCAGTGGGCACAGCCCCAAGGCTGCCAGAGCTCAGGGAGGGTTTGGCTGATGCTCTGGGGCACAGTGGGTGACTCTTGGGGCTGGGCCTGTGCAGGGCTGAGGGTTGGACTCCCTGATCCTTGGGGGTCCCTCCCAGCTCAGCACATTCTGGGATTGAACAGAGGGGCATCAGTTCTGCCCTAAATCCTCTGCCTGCAGTGGGACACACAGACATCACCATCAGAACACGTTTCACCTCATCCCACTGATGGATTCACACTGGGGAGATGAATCCATTAGAACTCCAGAGCTGTGGGGGAGGCGGGAGATGGTCGATCCCAAGTGGCAATGCCCAGCTTTAGCCTTAATTAAATCTTGGGAGTTTGCTTCTCTGAGAGGCTCCCACAGGCCTTGCCTCGAAGGTCAAGATGTTGCAGACCTATTTATGTATTCTCTTTGATTGGGATCAGACTGGCAGTCTGTTGTGGAGGCCTGGGAGCTTTAAAAGTAGGCAAAAGAAATAGTTAAAGCCTGTTAATTTGTGCTTCAGCCTGAGAGCATTTCCTGATTGAAAAAAAAAAAAAAAGACAAATCACCACTTCTCTGTGTTTTACTAAACTGTTTAAAGTTAATTGAATGGGCCAGGATTAATATTCCTGCTGTTTTTTCTGTGGAGGTGTTGCCTATCAGGGGGCCTATTTCTCTCAGCCCAGTTTAATAACCATTATATCCCAGGATATAAGGGAAGAGGTCAGTGGAGACGTAAAGCCAATGACACACTCCCTGCCTAAAACATTGCTCCAAAGAGTTAGTCTGGCTCCAGTAAAGGATGGAACCAGCCTCGGGTGGTGAGATCAGCAGAGGGAATTACACCTCTGGGTTTGTTCTGGTACAACCAGGACTGGAGAAGACGGTTTCTTTGTAGACCAGCCCTGAGCAGCATTTTCCATCACCAGACCCAAGTGACAGTGTCCTCATGGGTTCATTTCAGACCCGTGCTGGGTGCACCAGCTCATGTCCCAAGAGTCCTGTGTCATGGGGCCAGAGGTTTAAGGGGTGCTCCAAATCCACACTGAGTATCAGGGAATCAGGGAACATCCTGGGTGGGAAGGGACCCACAGGGATCATCGAGTTCAACTCCTGGCCCTGCAGCAGGACAAGCCACAAAATCCCACCATGCTCCTGAGAGCAAAGGAGGTTGTTTGGACCTGTACAAGGAACCTTTTGTGATCCACTGGCAGAGCCGGGGGCATTCCAGTGGTGTTCCTTGAGGGTCCCGTGTGGGCTGTGGGATGTCTGAAGGGACACGCAGGTTAGTTTGGAATACCACATCACTTCATCGTGCAGAATTCGGCATTTGGGGTTGAGGGTGTCGTGGAGATGCACTTAAATCTGATCTGAACTCCTCCGTGTGCGAACGATTCCCCGCTGACAAAGCTGCGGGAAGAGCGGAGCCATCTCCCGCCACCAGCACGGTAACGAGCCTGTTACTATGGAAATGAGCCTGAAATTCCTGCTGCCCGGCAGCCGCAGGGAGCTGTTCCCAAAGCCTGCCGAGCAGGTGGCACCGGCACGGCAGCCACCCTGCCCCCGGGGGTGGGGGGAGAAGCTGCCACGACACCTGGGTGCCGGGGTGGCCGCGGGACACGGTGTCCTGAGGGACATCCCACCCACACGGAGCCAGCTGGAGAGGGCAGAGGGGGTGTCACACAGCCCAACCACCACGGGGGGGAGCATGGAAGGTCATTTCCAGGGGGCACTGGGCTCCCTGGATGCTCTGGGCACTGGGAGTGTGTGTGCAGTGCTGGGGCCAAGCCTCGTGTTCCTGTGGGTGAGGGCAGAGCAGGATGGAGAAACATCCTGGACGCTCAGTGCTGGGCTCCAAGCCCTGGCAGGCTGGGACCAGGCCATAATATACAATAATGCATAATAATATACAGTAATGCATAATGATATACAACAATACATAGTAATATAGAATAATATGTATTGTATCTATAATAAGACAATACATTTATATGCCTAATATAAATATAAAAATATATATTTATATTCTATTTATATTTATAATAGTATATATATAATAACACACACACACATATATAAAAGCTCATCCAGGAGCTTCCCCAGCGGGGTCCTGCCCCAGTGCTGTGGATTGAAATGGCACTCACTGGCTTGTGGGCATGAGTAGGGAGTCCTTCAGTCTCCAGAGCCCAGCAGATCCCATCTACAAACACAGCTCCTTCCCTGCCCTTCCACATTCCTGCCTTCTCCAGAACACAGTGTTTTCCCCTCATTATAACATTGCCATGGCTGAGCAAATCTGGGAAGTACAGTGGGTACAAAAAGGCCATTCATCCACCCCCAGGCAGAGTGGGGGAACATCAGTGCAGCTCACTGGGTTCAATACAGGGCCAACACAAAACATTGCTCCAGTGGAAAAGTCCCAAATCAGGAGTTTGTGATCTCAAAGTCCACCTGGCTCAAGGACCACAGAATTCCAGAGTCACAGAATTCCAGAG
>NW_016690288.1:977574-989682 GCF_001604755.1 Lepidothrix coronata
TGCTGTCCCTGGTCCCCCCAGAGCAGAGCTCAGTCCCTGCCCCTCCTCTGCCCCTGCCCAGGAAGGTGGAACTGCAGTGAGGTCTCCCCTCAGTCTCCTCTGCTCCAGCTGGACGCACCAAGTGCCCTCAGTGTCCTCACACGCCTTCAAATCAAGGCCCTTCCCCATCTTTGTTGCCTCCTTTGGACACTCTCTAATGGCTTCAGATCTTCCTTTTATTGTGGTGCCCAAAACTGCCCTGGCACACCTGCACCCCCAGAGCTGCCCTGGGCCACCTTGGCTGTGTCAGCACAGCACAAGTCCAGCCGCTCTGTTGAGTCCAGGGATTTCTTTGGGTCACATCCCATGTTTTGGCAGTGTGGGAAGGGTCAGTTTGCATCTGCCTGGTGGGTGTTCGACACATGGCCTGACATGCATTAGGTCTGAGAGGAGAACAGTGGTGTTATCTCATAATCCAGACATTATTCTGCCCCAAACCTGAAATCTCAGATACACAGATGTGGTGCTTAGGGACATGGTTTCGTGGTGGAATTGATGTTGGGACAATGGTTGAACTCGGTGATCTTTTCCAACCTAAACGATTCTCTGATTCTCTGAAGCTTTTGGGTTTGCAGACCTGATTTTCAAAAGCACCAGGCAAAATCCTGCTCTCCTGCTGCTGTCCCAGTCTCCACTTGGAGCCCTCAGCAGCCCAAGATGACCTTTTCCAGATGGCTTACCTGGGAAACCGGTGTCTGAGTGCTCTCCTGGCTGAAACCTTCCCTCCAGAGGAGCCAGTCCCACCACTTGTTGAGCAGAGCATTTTTATCAGTGGCTTTAAAAGATCTTGCAGGTCACCAGAGAGGCCCTGCTCCAATTCCTTCAGGGTCTCAGCCTGGCATCACCCAAAAAAGGTTGGCAGGCTCCTCTCTTGAATCCCAGGGCCAACTTGGGATTCAAGAGAGGAGCCTCCCACTCTTTTTTTAAAAGCAGAGCTGATATTAAATGAAATTATCATAAGGGCTACTTCAGCATTTAACTCTTTGGAGAAGCAAGTCCTTCCCAGAGGGGCATCTCCCACTAGAGGAAAGAATTCCAGGTAGGACACAGAAGTATCTGGAAATGGTGCTCTGCAGGCAAGGCAGCTGTCCATCAGCTATAAATTTGGAACATTTGGATTAAGGAGACTGAAGGAATTGGTTGGGACTCTGCTTTCATTCCCAACAGGAAATTTAAATCAAGGAGGAGTCAGGAAGCTACAGGCCCACTTTCCTTTCCAGGTGTGTCCAGGGACAACATCCTCCTTCTGCTGGGGACAGTTGCTGAGTTCCATCCAGGTGCTCTCCATAGGATCCAAACATCCCTGTACAAGGAGAGGTTTCCATTCAGCTCTTGGGGAGTCTGAGGCTCAGCACTGGGCACAGTTGGTTTCTGTTTCAGTGCTCCCGGTGTATTCCGAGCTTCAGAAGCTGCACCATTGATTTCCACTAATTATAAATCCTATAGAAAGTTCTCAGCTTGCAACAGTCACGGTTTGGCTCTCAGTGGAGTCAATAAAAGTTAAGAGTTGCTCCCTGGTTGCTGTCATTACAACAATAAACCCCGGAGTAATTGAAAAGTGAATCAGGGAAATTGCCGGATTGGAGAGCAGTGAAAATAGAAGGAATTACCAGGGAGCCCAAGCAGAGCCTTGTCCCTGCCTGCACCAAGCTGGAGTCTATTCTGGACAAACTGATAAGTGTGTCATGGTGGACATGTCTTGAGCAAGGGGCAAAGCAGGAGCAGTGACCACGTGCCTGCCGAGAGGACAGAAATTCAGTGCATGAGCCAACAAGGGTGATTTTGAATCCCTACCGAGATTGTTCCGCTTCCTAAAAGGCAAAAATGACAACAAAATAATAAAAAAAATCATTTCTCCCTATATTAGAATAAAACTCAAAAGCAAGAGCTGGAGATGCAGCAACAAGAGGACAATTATGTCCTACTAGATAGGTCAGCTGGTACAGGAAGACCCAAACCCCCCAGGTCATTACTGTTTGCACATCGTTAAGATTAGATGAAAACCAGGGTTTTGTTTGGAAGCCAGGCAGCTGGAAGCAAAGCAAGGTTGGAGGACAGAAGACTCTTCTTGGTGACAGTGCTGGTAGAGAGGGAGATCTGCAAAGGCTTGGACAGGCTGAGAAAACTGGGACTGTTCAACCTGGAGAAGTGAAGGTTGTGGAGACCTCAGAGTCTGAAGGGGCAACAAGGAACCTGGAGAGGGGCTGTTCATCAGGAATGGGGGAGTCAGCACAAGGGGAATGGGTTCACACTGACAGGGGGGAAATTTAGGTTGGAGGTACGGAAGAAATTGTTCCCTGTTCAGGTGGGCAGGCCCTGGCACAGGTTGCCCAGAGAAGCTGTGGCTGCCCCATCCCTGGAAGTGTCCAAGGCCAATTTGGAGCAACCTGGGCTAGTGGAAGGTGTCCCTGCCCATGGCAGGGGGTAGAACCAGATGATCTTTAAGATGCCTCCCAAACCATTCTCTGATTTTATGATTCCATGATTCTAAGACTGAGGAAAGGAAAAATAGGTGTCAAGATCAGCAATGGTGTTTCCCAAGGTGAGTTTGGACACCTGTGGCTCTGGAGACAGACATGAAGGAGCACAGGGATGATCCAGAGATGATGTTCTTCCAACACAGTCATCTTGGGACATAGTGAGGCAGATCCTGAAGCAATCACTTGGCTTTCTGCAAGGTCAGGAAAGCCCATGTAAAGTCTGTGAGCACTTCCAGTAAGTCAGAGTCTCACACGTCCCTGCAGACGTCCTCAAAAAAGGGTGCAAGTAAAGAGAAGGTTTCAGAGACACTGCTCTGGGCTGTGGAACACCCACAGGGGTGAGCATCCACCTGGTGATGGGTGAACACAGGTTTTGAACAGCTTCTGGAAGCACTGTTCCTTTGGGACAGCTTCTGGAAAGACCCTGGAAGTGTCCATGGCCAGGTTGGATGGGTTCTGAGCAACCTGGGCTAGTGGAAGGTGTCCCTGCCCACAGCAGGGGTGGAACTGGATGAGCTTTAAGATCCTTTCCAACTCAGACCATCCTGTGATTCCATGGTTCCCTGAAGGCAGAAAAACCAAGCCCATAAACTCCAACAGAAGAACTCTGTCAGAGAACTGTCCCTGAGCCAAGAACAAACTCAGCACAGGTTGAAAATGACCCCACCATGTGATGGAATGGGGTAACCATGTGCTGACAGGCCGCTCCTCCTCAGATGGAGTGACCACTAGGATGAAATTAAGGCTTTGCCATATGGGTGGACTCGGGAAGAGTTTTCAGGTTGAAGTTTCCCAGGACAAAGACCCCAAAGGAATGAAGGGTTGGGGTGTTAGGGGAGAAAACCTTGCTTTTACCAGCAACCAGCACTGCAGGAAGGCACCCAGGAGGGCTGCAAACCCCGGGCAGCTCTGCAGACCTCCACTAACACGCTTCCCACCCTGCTGGGAGGTTCCCATCAGTGAGCCCCCATTCCCACCCCTCTGGTTGCCAAGAGAAATGCCATTTGGAATCCCACAGGTTGTCAAATCCGCAGCTGCTCGGCTTGACTTGCTCTCCTAACATGAAAGACAGAGGCTGGAGGGTGAGATTTCCTCGTGCACAGCAAAGCAGGATGGAAATTTGGGACTAAATACCGGGGGGGATTTGCAATCCAGCTTTGAAGTGTTCAACGAGGAGCCACCGGTGACAATGATGTGCTGGCTATTTTTAGCTCTGAATCCCTGAGGAACAAGGACAGCAGCAAAAACACCAAACCCACCAGACTTGCTTTGCAGAGAAATGCTTTTCCTCTGGGCCAAAGGCAGGAACTTTGCTGTCCACTTCTCTGCACCAGGTTTGGGCTTGTGGCAGGAAAGAAGGGAATAGAATTGTAGGAATCGGTGCTTCTAAGGACAGCTGAGGAAATATGGATCAGTGTGTGCAAATCTGCCTGAACACACACAGTTGTGGCTGAACAGGGCAGGGTCCAGATTTAATAAAATTATTTCTCTTAGTTTTCCCTCGAGGATTAATGATTTTGGATCTGTGTGATGAGATGTGCAGCAGCGCTCAGGGAAGACAATGTCAGAGCAGCTCAGAAGTGATAAGAATACTAAGATGGGTTGAGTTGGAAGGGATTTTAAAGCTCATCCTGTTCCAACCCCCTGCCATGGGCAGGGACACCTTCCACTAGCCCAGGTTGCTCCAAGACCTGTCCAACCTGGCCTTGGACACTCCCAGGGATGGGGCAGCCACAGCTTCTCTGGGCAACCTGGGCCAGGGCCTCCCCACCCTCACAGGGAAGGATTTCTTCCCAATATCCCATCTAGCCCTGCCCTCTGGCAGTGGGGTGTCCTACATGTCCTACATGTCACTACATGTCACTACATGTCACTACATGCCGTGTCCTGTCCCGTTTGCTCTGTCCTCCTCATGCTGAGGGAAAGGAGTGGGAATTTCTCCCTGCACCACCCACTCCCAGTTGGCATCACCTTTCCTCCACTACAGCATTACCCCGGGGGTGTTTGGCCTTTCTGGGCTTTCTTGGAGGTGGGTGGTTCAGATGAGGCTGGACAGTGCCTGGTTCTCACTGTTTGCTGAGGGTGAGCCCATTTTGGGCTGTAAGGCCTGAGCTGAAGGTGCTGTGCAGAGGAGGATCATCTCCAGCACTGGGGAAGATCATCATGGCTTGGAGCATTTCCATCCATCTTTCCTGACTGCTCTGAGGGCTCAGGGAGCTCATCCCTTCCCCTGGCACAGCAGCCAGGGTGAGTGCCCTCTCTGCTGTACCCTTAGCAGGTGTTAATAGCACAAACAGGCACATGTGCAAAGTTCTGCTGCTGCAAAATGTCCTTTCCTATGTATTCTTCAGGAATTGTGGGTTTAACATTTGCTTTGTGTGAGAACATTTACCCACTGGATCTACAGCACAGGTCAGCTCAGAGGGAAATGTTCTCTGCTTGTTCTTGCCACACAGGCACAACTGAAGAGTTAGGAAGTAAAAAAAAGGGGGTCAGAAACAAGGCAGTGACTCGTGGCAAAGTGCAAGAGCTACAGGGGGGATCCCTCAGGGATTTGTCTCTGTTGGGGTGGCCAGGATGATACTGAATTGCTGCCTCTCCAGCCTGGAAGACCCTCCCTGACACAGGGCTGTGTCTCTCTGCTCCTCCACCAGCACTAAGGAGCTCCAGCAACATCCATTTGCAGCTTTAGGGTAAAAAGAGCCTGAAGGAGCAACATTTGCAAAGTTGAAATGAGGGTGGTAAAACACGAGTAGGGAACTGTGGCACTGCCCTCGTGCCCTCATTCCTCTGGGTGCTGTGTCTCTAACTGGGTCTAACTGGGTGCTCTTCCCACAGTTTGACATGCAGAGGATAACGCTGGAGGAGCTGAAGCACATCCTGTACCACGCCTTCCGCGACCACCTCACGATGAAGGACATCGAGAACATCATCATCAACGAGGAGGAGAGTCTCAATGAGAACTCTGGCAACTGCCAAACAGAGTTTGAAGGTGAGGGAGGAACTTTCTGGGTTTCCAAACAATTATCCTCTTCCTGATTTGACTGTAAAACCCACTCTGTGCCGTGACATGCCATGGGCAGGGAGGTGTGATGTTAGTGGGGAGTTATTTTAGAGAAGCAGTGACACACTTGGGGACCTGCAGAGCTGCCATCAGCCTTCCTCCATGGATCAGTAAAGCTGAGCCTGGTTCAGGCAGGAGGAGGAACTACTGGGTGCTTTGCCTTCTGGCAAAATGGGATGGGGTTCAGCCAAAGAGATGTGCAGCCCGTGCTGAGGTGAGTGTCTAAGACAGACTGAATTTCCCTACAGAAATTTCCACATTTCCCTCAGGTTGTCATGGAACGACTTCATTGGCCCTGGCAGGCCCTACCAAGGTGTGTTAGGCTCTTCCAGCTTTCTGTTGTCTTTCCATAAACAGAAAAAGGTCTGCTCTGGGCTCCCAGGGAACAGCTGAGATGAGTCCTGTCCCTGCACTGGAACACCAGCAAGGAGCAAGGGTGGTGCCTCTGTACCCATGGCCTGGGGCACCTCTTGTTCTGAGCTGCAGGTTCAACCAGGACAGCTCATCTCAGCACCTGAGAGTGTCTTCAAAGCCATGGGCTAAGCAGAGCTCAGAGGGAGTCAGAGAAAGGGAAACATTTGCTTCCTCTCATCAGTGTGAGAAGACCACCAAGTGCTCCCCAACTCAGCCTCTGCAGTGGGGTTTGCACTTTGACAGAGCTGACACTGGCAAGAACATTCCCTCTTTTAAGGCATCTCAGGAGAAGGATTTTCTTGGCCAGAGCAGCTTGTGCTGCTCCAAAGCGTTGCTGATTGGAAAAACTGGAGCTGTCCAGAGAAGCTGTGGCTGCCCCATCCCTGCAAGTGTCCAAGGCCAGGTTGGAGCAACCTGGGCTAGTGGAAGGTGTCCCTGCTCATGGCAGGGCCTGGAACAAGGTGATCTTTAAGTTCCCTTCCAACCCAAACTATTCTTTGACTCTCTGAAATCAAGTGCAGAAGAGTCCAAGGAAATACCCCCAGAGAACCCGCAGGGTTGAGCACAACCCCCTGGGACAGCCACTGTGCTTTGCCACCCACAGCACTGCCACTTTCTGTGGGCCATCTGGGGGGAAATTCCGATACTCTGAGGGGTCAGACAAGCTTCTGAAAGGGCACCAGGCCAAGACAATGAAGCATCTTTCAAACAAAGCAAAGTTGAACCTGTTAGTGCAATTCTTAGCCTGGCTAATGAATGGCATTCAGCAGCTCTATCCAGCACACTGAATACTGCAGGAGAGGTGGAGAAGAGCACAGCTGAATTTTAAAAAGCCTGCAGGAGAGAGGAAAGCAGCAACACTCTCTGAATCAAGCCAAGCACCATTTTTTTTGTTCCTCCTGGAGAGCAGCAGGGAGGAAGAGATGCTGCTTATTGAATGGAGCTGTCAGTCCCCACTGACCTGCTGATTCACTGGAGGCACGAGCCAGTTCAGGCTCATTTCAGCTCTGGGGCTTGGGTGAACCATCCCAATCACCAGGAAAAAAAATTGGGTCCAAATACCTAAATGCTCAGCAGCTCGTTTTGGAAGTCCCAGCTTCCAAAAGTACAGCAGGAACAGCTTTTCTCGTGGGATGTTGGCATTGCTGGTGCCAGGCAGAACCTGGAAGCAAAGCAGCCCCTTTTTTAGATGTTAAAAATACACACACACAAATCCAGCAGGGAATACAGATCAACTCGACCCTGTCAACAGCAGTGCAAAGTTTTGCTTCAGGTCCCAGAAGAAGGGACAGTTCTGGTCCGTGGCAGCTCTGACAGGAGCATTTCTCCCAGGAAAAGGCAGGCTGGGAGCAGGTTGTGTCCCTGCTGCTCTCCAGGTTGGACATGCCATTACCTGAATGACCCAATTCTGCTCTCAGAGTTCCCAATTCCCAAACAGCAAGATCCCTACAGGGCTGAAAAGCAGAGCTTTGAGGGTCTCCTGGGTCAGTGACACCGTGGGAGAGCTGTCTCCATGTGAATCACTCACGTGTGGAGCAAGGGAGATGCTTTTTGGGTATAATTCCTGGAGTTTATTTTAGGTGCCACCTTGGGATGAGATGAATTACACCTTAAAAAGCAATTCAACCCTTCAAATAGCAATTCAACCCTTCAAATAGCAATTCAACCCTTCAAATAGCAATTCAGCTGTTCCTCTCAGCCCACAGAACCTCCCACCTCTATTTAATGGACATTTCATCCACCTCATTGAAGAGTCTTTGATAGGAATGAGGCCAAGATGAGCCCTGATGGGTTTTAGTGGGATTTGGGAATGTCTTAGAAAGGAAGAGATGTAGCAGATACTTCCAGTAGTACCTTGAAAGGGGGGATCTCCACTCACTCTCACCTCTGGGTGTGTTCTGGCCTTCAAAAGAGCAGCCCCCAAATCTCCTCCCTGCTGTGGGCACAGACATCCCCCCTTCTCCACAGCCCTGCCAGGTGCTAAAGGGTCTTGCACAGGTAATAGAACCATCAGTACAAATATATTCCAATTTCTGCCATTCTCACAGATTTGCCCTCTTGGCTGCTTGTCATGATGAGGTCTTTATGTGATATTTATGATTATGTAATATTCCTTCTATATTGACATGGATTATAGACCTCATACCTCTCACCCACACCCCCTTTCCCCCACATACCATATTTGTATTATAGCCAGGGACAAATCCAGGATTTTATTCAGTTCATTTTGAACATTAAAGTCACTTGTAAGACATCAAATCTAGGGACAGACTACACCAGAACAGAGGCACAGTTATGTCTTCAGCCTTTATTTCTGTTTTTATTAATGCTTAGGGCAGGACAACAAAGATTAGATGTTTTTATGAGACATGAGAAAAGAACAACTGTTTGCAGCAACCTTGTGCTGCCAAAAATTTATAGCCCAAACCCCATTTGTCTGGCAGTTCCCTTTATCCAAACACTCAGGACATTAAGCTGGTGGCAGACAAGGGTTTGGGGTGGCTGTGGTGACCTGAGCTGTCTGTCACAGGTATTTTATCCTCAGCCCTGACACTCCAATCAGCTGGATGTGCCAGAGCCCCCTCCCCGCTCAGCTGAGGGCTTGGGAATGAAAAACTGGCCTCTTAAAACAAAAATAACTCCAGCCAGGCAGAGAAAGCCACCATCCCTCACCCCTGGCAGGGTGGTGACAGAGCCACCATAAATACACTGCAGCTGTCCCTGGGAGCAGGGCTTTGGGGCAGGGGAGGAGGCTCTCAGGGCTCCCCTGACCACCCCAAACCCACCGAGGGCATCACGACCAGCCCAGAGCCACAGCCAGGGGGGCCCCGAATGGTCTGGCCCCGTCAACCCCACGTCCTGGGGGAGAAGTTACAGTGACAATGGCTCTGTCTCTGCCCTTAATGACACCAGGGCGAGGTCTCCTCACTCCCTGGGTGCTGAGGAGGTGCAGGATGACCCAGCCTTGATTTGCCTTTGCTTCTTGAGCTCTCAGTGATGTTGGACAGCCCGGGGGTTGCACCTCACCCTGAGAAGTTTGAGGATCTCTCCAGAGGAGCTCCAGGTTCTGACCATGTACAAGGAACCAGCTCCCACGGGGGGTGTCAGAAACTCCCACTGGCAACCAAATGCCAAAGGGATGGAGCATCCAGCCCTGAGCCAGTGGAATCAGCAGGAACAGCACAGATGCCAGGCTCAAGGGATCTGTGGATTTGGAGAAGGGAGAGAACTGAGGGCAAACCATCACCAGTAAGCAGGGGGGGCTGATGGGTGCTCATGTTTAAGAGGGCAGTTCACAGGTAACTGCTCCCAGGGAGGAACAGCAGGAATTCCAGGTTCTCTGTGTCCCTGGGGATTGCAGGGCAGGGGAACTGTTACGACATCTGTGAGCCCCAACCAACAGCAAGAGGGTCCTGCTGGGTCTTCAGCATCCTACACACCTTTTCCCTTTCTCCTGGGGTTATCTGGGAGGTGATTTGCATATTTGGTGTGCCCTCAGTCTGTGAAGAACAGCCACAACAACTTCCCTGGATCCTGCTGCCTCAAAGTTCCATTTTTCCTTGCTGGTAGAACAGAAGCTGTTCAATTCCGGAACATTTCTGCAAGAAACTCTGGCCATGGTTTACTTTTCCTCTGAAGAGGAGAGTTGCCATCACCAAAAGCCCAGACCAGTGTTCAGCTGCTGTTCCCCATCACCACAACCAGCCCCAGAGCCCCTCACTGAACAGCAGTGCTGGCACTGAGGGCTGGTGCCAGTGCTGTGTCTGCTGCCTGGGAGGGTTTTCAAATAAAATAAGAGAAAATAAATCGAAAAATAGTAGAAAAAAATAGAAATAAATAGAATGAAGAGAAAAAGAAAGAAAGAAAGAACCACAACCACAAAGTGCCAGAGCACCGTGCACAAAGCCAAGGAGCCACAGTATTGATTCTGTGAGCTTTATAAAGGAATTAAGAGGCAAGCAGTGCAAGCAGAAAGGGAGGAATTTGGGAGAGCTGCTGTGAGGGGGGGTTTCATTACCTGCTCAGGGCACTGACAGTGCAGAGTTTCCCTGCCCAGGGCACTCTTGACTCCAAGCCCTGCCTATGGAGGCTTCTTGTGCCTCAGGCACTGAGTGGGGAATGGTGTGGGAGCTGAGACTGGGACACAGGCACTAAACACCAGCCAGGGAAAGGGATGAGGGATAAATCTGCTGTTCAAAATGCAGCTTCCTGTGCTCGGAATCACAGAATATCTGAGCTGGGAGGGACCCCCAAGGATCACGGAGTCCAACCCTCAGCCCTGCACAGGCCCAGCCCCAAGAGTCACCCCCTGTGCCCCAGAGGATCAGCCAAACCCTCCCTGAGCTCTGGCAGCCTTGGGGCTGTGCCCACTGCCCTGGGGAGCCTGGGCAGTGCCCAACCAGCCTCTGGGGGAAGAACCTTTGCCTGAGATCCAACCTGAGCCTGCCCTGACACAGCTCCAGCCATTCCCTGGCTGCTGTCCCTGGTCCCCCCAGAGCAGAGCTCAGTCCCTGCCCCTCCTCTGCCCCTGCCCAGGACGTTGGAACTGCACTGAGGTCTCCCCTCAGTCTCCTCTGCTCCAGCTGAACACACCAAGTGCCCTCAATGTCCTCCCACGCCTTCAAATCAAGGCCCTTCCCCATCCTTGTTGCCTCCTTTGGACACTCTCTGATGGCTCAATCCCTTCCTTACATTGCTCTCTGTGTGATGAGGTTCAAGACTGGATCAGAACAAGGGGTTTTGTCCATATATATTCTAAAAATATTCCTTTGAGTCTTTCCAAACATGAGCACTTGGAGCCTGGTCACATTTGGGCTTATTCTGTGCTTGCTGTCACCTGAAAGTCTCCCATCATCCCCAAGTACATCCATGAGAAAAAGGTGACTGGAACATCCCTTGTCAGGGCAATCCAAGACCAAAGGCCAAACCAAGACTCAGAGCAGATGGGCAGAACTGTGGATGTGGCACTTGAGGACATGGTTTACTGGTGAACACAATGGTGGTGCTGGGTTGATGATCTTCAAGGTCTTTTCCAACCATAATGATCCTGTGATTATCTCAGGGAACCTTCAGGGCCTTTTCAGACAAATTAATCTCCACAATACCCCGGTACCTCATAATGTTCTGACGTTCATACACAGGGAGGCCAAGACAGAGACATGAACTGGCTTTGCTAAATCACAGCATGATCCTCACTGATGAGCTTAAAAAAAATTGAAATTAAATAAAATAAGTCAAATGCTAAAAATCCCAACTCTGTCCACATTTAACTGCTGCACATTCCTTTCACCTCTTTTGACACGTTCATTTGAAAAGGTTCTTAATAAATCTGATTTTGCTCAGGCACAGAAAACCTAAAGACAGTTTGGAAAAGTGACTCATGTCCCATCACACTCATGGCAACTGTCACAGTGGGGGCTGAAGTGTTGGCAGGGAGCACATCTGGAATCTCTGCTCCTTCCCAGGTGACCTGGATGAATCTGAGAGATTCACACAAGACCAACATTTCCTATTAAAGAAATTCAGAGACAACTTGGTTCAGATTAGAGGGGAAGGTTAGATTAGATATAAGGAAGGAATTGTTCCCTGGGAGGGTGGGGAGGCCCTGGCCCAGGTTACCCAGAGAAGCTGTGGCTGCCCCATCCCTGGGAGTGTCCAAGGCCAGGTTGGACAGGGCTTGGAGCAACCTGGGCTGGTGGAAGGTGTCCCTGCCCATGGCAGGGGGTGGAATGGGATGATCTCCAAAGTCCCTTCCAACTCAAACCATTCCATGCTTCTATGATTCCAACTTCATAAAGAGCTTAAAAGGAATACACAGATAAACTGAATCACCCCTGCAGGCATCTGAGGGGGTTAAAAGCCAAGATGAGATAGAGGATTCCTGCAGCATGTGAGGGTGGCCTGTGAGGAAGGTGGATTTGGAAGCACTGGAAGGACAGGTGGGATGTTTAAAAATGTCCCAGCAGGGAGAGGTAAGACTTGGCAGGTCCCTGAGGTTTGGACACGAGGGTTATACCAAGGAAATGTAAGGAAGGTGTTGAGCCATTAGAGAGTGTCCAAAGGAGGCCACGAGGATGGGGAAGGGCCTTGATTTGAAGGTGTGTGAGGACA
>NW_016690288.1:990072-994160 GCF_001604755.1 Lepidothrix coronata
TTTGGCTGATCCTCTGGGGCACAGGGGGTGACTCTTGGGGCTGGGCCTGTGCAGGGCTGAGGGTTGGACTCCCTGATCCTTGGGGGTCCCTTCCAGCTCAGATATTCTGTGGTAACCAAAGGAGCATTTCCTGGTGGGAAACACAAGCCCTGAACCTGTCTGACCGTGTCCTCCCTCCTGTCCCCTGCAGTGCACGCCCAGAAGCAGAACAGACAGACCTGCGTGCGGAAGAGCCTTATCTGCGCCTTCGCCATGGCCTTCATCATCAGCGTCATGCTGATCGCGGCCAACCAGATCCTGAGGAGCGGGATGGAGTAGCCCCTGGCCATGCCACTGTGACCCAAGCTGCCCATGCATGTGCATGCCCACCTGGGGGACCTCCCCCTGGCCCGACTCCACACGGCAAAGAGACACAGGCAGGCAAAGCACCACTCGAGCGGGAGCCCGAGGCCAGCGGCGTAAACGTGTCTTGTGAATCAACCACATCCTTTTTGGCAGGGACATCAAAGGGCTGTCTTAATGCTTTAAAGGTTTTGTTTCCTAATGCAATAAAAAAACACACACACCCCCCACCACCCCCCATATAGAGGAGTCCCAAATTATTGCTTCAAAACAGCGATGGTGACTCGGAAGGGACTTGGATCCAGCAGCCTGTGTGGCAGTTTTGAGGAGGCACAGCCTCAGGACTTACTGCAGTGGGGCTGTCCTTGAACCAGGGGCCCACTGACTATCCCACTGGGCCCACATTCCCAGGAAGTTGATCGTAGCATTGCCACAAGCAAGTCCCATTTGTTTGATTTCACCTCCTCCAGCTCCATTTTCTTTTCCCTTATGACCATGCCATGGAGTTCACGGCATCAGAGGGGAGCCAGAGCATCTTGTACAGTATTTTCTGAGGAAAAAAAAAAAGGAGAATTCGCCAGCATCACACAAAATGTCTATTTTTTGCTTCCTAAACACAAGACTGGAGGTAGTAGGAGTCTGTTTGCCATTTATTCCCGACTGTGAATCAGGGCTTGAGAAGCACCACCCGTTTTTCACACATGGGCATTGGTGAGACTTGTGCACAGTCTTCCAACCGACTCTGCAACCACCAGCACAGCTCCAACTCCCTCTATCTGGTCCTGTCTGCATATTCAACAACATTTCCTCCCCAGCAGTTCTGCCTTTCTTCGATATTAGCCTTCAAGAACCTTATTCAAGATGAAAATCCCGAGGGAAGCTCTTTCTGGGCTTTCCTTCCCTCTCCTCGCCTGGGCAATTTTTATTTCTTTCATTTCACACGCCCTGGTTGGAATCTGCAGTGAAAGCTCCGTGTCAGACATCCTGTGGGAGAGGTTCCATTTCCCCTCACGCTGCAGAGTGTGGGTTTGACCATCCAGCTGCTCTGGTGCCTCCCAGGAGCCGTCCCAGCACCACCACCTCCGTCCCTTGGGCAGGTTCCAAAGAGGACAAGAGGAAAAGGAGAAGAAGGATCCAAACCAGAGCCCACCACCATGTGTTCCGAGGTGTGTCAGACTTTCAGATCCTGTGAGTGTTTGTCAGCTCCCCTGGAGGAGATTTTAATGAGCAGCAAGGAGAAGATGGAGCGATGCAGACTGGAGGCACGAGCACTGGGCGAGCCTGGAGCCCGGATTACAGCAGTGAGGATTTTTCCTTTTCAGCTCGACACAAATCCTTGCATTTGCCTTTGGATGAACTGGGTGTCACACCGGGACACATCCGATTCCTCGCCCCAGTGGAAGAGGTTTCCCAGCTGGTGCTCATGGAGCGCTCCCAGGGAGGTCCATGGAGTTGGAGCTGAGTTGTTGTTCCGGCTGAGAAAGCTCCAGAGCTCCAAGGAACAGTGAGATCTTGCTCCTGTAAATGTAGGTGACTGTTTCCTGTGCCACAGGAGGGGCAGGATGGTTCCCCAGGGGATTGCAAACCACCAGCTTCCCCCATCCTACACAGCAGCCATTGACTTAAACCTGGATCCATCCCAAAGACTCATTGCAGGTCGTTCTTTGGTGACAAGTTTGATTGATAACATTTAACCTGTATTTTCAGTAGCCTAATTTAAAAATCTGTTTCTTGTTGGTCTGTGTCCCATCAGCCCTTTTGAACTCAAGTCAACCACCTCATCCCTGTCATTTCCCTGGTGTCCCCCTCCATCCCAAGGACAACAACCCCCTTTTCCAGAGCAGCTGAGGTTTTCATTCTGCCTTTCCCAAAAGCCCAACTTCTGCATTTCTGTTCTGCTGCGAGTAATTGAGGTGAACTGCAAAATATTCCCTAAAAAACTGGTTCTGTCTCCCAGAAGATGGCGAGGTTTGTGTTTGCTGGAGGGCAGCAGCAGACTTCAAACCAGCAGCAGAATATCTTAGGGCAGCTCTGGCGTGGGATCTGCAGCGTTGGGGGGCCAAGGGACACTGGCTGAGCTGGACAGTGCAGATAATGAGCTTTGAGATCATCTGAAGGCAATTGTCATCACATTTTGAGGTCTCAGGGGTCTGTGGAGAGGTGGCAACAGTGAAAAAAACCCTCTAAATATTACTTGTCAGTGAGTAATCCTTATTTTTTTCTCCTGGGGCTGTGCTGGAGGGAACATGGAGAGGTGGGGGTGGCTGGAGAGGTGGGCACTGACCCACTTCCCCCCTCAGCAATGGCAGAAACACAGGGCCTCTTTGCTGAGCCCGCAAACACAACCTAAACCACAGACCAGACATCTCCACCCCCTTCTCCCAGTGAACACCCAGCAGACTCCCACCATTGCATCTCCCTTAGGATGAGGTGACTGTCTGCATCCCTCCAAGCTTTCTGGAAGGCTCCATGATTTCCTCGTGCATGCTCCATAGAAACCATTGTAAATACAGCCATTCTTCACCCTGAAGCTCCATTTGTAAAACCAAACCTAGAACTAATACCTTGGTAAAAGCCATAGCCTGGTGTCAGTAGAGTTCATTGCACAACTCCCCACTGATTTCACTGGGTACAGGATTTTGGGGGGGGGGGGGGGGGGAGGGGTTTGGGGGCGATTTTTCTGTAGGGAAACTAATTTATCTGTTAGGAATCAGTGTCATGTCTTGCCAGAGGTCTTCTTTTCCTTCCTAGATCAGCCTTTCATCTACGGGCATCTTGAAGAGATCCCTTCTTGAGTCAGTGAGGCTCCACTGGCAATTCAGGGTGGATCAGGCGAAGCTCTTTCATCCTTTCCTCTCCCCAAAACCTTCTCATCCTTCCTAACCAGCAGCACTGGACCTCTGTCTCCTCCCAACCTCCCTGCCTCCATTTATGTAACATCCATTTATCTTTTTTTTTTTTTCTTCTTCTTCTACATGAGAGAGGGGGGGGAAAAAAAGGGCTTTTTGCTGCTTTTACAGACAGTAGGTAAAAACAGAGCGGTAAAATTTTGATTGGAACCTGATGGCAAAAGCTTAGGGGGAAGAAAGTGGAAGAATCAAAGACATAAAAATAAAAAACCCCACATCCCATACTTGAAGAAAAAAAAAAAAACCTATTTAAGCGCTAATTAACATACTTTAAAAAATACCCAGACTGCAGCGAGGCAGAGCTGTCAGAAAAAGCACTAAACTTCTGCTCTCGCCTGTTACGGGAGAATTTAAGTGTCTTTTCAGCACTGCAATTCTGGAGGAAAAGGAGATTGCCATGGCAACCGCGGCTGTTCGTGACATGTGAGCACCGTGTCGGAGCGACAGAGCTGTCCCGGCCCTGCTCCGCCGAGCAGGGATGGACAAACAGCTCCCAGAAACCTGGGACACGCGTTTTGCTCCTGGATTAGGGAATCCTCAGGAAATCGTGACCAGCTCTGCAGCTTCTCCCGAGGGGCAGCTCCGATCCCTGCTCTGTGTGAGCAGCGACAGGACCTGAGGGAGGGGCTGGAGCTCTGCCAGGGCAGTTTTGGGCACCAAAACAAAAGGAAGATCTGAAGCCATTAGAGAGTGTCCAAAGGAGGGAACGAGGGTGGGGAAGGGCCTTGATTTGAAGCCGTGGGAGGGCACTGAGGGCACTTGAGGAGACTGAGGGGAGACCTCAGTGCAGTTCCACCTTCCTGGGCAGGGGCAGAGGAGGGGCAGGGACTGAGCTCT